>NW_023270164.1:381589-563166 GCF_011800145.1 Mirounga leonina
TTTCTTTCTTTCTTTCTTTCTTTCTTTCTTTCTTTCTTTCTTTCTTTCCTTCCTTCCTTCCTTCCTTCCTTCCTTCCTTCCTTTCTTTCTTTCTTTCTTTCTTTCTTTTTTTGTTAAAACGCATCCCATTACCTTGCACACACCTCTGTGCTTTTCTTCTGTTATTAATTTAATAGAGTCTCAGTTACCCACGGTAACTTTTAACCAACTTAACTTCTTTTTCACAAAGTAAACATCTATCATGCAAAATAATTAATAGATAATTAATAGATGAGCAAAACTCATGAGTCCATATAAGAATCTTGGAAAATTATGTGCAGACATCCATACTACTTTGTACATAATTACTATTATATAAGAATTTTATCAGAATTATTAATATAGTTTTAAATTTTTCACAATTGTAATCAGTATATAGAAATAAATTTGCTATCTGATCAATAAGCCGATATAAAAAGTTTGTGAATTTCAGAATTATTAGTCTCTTCATGAAAAAACAATATAATAAAAAATAAAATACATTGATTGTATTATATTTAACACATAAAATTTTGAGAAAAGTCATAAAATTGTTTTGAAACCAGTCTAATTTGTACAAAGATTCATTTTGAAAATGTGAACTTGGGTTCTTACATAAACATGCTCACAGTTTCTGTAGGAAAAATGTTTTTTGGGGCGCCTGGGTGGCTCAGTCATTAAGCATCTGTCTTTGGCCCAGGTCATGATCCCAGGGTCCTGGGATGGAGCCCCGCATCAGGCTCCCTGCTCTGTGGGAAGCCTGCTTCTCCCTCTCCACTCCCCCTGCTTGTGTTCCCTCTCTTGCTGTGTCTCTCTCTGTCAAATAAAGAAGAAAGAAAGAAAGAAAGAAAGAAAGAAAGAAAGAAAGAAAGAAAGAAAAATGTTTTTCTCTTAAAAGACTAGCTTATTTAAAGTTTCAGCTTCTTTATTTCCTGTAAACCTTTAGAAATGCTAGATATAGAAACACATTTATAAATCTCTATAAACCAATTAAAATAAAGCTCCATTAATTTTGGAGACTCTATAACCTAATTCATTAATACCCTCTGGAGATAGGAAAATATTTCAGATTGCAAGAGGCTCTTCTCAAATGGACACCCCAGCAGTAAGAGAGCTTACAGCTTCATTTTTCTACTTCACGCATAAGTAAAAAATAAATGTAGAAACATAAAAATGTACCTCTTCAGACATCAAAAGACTATTTTTGGTGCTATGATAAGTTGCAACAGGGTGACTTTGTGATGGTGAGACTAAGAAAGTAATTGTCAAACTTTCTTTTATAACATTCATGGAGTGGGACAAGCAGATGATAAAGAGATACCCACCACTGGATCCTGCAGTACTGGAGGCTGAGGATTCAAAACCTTGGCTGCATTCCAAGAAGAATAAGAGATAACATCCTTTGGGAAACCCCCTTACATTGGACTGAAATAGAGCAAAATATACCATCCCCAAATATGCCTCTTTGGCATATTGATTATTTTAAGCTAGTTATTTTTAAGAGGGAGCAGACACAGGTGAAGCTCTGAAAACTGAGTAGAACTTATTCTTTTATAAGATATATTTACATTTATAAGGGAAATCTCCATTTATAAGGGTCAAACTCTCTCTCTCTGTATCAGGAAGAAAAGATTAACTCTAAATCTCTAGAAACTCTGATTGATACAGAAGGCAGTGACTTAAATCTGTGTATCAACCTTACTCCTGTTTACTATCCTTTTCCTGGTAGCCTCTCATAATTGACTCCCCACCTACAATATCTTTTGTCTTTAGCTGGAGACAAGATTTAAGATGGTGGCTTGGTTGGGGGTGCCTGGGTGGCTCAGTCAGTTAAGCATCTGTCTTTGGCTCAGGTCATGATCCCAAGGTCCTGGGATAAAGCCCCACATCAGGCTCCCTGCTCAGCAGGGAGCCTGCTTCTCCCTCTGCCCCTCCCCGGGCTTGTGCTCTCATTATCTCTCTCTCTCTCAAACAAATAAATAAAATCTTAAAAAAAAAGATGGTGGCTTGGACCATTTGAAGGAGTTACTCAGTTTTTCTGGGTCTCTACCATGTATACATGAGGTATACATGTTATTAAACTTTTGTTTGTTTTTCTCCTGTTAATTTTTTTTATTACAGGAGGGTCTCAGCCAAGAACCTAGAAGGATAGAGGGAAAATTGTTTTTCCTTCCCCACAGGATGTTGAACATTCACTCAGAGGCAGCACGTATAATCTTTCCCATTGGTTTCCATTTTTATTCATCAGTGCTTCCCTGGTTGCTTTGAAAGTTTACTTCTACCTTCCTTCTGGTATGCTAGTTCTTAAAAACATAAGCCATAGTAAGTGCATCTGAGTTGGAGAATCACAATGGACCTCTTTACAGGAAAAGACTACAGAGCTGAAAGAGAAGGTAGTGTTCACACATACTTGTTTAAATTCACTAATGAGGATTCTGAAAAGGAAATGACTCTTGATCACTCCCAGACTGATTCAGAATCAAGACTTTAATACCAAGTTCAGCCTTTATTGTAATATTAAAAGACAGGTGTTGCTAGATTATTTCTCAAGAATGACTGGCTTCAAGAATGGGGGAGGGGCACCTGGGTGGCTCAGTCAGTTAAGCCTCAGACTCTTGATTTCAGCTCAGGTCATGATCTCACAGTTGTGAGATAGAGCCCCACACCAGGCTCCGTACTCATGGAGCCTACTTAAGATTCTCTCTATCCCTGGGCGCCTGGGTGGCTCAGTTGGTTAAGCGACTGCCTTCGGCTCAGGTCATGATCCTGGAGTCCCAGGATCGAGCCCCGCATCGGGATCCCTGCTCGGCAGGGAGTCTGCTTCTCCCTCTCCCGCTCCCCCTCTTGTGCTCTTTCTCTCTCTCACTCTCTCTCTCAAATAAATAAATAAAATCTTTAAAAAAAAAAAAGATTCTCTCTATCCCTCTCCTCCTCCCCCACCCTGCTCGAACAGACATGCCCACATGCGCGCATGCTCTCTTTCAAAAAAAAGAGTGGGGGAACATGAAGTTTATTAAACTTACCTTTAGATTTATTTTATGAGTCATTTATAAAGCTTTCCTTAAAGGTAAGAAACTAAGGAATCTTTTGTTCAGGTTTCATAGCTGGTTTGTCTTAGGAAATTACTTTAGCTTCTTACCAGTTTCATAATATTTATTGTTAAAAAATATCCTTTATTACAAATTTAAAGATTATGAGACAATATTTCTTTTTTTAATTTAATTTTATTATGTTAGTCACCATACAATACATCATTAGTTTTTGATGTAGTGTTCCATGATTCACTGTTTGCATATAACACCCAGTGCTCCATGCAGTACATGCCCTCCTTAATAGCCATCACCTGGCTAACCCATCCCCCCACACCCCTCCCTTCTAAAACCCTCAGATTGTTTCCGGGAGTCTCTCATGGTTAGTCTCCCCCTCTGATTCCCCCCCTTCAGTTTTCCCTTCCTTCCCCTAATGTCCTCCATGCTATTCCTTATGTTCCACAAATAAGTGAAACAATATGATAATTGACTTTCTCTGCTTGAACTTATTTCACTTACCATAATCTCCTCCAGTCCCATCCATGTTGATATAAAAGTTGGGTATTCATCCTTTCTGATGGCTGAGTAATATTCCATTATATATATGGACCACATCTTCTTTATCCATTCATCTGTTGAAGGGCATCTATGAGACAATATTTCATGTGTATTTTGATAGAAAGATTCATGGTTGGTCTGAAAACAGAATTGAACTGAAGGTTGACTACTATTAACTCTGCACAGAGCAATTGTTATATAAATGAACCATTTTTTTCTTAAGCAAAATACAGATACATGTATATTCTACAGGTAATATCCAATAAGTTGACTGAATGGTATTTATCTCTCTTTTCAGTAGTAAATAACTAAATGTAACAGGATAATAATGAAATAGATGATAAAGCATATCAAACATAGCCACTGAAATGCTGTTTTCTCATATTATGTTTACATATTACTTTGGTTGATTCCTTCTGATTTAGATTATGTAGGTTTTTTTTAAGATTTTTATTTTTTTATTTGACAGAGAGAGAGCACAAGCAGGGGGAGCCGCAGAGGGAGAGAGAGAAGCAGGCTCTCCACTGAGCAGGGAGTCCAATGTGGGGCTCCATCCCAGGACCCTGCCCTCATCACCTGAGCCAAAGGCAGATACTTAACTGACTGAGCCACCCAGACACCCCTAGCTTATGTAGTTTTATTACTACATTTTTAGCATCATATTTGGCAATGTATCAGAAAGGTCATAGATTACATTATTTTAAGCTCACCTAGGGGGAGAAAAAAAGCATGAGTCACATGGAATATGTTTTGGCTAAGAAAATACAATGTTGAATAAATGCTTTTGTTTTTCTTAAAAAAATTAAATAATGATATTTATGTTCCTACTTTTGGGGCAATTAAGCCAATGAAAATTAGGAATTAAATTTAAATGGAATAAGCTAATGAAGAGCGACTTTTATGGCTATGTAAGGTGCCTAAGAAAAAAATCCAACAAAACTTGTGTGAAACATGTATGAGGAATATTATGAAAATTTACTGAAAGACCTAAATAAATAGAGGTAATGGATTGGAGGATTCAGTGTCAAATATTCAGTTGTCCGAAATGCAATTCAAACAAATATCTCAATTGTCTTTCATGGATCCTGAGATCTTGAGCTTGTGGTAATTGAAAATAAACTTATAGGAAATGGCAAAAGAAATAGCCAAGCCATTCTTAAAAGAGAAAACAAAAGCAGGAGGGGGCACATATTCTGCTAGAAAATGAGATAATACCAATCAGTAGTTATTTAAAAGTGCTATACTAACACACAAGTGGAAATGGATGAAGCCATTTAATAATGTCAGATTTTACAAATTTGGGGGGTGGGTGGTGTCACAGGTGTTTATTTTATTATTATGTTTTATAATAATATATATGTTATATATATTCTTCTTTATGGTATATTATTTATCTGTGGTACACATTACCTCAAATCTTAGCTAGGCAGAAATTCAAGAGCAGCTTAGTGGGGTGGATCCGGCTTAGGATCTCTCATGATGTTCAGATGTTAGCCAGGGCTGCCATAACCTCACCCACAAGAAAAAATTCCACAGGGCTTATATGTAATATTTACTCACTGACTAACTTTTATAAAATAAATTTACCTAAAAGTATTGGGTACCTTGATAAAATAGGAAAAGCCTGATATCTTTACATGGCCATATGCTGGCATAATATGACAGACCATTTTCATTTTCAGTATTTTGTTTGAGGTTTGAACATATTTTTTTCTACATAAAAATCAATCATTTTTAAAGAGCATTTTGGTCATTCCATCTATAATCTACATCTATACATTACAGTACATATGAGAAAATGATAGTATGACATTAAGTAAATTATCTTTATATCTAGACTCTAATAAATTTAACTTTAAGAAATATTACAATTAAAAATATGTTTAGTTATTGTGTATCAAGAGGATATGTTTAACTTCTTTCTATATTTATTTCAAAAACAGTAAAATTACTGTTCTTTCTCCTTTGAAATATGGATGTAAGTATTGAGTTAACAAAGTTAATGGAATTTTGCATACCCATATATATCCTGTTGATCAGATAAGCTATAGTAAAACTATAAAGTTCAATAGTGTATTTGGAGCCAAAGTGCTTTTGTTTTCTCCTGTGTTATAACAGAAGAACTTTTCTATGTTGTTGTAGGAGAGTTTTCATCTTTTACTTGGATAATTACAAAACTAGTACGCAAGTCAAGTCTTAACAGACTTAACATTTGCTTATTGAAAGCAGTGTCATAAAGTCAAATAGATAGTCAATTAACTTATTGAATTAAAATTTGATATCAGGTTTGCCTTTGTGTAGTAGCAGTAGCAGCTTCCCTCTTCTGTTCTTAGAACCAGCAGTTCTCCCTCATGCTGAGTTGCTACAATGCCCCTGCCGGTAAGCTCCTAAGAGCATGAAACCATCATCACCCCTCCAACTCTCATCAGGGGATGAAAATAGTTGAAGCAGATCACCCAGGAAAGCTCTTCATTGGTGGCCTCAATACAAAAACAAATGAGAAAACCCTTGAGGCTGTATTTAACAAATATGGACAAATAGTGGAAGCTCTATTGGTGAAAGATCATGAAACTAACAAATCAAGAGGATTTGCTTTTGTCATGTTTAAAAGCCCAGCTGATGCTAAGGATACAGCCAGAGAAAGTCCTTAGATGGAAAAGCCATTAAGGTAGAACAAGCCACTGAACCATCATTTGAAAGTGGTAGATATGGAGCACCTCCATCTCCAAGAAGCAGAGGCCCCCCAAGAGGTCTTAGAAGTGGAAGAGGAGGAAGTGGAAGAACCAGGAGACCTCCTTCATGCAAAGGGCACATGGATGATGGTGACTATTCCATGAATTTTAACATAAATTCTTCCAAGGGACCACTTCCAATAAAAAGGGGACCACCACCACGAAGTGGCTGTCCTCCTCCTAAAAGATCTGCCCTTTCAGGACCAGTTCACAGCAGCAATGGAATGGAAGGAAGAGCTCCTGTGCAACATGGAAGAGATAGTTATGGAGGCAAACCTTGAAAGGAACCCCTGCCCTCTCATAGAGATGTTTATTTGTCTCCAAGAGATGATGGGTATTCTAATAAAGAGAGTTATTCAAGCAGAGATTACCCAAATTCTTGTGATACAAGAGATTAAGCACCACCACCAAAAGATTATACTTACCATGATTATGGTCATTCCAGTTCACATGATGATTACCCATCAAGAGGCTACAGTGATGGAAATGGCTTTGGTCCTGATCTTAACTATTCAGATCGTCCAAGCGGAGGTTCCTACAGAGATTCATATGAGATTTATGGTAGCTCATATAGTGCTCTACCTATATGAGGGCCCCTGCCATCTTATGGTGTAAGCAGTTGCTGTGATGGTTACAGCAGCTCATATAATGGTTATGGTGGAAGTCAAGACATTTATTACTCAGGCAGTGGAAGTGATCTCTATTCAAGTGGTCATGATCTGGTTGGCAGACAAGAAAGAGGTTTTCCCCCTTCTGTGGAAAAGGAGGTATCCTCCTCCATGTGATTCCTATAATACTTCAAGCCACAGAGCACCTAGAGGTGGAGCCTGTGGGGGAAGTTGATCTGATGGAGGGGAGAGAGAGGCAGATATTAAAAACAAACAAAACTTTGGACCAAAATCCCAATTCAAAGAAACAAACAAAAAAATGGAACATTTCCTGTCAGAACCACCCAAGGACTACTAAAAGGAAAAATTGTATTACCTTTTAAAAATTTCCTATTAAGTTCCCCTACCATAATTTTTATGTTCTTGTAAGGGAAAAGAGTAAAACCTGTTTAACCGTACTTGACTTTATGACTTTGCTTTCGATAAGCAAATGTTAAATATGTTAAGACTTGACTTGTGTACTAGTGTTGTAATTTTCAAGGTAAAGGTGTCCCAAAAGGCCACTTCCTATATCTGATTTTTCCCTGTAAATGATGCAGGCAATTCTGAGACCTTCCACAAACATCTAGCCATCGAAAATGGAGAGGTAAATCCTTCTGCCTATACAAACAAGCTAGCTATTAGAGGGTGGTAGGGGTAGGATTTCAGAGTGTCTTCAAACTGAAATCTCAATGTTCTCAGTATGAAAAACCTGAGATCAGATGCTTATGTAAGGAAAGTGCTATTTGCCCAGTAAATCCAATAAAGCAAATGGATAATGATGGCCATATTTTGCCATTCTGACATTTCCTTGGAATCTTCAGGAACCTCACCTTTCCCCTCCCCCAATAAGACCATTTAACTGTGTGTTAAGCAACTATAGAATACTAAATAAAAATTTTGGCCAAAACCAAAAAATAAAAAATGTGATATGATTTCAGTCTTCTTAAATTTATTAAGACTTGTTTTGTGATTTATCATATGATCTATCCTTGAGAATATTCCATGTGCACTTGAGATGTATATTCTGTGCTGTTGTATGGAATATTCTATATTATATCTGTTAGTTTTATTTAGTTTAAAGTATAGTTCAAGTCCTATGTTTCCTTATTGATTTTCTGTCTGGATGATCTATCCATTGCTGAAAGTGGGGTATTAAAGTCCCCTACTAGTATTATATAGTTGTCTATTTCTTTCTTCATATCTGTTAACATTTGCTTAATATATTCTGGTGCTCCTATGTTGGGTGCATATAAATTTACAATTGTTTTATCTTCTTGATGAATTGACCTCTTTATCATTATATAATGACCTTCTTTGTTTCTTGTTACGGTTTTTAGCTTAAAGTCTATTTTGACTGATGTAAGTATAATTTACCCTCCTCTCTTTGGTTTCTATTTTCTTGTAATATCTTTTTCCATCCCTTTTCTTTAAACCTGTGTGTGTCCTTAAAGCTGAAGTGAGTTTCTGGTGGACAATTTTATTATAATGTGTCTTGAAGAGGATCTCCTTAGGCAGATTGTTTTTGTTGACTATGAGCTTCATGAACTTAGATATCCAAATCTCTCCCCACATTTTGCAAGTTCTCAGCCATTATTCATTTAAATAACCTTTCTGCCCTCTTTTCCCTCTCTTCTCCTTCTGGAACTCTAATAATTTGCAAATTGGTACTTTTGATGGTATCCCACAGATCTTTTTTCTTTGTTCTCCTCTGAATGGATAATTTCAAAATTCCTTGTAATTCACAGATTCTTTCTTTGCTTTATTCATCCTGATCTTGATGGTCTATGTTGCATTTTTCATTTATTTCATTGTATTCTTCAGCTCCAGAATTTATATGATTTTTATCTCTTTGCTTAACTTCTCTTTTTGTGTATTGTTTTCCTGGTTTCCTTGCATTGTCTTTCTGTGTTTTCTTGTGGCTCGGTGAGTTTTCTTAAAACAGCTATTTTTTTTTTAAGATTTTATTTATTTTTTGACAGAGAGAGACAGCGAGAGAAGGAACACAAGCAGGGGCAGTGGAAGAGGGAGAAGCAGGCTTCCCGCCGAGCAGGGAGCCCAATGTGGGGTTGATTCCAGGACCCTGGGATCATGACCTGAGCCGAAGGCAGACGCTTAATGACTGAGCCACCCAGGTGCCCCAAAACAGCTATTTTTGATACCAAATGTGTTTTCAGCTCCCCCCACTTCACAGCTCTCTAATTTCCTATGGGCAGGTACGAAGGACCCTTTTAAGTGTTTCTGGAGTTTGGAGAGAGGAATGGGAGACATAAAGCCTGTCCTGTCTGCATTCCAGGCTGGAGAGAGTAGGTTCAATGGACTCCTGGGCTCACCTCCTGTCAGCACTGGCCAAGCACAGGCCTGGGGACCTAGGGGTTGGTGATTTGGGGGATGGTGCTACATCTGTTTCCACTGTTTGTTTTTCTTTCCCCAAAATGGATCCTTTTTTTCTAAGAGTCCTAGAGAATGGGGAATCGTTCCTGTAAATATATATTTTTAAGGTGAAAAAAACCCCAGCTATTTTGGATTCTTTATCAAGTAAATTATAGTTCTTCATGTCTTTGGGTTCAGTTACTAGAATTTATTGTGATCTTAGGTGGTGTCATATTACCTTGATTTTTCATAATCCTTGAAGTTGTGTGTTACTCTTTCCATTTGAAGTAACTGTCACCTCCTCAAGTCTTTACTATCTGCCTTTGGGAAAGAGATAACTTCTGTTAGCCCTTCTAGAGATTCTGGGGCTATCTCAAACTTTCTATGGGCACACCTGCTTCATGCTTTTTGCTCCCTCTTGTGGCAGAATCCTTAAGCTTGTATGCTTTCTCAGGATTCTGTAAGGCACCAGGACAAGTGCTGACAGCCTCTCTTGTTTTCTCAAAGGTGGAGCTAAAGCTCACATTTATGGTCTCTCCCTGGCCTGCAAATTTGGGCCAGCTTTCAGCTTTTCCATCTGCCAAAACTTTTTCTCAGCACCACCATCAGGAGCTTGCACAGAGAGCTAGTCACAGGATGGAGTGGTGTGTGCATGAGGTACACTGCACACTGGGGGTTCCCTGTGGGCCAGCTGGGGTGGGGGGTGGGGGGAATCTGCAAGTGAGGCATTCCTACCTGTCCATGGATGGGCTCCTTGATGAAATATGTGATGCATTTAGTAGGATCTGTGTACTTTAAATGTTTTCTGAGAGTCCTATTTGCAGCTCTCACAGCCTCTTTCCACCTTCCAGTCATATGGCTCACAATTTAGTACTCTGGATGGGGTGAGAGAGAAATGAGCTTCTTTGGCAGAATCCTGTAAAGCCAGGTGTTCATGCACACACTCTCCATTTCCTCTGCAGGAGAAATCATGGGCTAAGAGATCTTTCTTGGCCATAAGCTGTGCTGCCTTGGGGTAGGGGTGATGCAGGTAAAGTCAAGCCATTTCACTTACCCATTCCAGTGTGTCCAAATCTGTATGTTTTTCCTCCAGCAATGTGCTGGGACTTCTCTTCTGGAAACCTGAATTTCTGCAAAGGTTCTCTTGTCTAAGATTGTCTAAGAGTGTTTCCCACGGGCTCCTAGACTCTGGCTGACAGGGGCCAGTGCCAGTTCATGAGTCATTGCAAGTTCTACAGCTGTGACTGAGATCTGTCCGCCTATTACCCAACACACAAGTAGGCAGGCCTCCTCCCATGTTCCTTGGTGTATGGTGTTGAATCCCACAGCTCCCACACAAGGCACTTTGAATGGATGCTGAGGATGGATGCTGAAGTTTTATTTTTTGGGGGGAAGATAAATACAACGAGTATCAGATACTCCGTGATGCTGACTTCACGATCTTGTTTTCTTTGGAGACCTGTTCGAAACTGTCATTACCCTGGTTTAACATAAGCTGCTTTCTAGAACTCTGCTTGGCACATGGGAGACACTCAAATGTTGCTAAAGATGAATCTGAATTTCAGAAGGTAGCAGAAGTTTTCAACTTACAAAATCAAATGCCAGTGTGCACATATATATTTTGCAATATATTAATGTGTAAGTTAATCTAAGTGTAGAAGTAAACCAGAATTGACATAGAGTTGAAGGGATTTTTATTTGTTCTTCTCTATTTTGTCCTTTTTTCCCTAAAATAATGTAAATTTCAAACATCTTTTCAATTTCCAAAATCATTGTTCTTTATAAATTAAGTATATGGGCATTTTTCCCTTTGCTTGGTAGATATTTCTCCAAATAATGAAAATGTTAAGCCTTTTTAAAGCTACTTCTTCAGGGATGCCTGGGTGGCTCAGTCAGTTAAGTGTCTGCCTTCGGCTCAGATCATGATCCCAGGGTCCTGGGATGGAGTCCACCTCAGGCTCCTTGCTCGGCAGGGAGCCTGCTTCTCCTTCTGCCCTGCCACTCCCCCTGCTTGTGCTCTCTCTCTCTCTGAAAAATAAATAAATAAAATCTTTTTTTTAAAAGCTACTGTTTCAAATAAAATAAAAGAAATTATTTAGAACCATTATGTCTATTTGAGTAAATGAAAATATAATCCTCTCATATATCTCATGTAAATAAAAGATTTTAAAATGGCATACTGAAATTTTGAGAATGTGAATTGTATATTTATCATCTGTGTATATGTCATGGCTCTTGGCAGAGTTCTGCTTACATAGAATATGCATAACAAATTTCATAGAGAGAGAAAATAGAAGAAAAGCAGGACACATTAAAATGATGGAAGAAAAGGAAGAAGTTTATTTTCCATAAAGATACTCAGTATTTAACCATTTTTTAGTATTCTTCAAAACAAGATAAATATAATGAAATCTACTTAGCTTGTCCCATCTAATAAATGAAAAGAAAAAGTATTGTCTCTGTGGTAAGCATGCTCTGCATTGAAAAATATCATAAAACTTCTCTTGGGTTTGAGGGATTTGGCAGCTGATCAGAGGGAAAGGTATGACCACAAGGTGACAGTAGCATACAAGCTTTATGGGGCAATGCTTTGACAGGTTTGCTTTCAGAGAAGTCCCTCGTAGTAGAAGACTATCCAAAGGCTACTGACATTGTCCCTACTCAGAAGGGGCAGAAATCATGAGAACTCCCAGGAGAGAGGGGACTCAGAAAATGTGCCTAAGTGTCAAGGTGATGTCATTCAACAGCACAGCAGGAAATCCCTGGGTCAGAGAGCTCCAGTGGACGGCAGCAGCTTGGGATCTTTTAACCACAAGGCTTCCCTTACCTATGGCTGGCATATGTTGGGTGTGGTTTTATGAGATACTCAAAGCAAGCATGCTCTAAAAAATTGAAAATCTGCTTGTTTGGATTGTAATATGTAAATGTATTAAATTAACATGTCATATACCTCAAACATATGCAGTGTTATATGTCAATTATATCCCAATTAAAAAAAATAACTGGAATGTGGAAATATTTGAGGTGGGCTTCAGTGGGCCCTTAAGCTAATGGATCTCAACCTACAGTGAAGAAATAAACAACATATACAGAAGCCATCTTTGGCTCATTTATATAACATGGATGTTCTCCCTTATATTAGAAAAGCCATGCCACAGGAGATGCTAGCTACAGATGATCAGGTGGTATCCCATATCCTAAAGGCCTTTTTCATCTAGTAAAGTTATATATTTTTTTAAAGATTTTATTTGTCAGAGAGAGAGAGACAGAGAGAGAGCATAGCAGGGGGAGCGGCAGGCAGAGGGAAAAGCAGGCTCCCCGGTGAGCAGGGAGTCCAATGCGGGACTCGATCCCAGGACCCTGGGATCATGACCTGAGCTGAAGGCAAATGCTTAATCCACTGAGCCACCCAGGCATCCCTAGTAAAGTTATATTAAACTGACTAGAATTTTTTCAAGTTCATCATGTTTTATAAACTAGTTCATTTACTCTATGAAGTAAGAAAATTACAATATACCCACAATGGTCAAATGATGAAACAGTAATTTGGAAGTAAAAATTCACTTGTATTTTCTTTTACAGAGAGGGAGAAAGGAAGGAAAGAGGGAATATTATCCTTAAAAACTTATAAATAAGGGCACCTGGGTGGCTCAGTTGTTTAGCGTCTGCCTTCGGCTCAGGTCATGATCCCAGGGTCCTGGGATGGAGCCCCGCATCAGGCTCCCTGCTCCCGGGGAAGCCTGCTTCTCCCTCTACCACTCCCCCTGCTTGTGTTCCCTCTCTCGCTGTGTCTCTCTGTCAAATAAATAAATAAAATCTTTTAAAAAAAACTTAGAAATATTCCTACTATCAAGATTTGCTTACAAACAGAACCGGGAGATATATTTTTAAAGGATGGTATTATAAACTTGGCTACATTAAAAATAGGTATCACCAAAGACTTAATTCAGTCAGAATAAGCAAGTACTAAGCTAGCTTATTTAAATTAGAAGCACAGATGTGTGTGGGTGGAGGATAAAGTCAAAAGATCTCAAAAGAGAGAGGAATGTTCCATCAAATATTTACTCTAGGGTGGCACTATACAGAACTTGCATTATACTAATAGGAGCACAGTTTAATGGACTCATTTCTCAGTGGGTTGTGTATACAGACCAATCAGGACACTAACAGGAGTGGATAGTGAAAAACAATACAAAATAGTATAACAAAAATCAATCAATCAAAAATACTATAAATAAATATGGCAAAAATGTCTCTTCTTTCTACAGAATTCAGTGACTCTACTAAGGCCTTAAATTACAATTCAAAAATAAGCAAGTTTATGAAAGTGCAGATGATGTGTTTTTTTGTTTTTTTTGTTTTTTTTAAAGATTTATTTATTTATTTGAGAGAGCGAGAAAGTACATGAGAGGGGGGAGGGTTAGAGGGAGAAGCAGGCTCCTCGCCGAGCAGGGAGCCAGATGCGGGACTCGATCCAGGGACTCCAGGATCATGACCTGAGCCGAAGGCAGTCGCTCAACCAACTGAGCCATGAGCCACCCAGGCGCCCAATGATGTGGTTTTTAATAACTGTTCTTCAGTGCACTCAAATGTGCCCTTAGTGGACAAGAAATAATTAATTCTACTTTCAAAAATAAGTCAGTCATTAGCAGAGTGTAGTTTAAGTGCACAGAGACAATCTAGCTCTAAAAGTATAGTAGGTTTGAAGAGTTCTAACTTACTCAAAATAACTATGTGAGGGGAAATTACTACCAAGACCTTTCAAGTTGGATTTTTAAAAGGGTTATTTTTGCAGTATTCAGATGAGGATTACTTCATATTGGAGATAAGATCTGAGGAAGATGAAGGGTTAAGATATGTATCCACTCATTTTATATGTGGAGTTGCCTGCAGTCAAATATGAGTGGGCTCACTTTCAAAGTGATTGGCTTTCTTGTAGGTAATATGTCTTCAAGCAACATTTCTAGTGCTTACTCTCCTGCTCATAGACTAAACGTAGCATCAACCATTTGATTTCATTGAGATCCAATTTTGTTTTAATTGAAATATATTATGTAAAAAGTTAATAATCCATTGAAGTTGCAATTTACTAAATGGTACCCTTGCGACTTGAAGAGCTTACATAGCTTCCTTAAGTATCTAATATACCACAAGGGAGTAGTTATGCCCCTGATGAAACCAATTGTGTATGTGGGTAAAATTCTAGATATTGTTTGCTTATGTTGTCTAATCAGTTTCTTGTAAAAGTTTCTTTAACAAAGAAATGAATCAAAATCTGAGACTTTTAAGTAAAGAGATATTTTTACCAATTTTTTAAAATGGGAAGGAAATATGCATTAATTTTCTCTCTGTATATGTAAATATACATACATATTATATATTATAATAAGAAAAATATTTGATCTTTCGTCCCATTTCCTGGCACATAGCTCCTAAAACCACTGGAATTTCCTGTCATAAAGGCGATAGGAATATCTTTTGTTCTAATGAGGCAAGTCTTGATGGGCTGCTAGTTAAACAGGATGAGGACTGGACCCAGACTGATCAAGCCTTGAAAAGAACCTTGGAAATTTCACCCCCACGCACAGCCTCTGGGGAGTGGAGAGGGGCTGGAGATTGAGTTAATCGCCAGTGGCCAAAATTATGCCTATGCAATGAATCCTCCATAACAACCCCTAAATGAAGGAGTTTGGGAAGCTTCTGAATTGGTGAACACATCCCTGTGCTGGGAGAATGGCATATCCCAACTTCAAAAGACAGAGGCTCCTGCACTTAGGATACTTCCAGACCTTGCCCTGTGTACCTCTTATCTGGCTGTTCATTTGTATCCTTCATAACAAACAATAATAGTAAGTACAGCTTTTATTTGAGTTATGTGAGTCATTCAAGCAAATTGTCAAACTTGAGGGGGATGGTGAGAACCTCAAACTTAGTAGCTAAGTCTGACAGAAATGAGGGTAACCTGGGGACCTGATACTTGTGACTGGCATCTGAAGTGGAGGCAGTCTTGTGGGACTGAGCCCTCATACCTGTGAAGTCTGATACTAACATCAGATAGTGTCAGAATTGAGTTGAATTATCGTATATTTAGTTGCCCTATATCTATATCAATAAATATTTTAAAATATTTTAAAGCATGAAGATCTGAGACTTAAGACCAAAAAGCTGGGATTTGAGATTTAGTGGTCATAAAACTTGTGCTAAAATAATCAAATTGTTCTGTACTCCAATGTAGTTAATTTAGATATCTTGTTTTGGGATTAAATAGAATCAGCATATTAGCATTGGAAGAAACTTAGAAGGGCATTCAAAACAACCCAACTGTTTCACAGATGAAGGTACTGAAATCAAAAAGGTTAAGTGACTTGTTCAACTTCATAAAGCTAGAATCATCAAAACTGTAACTAGAACTGAATTAACTCAATCTGCATTTATTTTTCACCATTCTATGTTGCTTTCCATTAAGATGTATATTTTAGAATAGTAAGATTTCATTACCTAATAACCATTTAAAAACAACTATAATATCCAAATCAGTGCACAAAATTAACCAAAAAGTCTTTCAGTGAAAATTACAGACCAAGTATCACTCTTTTCTCCTTTTCCTCCTAAAACCCCATTAAACAACGGTAAAGCAGTAAAGGAATAGAAAAATATAAAAACCCAAAACAACAGAGAGAATGGAAGAAAAGGGATTTCTACAAGTTTCCTGCAGGATAGGATGCTATGGGCTAGTGAAGCAAAGTGGAGGAAGCAAAAATCTAGAATATGCATGGAAGGTAATGTATAGCCAAAGAGAGATTAATCTTCCAATCAAAACATGAAATAATTAACTCAAAAAGTGACACTTTTACCTATACATGATAAAGTACCAAAATTTGAAATGCCAGAAATATTAATTAGCAGAAAGATGAAAAAAATTCAAAGTCTTCTCTTATCCTTTGATGCCTCCCACATGGAGTATGGAAAAATAAGTTAGGCAGATGTACAGATGCAAAAACTTTTTGAGTGTCAAAAATAGTTAATTAAAATTGATACAAAACATTGACTACCTCAGAAAAGGGGTGATTACTCTACCAGGCTGTTCACTTACTTTCAGGAAGACATAGAGTAAACATGGAAAGAATTAACTAAGAATATACTACTGAATTCTTTGCACTGAGATAGTAATTTCTTTGCAATTAGGTAGATGTGACTAATTCATGAAGATGATTTTTGTCATTAAGTTGTTCTATAAAGGTTTAATTACTTTTCATTTAATTTTTAATTAACTAAAACCATCATTATTTCCTGTCTCTGTGTTAACTGGGGACCAGGTATATGTTCTTTCCCTATATTAAATTATACCAATAGCAAGGAAAAATACCTTGGCTGTTGCACCAAGAAGTACCAATTCCTCAAAGGTAAAACTATGAACCAATTAATAAGCTTTTTTATGAAGACTAACATCTAAACTATTTCTAGCCCTTGCTTCACTGTGCCTACCAATTAATTGAAAGCTATTATGTTTTAAACTTTGCCCATTCCCGGTCAATTTCCCAAATTGCAAGACCTGCCTTAAAATCATCTATCCCAGGCCCCCAAACCCTGTAAATATGTTTTCCTAATTTCCTCACTTTGAGATGCTGCTAACTTTCTGTCAAGATATTCTAATTGCAGTATATCTAGTAAACTTAGACTTGCTTGATCAACAGGTATTTCTGGTGGTCTTTTGGGAGTTGATCCTTGACAAAATGCTCAACCAAAGCCTTCTGACATGGTATTAGTCACTGAATAAATGTCTCTTTTGTGCTTGGCATATGCTAGGGATGCTAGTGGGATTTGAGGAACTTGATCATAAATATGAGCTCTCAGTCTAGTATGAGCTGCATCTTAGAATCAATCATTTCCAGACATGGAGATCTTATTAATCAAGTATTATCCTGCCTTTTTTTTTTTCTTGTGCTGGACCTGACTCTGACTTACAGGTGTAATTTAAAACTTGAAAATAATTGATATCAGAGGAAGTTTGGGAGATGGGCTCGGCTTAAAGTTTATTAATTTATATTCAAATCCATTTGCTTCTCTCCAAATCAGAACATGATGATACTAATTCAGAAGAGTAGGGATTATATTTTAGACATTTTAATAGTCATGGAGATATTTTTTGCTGATTCATCCAGTTCAGTCTGATATACAATGCTGAGATGGTTGGCTAAATTTCAGAATTAGCCTAAGGCTGTAGAATAGAACATACTCCATTGGTCAATAACATAATTTAATCTCATTACTATTAAGTTTCAACCAACTGGTCAAATCTTCCTAGATTAAGTTCACATTTCTGGCCTGTCTGAGCCCATGAATTTTCACTGTACTTCCAGAAATAGTTTGTAAAACAGAGCTAAGATGATTGACATGATAAAAAACAAAAACAAAACAACAAAACCACTCCTCTCCCCTACACCAATGCTAATTTGCCCAATGCTAAAATGGAAACCAGATCTCAGTTTTTGGTTTAAAATTATTCCTGTGGCTCATTCTAACAAGAATAAGTACAGTAAATAGGTCCTTGAAAAGTACAGCCAAGTGTTGCTCCTATTGCTGTGATAGTGTTCTAAAGAAATTAATTCTTGTTTTAAAGCATTGAAGGCCCAGGGCGCCTGGGTGGCTCAGTCAGTTAAACGTCTGCCTTGGGCTCAGGTCATGATCCCAGGGTTCTGGGCCCCCGCATTGGTCTCCCTGCTCAGGGGGGAGCCTGCTTCTCCCTCTCCCTCTGCCGCTCCCCCTGCTTGTGCTCTCTTTCTCTCTCTGTCAAATAAGTAAATAAAATCTTAAAAAAAAAAAAGCACTGAAGGCCCTTGAGACACAACAGTTTTTATCCCTCTCCTTGCCAAAAATAGTATCTGGCTAGGACTGTGTGATAATTGTTGGGGTAGGAAGGGAGGTTACTTAAATAAATTTTGAAAACTTTCATGTCATTCTCTGAAGACTTTATATAAATCTACTGTAGGAGTTAAATGTTTCATTAAATTGTAACTTGAGGTATCTTACATCTTGTTAACTATATTCATATTCATTACAGAAATTTTTGTTGTTGAACCCCAAGATACTTTATTCCATTACCTTTTAATTACACTACTGGGTGTCTGGGCGGCTCACTTGGTCAAGCATCCAACTCTTGATTTCAGCTCAGGTCATGATCTCGGGGTCATGAGATGGAGCCATACGTCGGGCTCCACTCTCAACACAAAGTCTGCTTGAGATTCTTTCCCCCTCTGCTTTTTACCCTGCTCTCACTCTCTCTGTATCTCTCTCTTAATAAATAAATAAATAAATAAATAAATAAATAAATAAATAAATAAATAAAGTCTAAAAAAAATACAATATTTATGTCCATTATTTCAGTTTTTCTTTCCAATGCAGTAGTGCCACCCTATAAAAGGTCAATTTTGGATGTCCTGCCATTACTGCATATCCCATAAGCAGGCACACATTTGGTATAAATAAAGATATTTCATATGCTCTCATATAAAATGTAAAATGCAAATATTTGAATGCTTTTGGGCTCCAGGATGGTATTTTCAACCAAAAAATTACAATTATTGAAAGAAAGAGTGAACTAGAAGAAGAAATTATCCTCAAATATATTTTCCTTGCAGGTCTTTATCAGGTAGTTGTTACCAGCCCTAATCTGCTCCTGGAATCTAGGAAACAAAAGGAGCTGGCAGAGAAAAACAGAATCTGTCTGTCAAGCTTAAATGATGTTGATGTGAGTTAAATACATCAAAAAATGTTGAATCTGATCAATAAACCTTCTGAACTAGATTAGCTCAAAAACAGACACAGAAGACATCAGTGGGAGCTAAGGAGTAAAATGTTTCTCTGCACTAAATTTGGTCTTCACTATATCTGTCCTTATGCTTACCAGCCTTTAATAGAGAACATGTTCCCCTCCCCCAGAAGGAAAATAGGTCTCATGCATGGATTAAGCAATGAGATTCTATGGTAATAATACTGCTAAAAAAAATGCACTGCATTTATAAAGAAAGAAATTTGGAGTTCTCAAACACAAATTCTGTGTGTGGGCATATGAATGAAGGTGGCTGCCGAGGAGTCTGGGAGGCAGGAAAGGAGGAAAAGAGAAAGAAAAAATGAAGAAAGAGAAATAACAGACAATCCCCAACTTAAAATGGTTCAATTTCAGATTTTTCAACCAATGGTATGAAAATGATATGCATTCAGTAGAAACCTTACTTCAGATTTTCAATTTTAATCCTTTCCTGGGGCTAGAGTATTGTACAATATTCTCCCATTATGCTGGGCAGTGGTAGTGAGCCCCAGCTTTCAGTCAGCCACGTGATCACAAGGGTAAACAACTGATAGACTTAAACCATTCTGTTTTTCACTTTCAGTACAGTGATCAATCAATTACATGAGTTATTCAACACTTTATTATAAATTAGACTTCCTGTTAGATAATTTTGCTCAATTGTAGGCTAATGCAAGTGTTCTGAGCAGGTTTAAGGTAGGCTAAGCTAAGCTATTAGTGGGTTCATGTATTAGACGCATTTTCAACTTATGTTATTTTCAATTTAGAATGGGTTTATCAGGATGTAACCCCATCATAAGTCAAGGAAGATATGTATTGAAAAGGGTGGACAGGCTTAGAAAGTTTTTATAATTTGCCTAAGTCTTTCAGTTTGTCAGTGGTAGAGTCAAATATGAATTCAAGTCTGATGCCAAATCACTAACCCATACTGCCTCTAGAATTTCTATCACTGGTATCATTTCCACAGCAAATTATTCCTTCTATTGCTCTCTCTCCATGAAGTTATACTTTTCCTTAGGTTTCTGCATTTCTAGGCATTCTGAAAAGTGATTATTATAATCAAATATTTATCTACATGTTAGATAAGTAGACTTTGGTTGTTTTACATGAGTTCCATGTCCTTAAACTTTGAATGTCTTAACAGATCCCTAAAATCTCATACTTCTGAATTCTTTTTGTTATTCACATGCTTTGCTATTAATATGCCATATTCTATAAGGCTTCCAATCATTACACATGCTTAAAATCATTGATAATCTACTAAATGCTTATTGAAATCCAATTAGTAATTTAAATAATGCTTCACCAGTTTGCAGAGATTAATTTTCTCATCCATTATGACATTAAGATGTGTCTTACATTGTAATTAACATTGATAAAGTAAGGAGTGAGCCTTTTCATCTATTATGAGGAAAATGACATGAATTTTAATATCAGTGAAATGCAAATGTTAATATCTTAAGTCTGTTCATGATGTTTATTAAATGTACCCAACACTAAAGTTATTGTATATATTCAATTTTGTTGGTAATTCCCTGCCAGATTTTAGATATAGTACATTATTTAAAACATGGTCATCTGTACTTAGAAGATACATATATTCATTTATTGTCCATTAATTCAACACCTATTTAGTATACTTCTTTGTACTGTATCTCTTCTTGGTGCTGCGTTTACAGTGATAAATCAAACAGAACAAGATCATGCCCTTTTGGTGCTAAATGAATAAATAAGTAGGTAAGTATCTTTTGGTAAGTGCCATGAAGAAAAACAAAGAAGTGCATGGGAGTTTGGGTACTGTTCAGTATCTTTAACAATTCATTGACAAGTCAGATTAGACAAATGAACAACAGACTTTGTTTTGGAGCAGCATCTTCGAGGTGACCTGCTGGGCAGTTTCTTGATCATGGAAAGGTTTAAGGGGTCCCAGGAGTGAAGTTCCGAAGTCTGGACAGCCAAGGTCCACTCAGGGGGCTTAGAATAGAGGCTCTGTAGTAATCTTAATGGGATTTCCTTAAAACTGCACTATAACATGCTATGAGGTATCCAAAATTTTAATCACATAAAATGTGGGGTCACTGTATTGTGAGTTTAAGAAAAGAGTATGTTTTTCAAACAGCCTGAGGTGTGAAAAGCAGAAAAGCAAAGAGAATGAAGCTTATACTTTACATAACTGACTGTACACTGAAGTCAGAAACTCCCAAAGAATCCAGTAGTTATCACTTCCTAATCCTCTCACTCCCTCCCATTCCCAATACAAGAACTTTTCCGAGTTACATTTAAGAACAGGTTGTGGACAAAAGACAGAGATCAGGGACAGCAATCACCAATCATGCTATATCCAGTGCACATGATCATTGAGTTTTACCCTATTTCAATATTTTACCATCTGAAATACACTTTAACATATGACATACACTCATGTTGAACCAAAGATTACCTTCTTATGACTTCTCTTTTTTTATAACATTGTTATTGGGAGCAACACATTGTAAAGACAGTTATAATGTATTTTCTTAGTCTTCCTTTGTCCAGATTAACTGCTGTCTGTTCTTTCAACAAATTTCCTACCTGGTTTTCTCCTATGTCAGCTCTCTGCTCTTTCTTATATATTCTCCTTAGTATTAATAATGTCAAGTATTTATATAAAGCTGTCAATCCAGATATTGTTCTAAAAAGTTTATATTATTTAATCTCACATAATCCTATAAATAAATTAAGTTATATTGTTATCCCCACTTTTTATTGTTATCCCCACTGAGCAGGGAGCCCGAGAGGCATAGAGAGGTTAAGTCAATTGCTCAAGGCAACACAATTAGTACAGTCAGAACTAGGAAACAAACCCACATAGACCAGCTTCATAGTCTGTGCTTTGAAAAAATGTCCAGAACCACTTTACAAAATATGAAGTCTTTATTATTGTTAAGTTATATTGTCATGGCAGCCTAACCAGAGAACGATCTGGTATGTAAGCAATGTGCTAGCACAAGTCTGCTCTTGTTTTTGTTTAGCTGCTCTTGAGAAATAGGTCTCAAAGATGTGTGGCTGTCAGAAACGAACAGAAAATTTAATCATTATTACCAACCAACCTAGCTCAGTGGTTCTCAAATTTAAGTATACATCAGAATCCCCTGAAGAGCTCGTAACACAGAGATTCCTGGTCTCCATTCCTGAGAGTTTCTCCTTCAATAGGTCTGGAGTAGGGCCAAAAAAAATCGCATTTCTAAAAAGTTGCCAGGTGCTGATGTTGCTGTCTGGGAGCCACACTTTGAGAATAACTGCCCTAGAAGATTTGGGATTTCTGTCCTTATATGTGTGCTTCGAATAACTGCAGGCCTGCACATGCCTAGACAATATGAGTGTGCAGTTCTGATGCACTTCACTGATGAAGAACTGCACATTATAAAATAATTGTGGAAGAACAGAAAACTGTTCTATAACTTGTATGGTTCATAGGATCTTGCAGGGGGTGAAACACCTGACACTGGATGACGTATAGTCAAAGGGCAGTGACCGTAATGTGCGTCATGGCAAGCAGGACTTGGGAGAGAAAGTGGATTTACTTCTCTGGACTATACTATGAAGAAGGCACACACTGCCGTGGTAGTCATATTAATATTACATATTAAAGTTGTTTTTAGTTCAAGTGTGTCCATGAATCTAGCTTTTCGTGGTTGGCCTGGGTCATAGTGACCTTAGTTAGTGAACACACACACACAAAGTATCCATGAGTGAGACAGATCTGGGCATGAGGAGACCAAATAAATGCATTACATCAATGCAACACACTATGCATTAAACATTAATCGGCCTTATTTATAAAATGTCCTTCACCCTATCACCACCACAGAATTTTGATTGGTTACCTCACTCCACCTAGTCCTTAGCTTCCTACTATTTTCTGAGAAGACATACACACACACATGCACATATTTGCCTTACTAGCAAGTAAAGCAGTAAATCTATTTTGTTTTCATGGGTGATGCTAACATCAGGGCCCTTATCATAATGTTTTCCTAAAATAGGATAATTGATTTTAAGAGAAATCTGGGGTAGGCTATTCAGAGTATAATTTTTTCACTGACACACATTATATTCATGCTGCAAATACATACCATATTGCTCCCCTTCCTAAATTATTTGAGAAATATCCAATTTTGATTCCACCAATTTGACTTCTTTGTATAGTTCAAAATAATTCCATGATTCACATTTCCTGAATGGTCTCTCTTTTCCCCGTTTTCTCAACCTCTTTTCTTTTTGAATAGCTTTTCTTTGTGTTCTTCTATTGAGTGTTTTTGAGAAAAGCCCCCATTACTACATTCTTTTATATATTTTTCCAAGAAAAGAAGGTTATAACAGTAATCACCAAGTTGTCATCATCAGAATGTCTGCATCTTTCTAAGGAGGCAGGGAATTTGTTGACTGATTGCTCTCAAGTTCAATGCTAGAAAAGAAATTTGAGCTTGACTGGGGCAGAAACAATCTTCTCATTTCTCCATTACTGCTAGCAGATCTACTTCTGTTATTAGCAAGTAATATTTAAATGTATGTCAGCAGTGTAGCTTTGAAGATTTTGCCAAAAAAAGATCATGTGGCCTCTAACTAATATTTAAAAAAATATTTTGTAAGATAAATACAACAAACATACAGAAAATAGAAAACATAAATGACTGAACCAAGTATAACATGACCAGTTTCCCAGAAGCTCCCTTATCAATCTCATACTTCATTGTTTTTTTTTAAAGTTTGATCATATATTCCTAGAAAATATACTTCTCTTTTTTACCTACTTTTGAAGTTCATATAAGCAAAAAACATATAACTCATATTCTTTTATATTTGGTTTCTTTCTCTTAATATAAATTTTGTTGAATGCAGTTGTAAATTGTTTGATTTTATTGTTGATGATGTTCTCTCATATGAATAGCCTACAATTTATCCATTTTATTTTTGGTGTACATTTGCATTACTTTCAGTTTCAGACTATTATACAAACACTGAAATAAATATTGTACAGAGGTCCTGGTGCTTATGTGCACATTTTTCTAAAGTGTTTGTTTGGCATGTAATTGCAAAACCATCAGGTACATGCATCTTCAAAATTACTAGATGATGACAAACTATGTTCTAAAATGGTGTAACAATTTAAATTCCACACAGCAGTTTATGAGAGTTTTCATTGTTTTATATCATTCCCATCACTTGGGTATGTCATAGTTTTGTTTCGACAAACTGTGCAATATGGAAATATGTTGTAAGTTTGCCATTTCTCTAGCAACTCTTTCATTAACTCCTGTTCAATGTTTTTCCCATCTTTTCTTCTATCAAGATGGCTGTCTGTCTTTTTCTAATTAATTTTTAAGAGTTCTTTAAGTCACTTGCCAGTTGTATATATGATAAGTCTATTTTCCTATTCTGTAGGGTATCTTTTTGCTCTGTTTGTCTTTTAATAAACAAAAGTTCTTAATTTTGGGCGCCTGGGTGGCTCAGTTGGTTAAGCGCGTGCCTTCGGCTCAGGTCATGATCCTGGAGTCCCGGGATCGAGTCCCGCATAGGGCTCCCTGCTTGACAGGGAGTCTCCTTCTCCCTCTGACCCTCCTCCCTCTCATGCTCTCTCTCTCGCATTCTCTCTCTCTCTCAAATAAATAAAATCTTTTTGAAAAAGTTCTTAATTTTAACATTTTCAAATTTACCAGTCCTATTTCTGAATCATTGGTGCAACTGTGTCTTATTTAAGATATATGTCCTTTCCAGAATTCTGAAAAATATCCTACTGTATTATCTTTTAAAAGCTTTATTGTTTTACACTTCACATTTTAGAGCACTAATCTATATGGAATTGATTTTTGTGTATTATGTGAAGTAGAAATCCAATTTGCTTTTATTTAATAAAGGATAACCAAGTTTCCTAAAACCATTTATTTAAATGACTATTTTTTGCCATTTTTATGCAAGAACTATGTCTGTCATGAGTTAAGTGGCCATTTGACATACAAGAGTCATTTTGGGTCTTTCTAGTCTCTTCCCTTGGTCTGTTAATATATCATTGTGTCCAAAAGACTTAATTAACTTTATTTCCAAAATCACTTATCTGTATATGTCCCTTTTTATTCCAGGTACATTACAGAAACAGCTTATGAAATTCCATAAAAATTCTTTACGGATTTTGACTGGAATTACATTGAGTCTATAAATAAATTTGGGGACAATTGGTATCTTTATATTACTGAACTTTGCAATCCATAAAGATGGTATACCTCTCCATTTATGTCTGTTCCCTTAATGAGTTTTGAAACTATGTGGTTTTACATGTAGACATATTAGATACCTTTTGCTTAGATATATTCCTAGGTGATTGTAATTTTATATTTAAATGAAGTTTTATTTAATTTTTTCAAATTTTTGGCATAAAGTTATTCAAATATTCTCTTTTATTATTTATCTTCAAATATTATTAAGAAATAATTACAGACTTTGTTGAGACACATCCTTTTTCATTTCTGTGATTAATTATTTGTGTTGTCTCACATATGGAATTTATTAGTCTTCACTAAATTTTTTCAAATTGTGTTAGTTATTTCAAAGTGTCAACTTTTGGCTTGTTCATGATCTCTGATATATATTTATTTTATATTTATTCATATATGATTTTATCATTACTATTTACTGTCTTCTGAATCATTTAGGCTTATTTTGCTAATTTTTGCCCCACAATATTGATGTGGTTATTTAGTTTATTAGTTTTTAACCTTTCTTTTTTGATACATGCTTTTAAGTTTCTAAATTTCCATCTAACTACAGCTTTAACAACATTCTATTTTTTTTTTAAGATTTTATTTATTTATTTGAGAGAGAGAGAATGAGAGACAGAGAGCAGGAGAGGGAGGAGGGTCAGAGGGAGAAGCAGACTCCCTGCTGAGCAGGGAGCCCGATGTGGGACTAGATCCCGGGACTCCAGGATCATGACCTGAGCCAAAGGCAGTCGCTTAACCAACTGAGCCACCCAGGCGCCCTTTAACAACATTCTAAAGGTTTTGATATGCAGTAGATTTTTTCAGCACTTTGATGATATTATTATATTCTTTCCCAACTTTAATTACTGTTGAAAAATCAGCTGTAAGTGCAACTGCTGTTCATTTGAAGACAAACTTTCATTCTACTTTTTTTTTTTTTTTTTTTTTACTATATTTGCCTTTGTAATTCTGAAGTTTCACTATGATGTTACTATGCATGGGGTTTTTAAAATTTTATCTTGTTTGAGATTCATTGGATTTATTGAATTTATGGATTATGATCTTTCATGAATTCTGCACAATTCTTAGACATACTCCCATGAAATAATGCTTTGGTCACCTTATTTCTCCTAAACTTTTGGGACTCCAAATAAAGATATATTAGACTCTCTAATTGTATCTTCTATGATTTTTACTCTTTTTTCCATCTTCTTTTTTGCTTTTCCATGCTAAATTCTTGATATAATCTGCTGGACTAAGTTTCAGTTCACTCATTCCTCAATTGCTTCTAATATACTTACAGTATTTCATTGTCAGTGAGATTTAATCTCATTGAATCTTTCTACTAATGTTTGATGTTGTTTCTAGGATTATCTCTACTATATATATGCGGAAACCATGGCTTTCAATGGTTATGGGATTTGCCCACATTCACGTAGCTAGTAAATAGTCAAACCAGCATTTTCATTGGCTGGTAAGATTCCAGAAACGCATTTGGAAAGAAACAAGTAAAGCATTGATGGTTGCCAGAGGGGAGGGGCTGGCATTTGGGCGAAACGGACGAAGGAGATTCAGGCTTTCACTTATGGAATGAATAAGGCACAACATAAGGAATATAGTCAATGATATTGTAATAGTGATGTAATGGGACAGATGGGAGCTACACTTGTGAACATAGCATAATGTGTAAACTTGTCAAATCACTAAGTTGTACATCTGAAACTAAGGTAACATTTTGTGTCAACTGTACTCAAATTTTTAAATAAAGAAAACAAAACTTCGGACCATTGTCCCTCATGGGAAAAAAAGGAGACTAAATGCCAATGGAAGTATAAAGAAAAGCTTAGGTCATGACTTTGCTAATTCTTTCTTCCTTGATGAAAATATTGCCAATGATATAACCAAATAATACTATAATATATACTATAATATATGACACTAACATAAAATATCAGTGTTTGATATGGGGAAGTTGCCAAAGTTTATGCTAAAATTATATTGGCTTTATTTTAGCTAAAATTTCATCTACCATTAATCCAAAAGGGAAGGAAAACCCACTAAAATCCAGAACTTGATATACATGTACTTTTGAAGAGAAGAAGAGGAGGAGGAGGAGGAGAGAGGGAGGAAGGGAAAGAAACAAACTAGAAAACTATGTAAAAACAAAACAAAAAGTTTGTGTGAATTTCCTCTTTTTCCACCTTGTAGATAGACCAGTAATTTAATATTCTTCATGATATAATGGATGAGAAAAGAGATGCAGGCACATCTAAAATCAGAAGAGGGAAAGAATTTATAAGTCCTTACATATCTATAGCTCACTGAATTAGCAAATATTGACACTTCAGCTGAAACATGCTAAATAATGGATAAGCAAAGCACTTCTGAGAATATAACACATCCCCATATTTGCTTTTCTGAAGCTCACTGTAGATGTGTATTTTCAGAACTCTCTCATAAGCATTTTTTTCAGCAGAGTAAAATCTTGCTATAAAGCACTTTATTAAAGTATCAATTTTACCTTTTCAGAAAGCCTATGTCCTACATTCTTAGCAATGTTTAGTGAGCTCTGACTATAATAGACAAAGCCTGTAAGTAGGAATATTTGTCCTTATTTTCCAATATCCAAATTAGGTCAGAGTTGTATAGAACAGTAATTGTTTAGTGAGTGCTGCTATCTCTTATTAGGTAATTTTACCCTTGCTCCCACCAAAACCATAAAGGAAATGTCATTTTGAAGAGAACATTACTGCACATTTATAATAACTGATTATAAAATCCTATATTAAGCAGTGTTGTTTGGTTCCTGTTTGAAAATCAACATTTATTGCTTACAAGTGAATATGATCTTAATAAGAATCAATTATGAATAGATTGCACGTACAAAAGAACTTATATTAATAGATAATTTTAGAATTACAAATGTTTATTAAAATTTTGAATAAACAAAAGTTTGCAATATTGGAAAATTGTATAGTTCTCCTAATCTAAGGGTGGATGTACCTTCAAAAAGAAGGGAAGAAAGAAAAACATAAAGTGGGGCATTAATAAAATACTAAAAATCAATATCAATAAGTATGTTTTTAACATTATTAATAAAAAATAGTAAATGAATGAGAATACCATTCTTGTGAATAGTTGGAAAAAGTCCTGCATTGTGACTTTATAAAATGAAAATTGATCAAGTTCATGGTTCATAGTTTATGCCAGTATTTTTTAACTGATTTTAATATGACATGTATTTATCTTGGTAGTCTCCTCCTTCCCTCCTTTCATGCTACCAATGAATTTGAAAACAAAATTTTCGATATAAATGAGCATATATTTCAAATTTGATATTGGTCATCTTTTCAGATTAAACTCTAATATTAATAAAAATGTGAGATCAACTTACGAAAATATAGTTAAAAATGTAGAAACAGGGCGCCTGGGTGGCTCAGTTGGTTGAGCGACTGCCTTCGGCTCAGGTCATGATCCTGGAGTCCCGGGATCGAGTCCCGCATCGGGCTCCCTGCTCGGCAGGGAGTCTGCTTCTCCCTCTGACCCTCCCCCCTCTCATATGCTCTCTCTCTCTCATTCTCTCTCTCAAATAAATAAATAAAATCTTTAAAAAAAAATGTAGAAACAAACTGAGGGTTCTAGAGGGGAGGGGGGTGGGGGGATGGGTTAGCCTGGTGATGGGTATTAAAAAGGGCACATATTGAATGGAGCACTGGGTGTTATATGCCAACAATGAATCATGGAACACTACATCAAAAGCTAATGATCTAATGTATGGTGATTAACATAACATAATAAAATTTTTAAAAATCTCAAAAAAATGTAGAAAAATTCAAGTGACTGTGCACAAGTCCAAATAAAGCATGTGATTTTAGTTTTCTAAGTATAAAAGTTTGGGACCTATAGTTTATTTGCAGTAAAAGTGAAAATGATCCCTACATCATCCACTCAAAGGACATCATATAAAAATGGACATATACATTACTGTAGTTGGAATGGGAGGTAGATTTTTCATTTCCCATCACGATTGTGTATGGACAGAGAGACTGGAGAAAAAAAGTGCTATTTTAAGGGAACATAGTTATGCCACATGTCGTGAAAACATCCAACTGCCTGAATGTCTACGATTTCCTGACATTTTCCATTTGTGAACACTGCATATGTATACTCCATAGTCATGCTTTACCTGTTGTAACTTTTTGGGGCTTCACACTTAGATATGGCATAAAGGAAAGCTTAGTTTTAAACTCTTTGGAGATAAATAATGAATTTAAACATAAAAATTTTGAGGAACAAAAAAGAGAGCTGTACAAACCTTTTAAAAGAGAGATGAAGAGAGAGAGGGTGAGAAACATAGATTCGTTTATGAAGCAGCATCTGGATAAAAGTCATGAGAAATTCCATAGGTTTTTAAAAATTCATTTAAAGGGGCGCCTGGGTGGCTCAGTCATTAAGCGTCTGCCTTCGGCTCAGGTCATGATCCCAGGGTCCTGGGATCGAGCCCCGCATCGGGCTCCCTGCTCCGCGGGAAGCCTGCTTCTCCCTCTCCCACTCCCCCTACTTGTGTTCCTCTCTCGCTGTGTCTCTCTCTGTCAAATAAATAAATAAAATCTTAAAAAAAAAATTCATTTAAAAACTACCCACTCAGAAAGCTAGGGAATCCTCTCTGTTTTCTCTGAATTATTAGCAATGCCTAGGCCAGTATACACAGGTCACTTTGAACCAATAGTAGAATATAGTCAATCAATCACTTACATATTGTTTTAAAACTATTGGTTAGAGAGATTTATCTCATGCTTGATTTTCCAAGAGTTGTATATGAGTAGGACAGCTAACAAATAACTTAAAAGTGTTTCATTCTGATGTCAGAATTTATTTTGATTGCATTCTGTTTGATTTTAATAGCCTGCAGCTGTGTGAGTATAAGGGCAGCCTTCTCCTTTCCCCCAAAAAACAAACTCTACATGGCAGAAAATAATTTCCTCTAGTCTCACTTGGAACCACCAAGTAAGAATATAAAATCATAGCATTTAGCCCCAACTTCCCTCCACTCTCTCAGTTCCATAGCAACAATAAATTTACCAGAGAAATAGTATAAAAAAAAATCATGTAAATCTCTAAGGTGGGTTACTGAGGTTACCGTGGCAACTGTTTCTTTAAAAAGCATTGCAATACAATTTAACCTGAAAGAAAATACTTGAGATGCTAGAGCCCATTGATTGCTTTGGGGCTATTATACTTTAGCTACCTCTTTTGGGCCATTTCTTATGATTGTGAAGTCACACCTAAGAGTGGCAACCTTAGATATACATTTAGGCTAAGCATCCAGCAGTTTAAATAGTATATGTGCTGTGTAGGAAAAAGATTGGAAAATGAAATCTAAGTTTTAAAAAACTGGTTTAAACTTTGATATAAATTTACGTTAACTGTGCTTTTTGGCTCATTCTCCCCAGCTTCTGTTTTGACTGTTGAAAAAATTTTTCTTGATACTAAACATCTTCCTTTTTTCTGCTTTGCCTTCCTTGTCATGTTGTGGAAATCGTTTCTATAAGAATTAACTCCCAAGATTATAAAGTAATTAGTAGGTTAGCCAAAAATGACTTTGAGCAAGATTCTTTTTTTTTTCTTTCCGCATGGCTAACTATATTACCTTAGGTAAATGATTTAATCTCTGTATTCTTTATTTCCCAACTTACTAATGGTAGTAGTTCAGAAAGCAAGTGTGAAAATAAAACATACTTTAGGACTACTGGTTAAACATGTAATAAACTAGGAGAATTTTTGCTACATATCCTCTCTCAAATCTCTTCAAAAGGAAAATATAAAGAACAAATTGGAGAATAAACAATACAACAAATAATTTCCTCAACCCCATATGACCAAGAGTGAGAAGTCAGAACTGAAACAATGATGAAGGATACCAGTGCCACAATAGACCTATTAAAAGTTAAGGACTAATATCCTCAAAGGTATTGCCAATGTGCCTTTGGTTAGAACACACTGAGATGTCACAGGAAAGGTTGAAGAGGTCCCTGCAGAGTATGATAATACAGAACCACAGGGGAAGGGAGCTAAAGGAAAACATGTTTGCCTACAGGCCATAAGCCATTTTTCTTAGAAGGGGAACAGAATTTGCCACTATAAAATATGTCTCTCTGGCATAAGGACTATCTTGAACTGGTTATTTTTTTTAAGAAACAGCAGACACTGAAGAAACTCTGAAAACCAAGTGGAAATTATCCTTTTGTAAGGGACATTTACATTTATAAGGGAGATCCTTATTTGTAAGGGTGTCTCCCTTTCTGTACCAGGAAGAGAAGAATGACTCTAAGTCTCTAGAAACTTTGGTAATGGAGAGGGCATGGACTTACTTCTGCATAATATCCTTACCCTTCATTATTGTGCTTTGCCTGATAATCTCTCATAACTAGCTGCCTCCCCCCAAACATCTTGTTTTGTGTTTAGCTGGAGATGGTATTTAAGGTAGTAGCTTGGGCCATTTTGGGGAGTTACTCAGTTTTCCTGGGTCTCTCTTATGTTTAATATGTTATTAAACTTCTGTTTGTTTGTTTGTTTTTCCTTTTAATCTATCTTTTATTATAAGGGATCTCAACCAAAAACCTAGAAAGGGAAAGGGAAAATTGTTTTTCTCCCCCACATAGCATATAAGATCAAACTATGAAAATAAATTGTACTTCTATATATTAGCAATGATTGCTCCAAATGTGAAATGAAGAAGCAATTTAATTCACAATAGTATCAAAGAGGATAAAAAACTTAGAAGTAAATTTACCAAAAGCAGTATAAGATTTGTATATTGAAAACTATAAAATATTTCTGAGATAAATTAAAGAACAAATTAATGGAGACAGTCATAAATCAGAAGACTCAATATTGTCAAGATGGTAATTCTCCCCAAATTGATCTATTAATTTCTGGCAATTCTTCTTGTGAAACTGAATAAAGAAAACCTTATTTAAAATGGAGTTGAGAGGCCAGAATGGGGAGCTCTTACCCCCTACCACTCATCATCAATTGCAGACACCAACAGAAAGAAGCCTACTTTACTCCTCCAGGGGGAGGAAGGAAGAGTTTCTCCTTGCCCAGCAATAAGCTCAGCCGATAAGAAAATACCACAAGTCAGCCAATGAGAAAACATCACCACCTTGAACTCTTGCTTTCCTCCAATGGACTTTCTTTCAAAGCAGCACCTCTCAACTTTTCCTTTTCTCTATAAAGTAAGGTTCCTCTCCTTTGATCTCTGGACTTGCCAGAGGTTTTCAATAGCTTACATGTCCCAAATTGTAATTCCTCTGCTATTCCGAAATAATTCCATTATGCTGGTAAAATAGCTGGCTCTCTTACTTTTTAGATTAATATTCTCAAGATTCGAGCAGGCTTTAATGTAGGAACTGGCAAGCTGATTCTAAAATTTATGTGGAAAAGCAAAAGATCTAGAATAGCCAAAACAATTGAAAAAGAATAAAACACTATTCAATTACAAAACTTATGTAAAGCCATAGTAATCAAGGCAGTGTGGTATTACTTCATGGATAAGCATATAGTTCAATGAAAAAGAATTAACAGTCTAGAAATAAAGCTTTACATTTATGGTCAATTGATTTTCAACAAAGGTGGCAATGAAAGCAATGAGGAAAGGTTAGTCTTTTTAAGAAATGATACTGATCTGAAACTAATATAATGTTATATGTCAATTATACTTTTTTTTGATATTTGAGTATACTTGACACACATAGTTACGTTATTTTTAGTTATACAACATAGTGATTCAACAACTGTATATGTTATGCTCTGCTCACACACATGTACCTACCATCTGTTACCATACAACACTATTATAATAATATTGACCATATTCCCTGTGCTGTACCTTTTATTCCCATGACTTCTTCATTCTGTGACTGGAAGCCTGTATCTCCCACTCCCTTTTACCCGTTTTACCCATACCCCTCTCCTGTGGCAACCATCAGTTTTTTCTCTATAGGTCTAACTCTGATTTTTGTTTGTTTATTCATTTGTTTTGTTTTTTAGATTTCACATATAAGTAAAAGCATATGGCATTTGTCTTTGTCTAACTAACTTATATCACTTAGCATAATATCCTCTAGGTTCGTCCATGTGGCCACAAATGGCATGATCTCATCTTGTTTTATGGCTGAGTAATATTCCATTGTGTGTGTGTGTGTGTGTGTGTGTGTGTGTGTGTGTATACCACATCTCTTTATCCATTCATCTGGCCATGGACATTTGGGCTACTCTGATATTTTGGCTATTGTAAATAATTCTGCAAAAGATATAGGAGTGCATATATCTTTTTGAATTGGCAACTTTGCTTTTGGGTGGTAAATACACAGTAGTGGAATTATACTTTAATTTTTAAAAAGAGGAAAAAAAAAAAAAGAAAGAAATGATGTTGGGATGATGGGATATCCACAAGTGAAAAAAGAAAAAAAGAAGTTAGGCTCTTATCTCACACCATACACAAAAATTAACTCAAAGTGGATCATAGATTTAAGTGTACGTGATAAAACTAAAATTTTTAGTGTTTATTTTTTTTAAGATTTTATTTATTTATTTGAGAGAGAATGAGATAGAGAGAGAGAGCATGAGAGGGGGGAGGGTCAGAGGGAGAAGCAGACTCCCTGCTGAGCAAGGAGCCCGATGTGGGACTCGATCCCGGGACTCCAGGATCATGACCTGAGCCGAAGGCAGTCGCTTAACCAACTGAGCCACCCAGGCGCCCTAGTGTTTATTTTTTATTGTGGTGAAAAAAAGACTGTATAACATGAGATCTGTCCTCTTAACAAATTCTTAACTGTACAGTAAACTATAAGTGCAATGTTGTACAATAGATCTCTAGAACTTTTTCATGTTGTATAACTGAAATTTTATACCCATTGAACAGCAACCCTCATTTCCTCTCCCCTTAGTTCCTGGCAACCACCATTCTACTTTCTGCTTCTTTGAGTTTGGCTACTTTAGATACCTCATATAAGTGGAATTGTGTAGCATTTGTCCTTCTATAACTGATTTATTACACTTACTATATGTTTTAATACTGATGCAAACTTCCTAAAAAGACATAATCTTTTCTCTCCCTCCAATTCTCTCTATAGATTTTTTTTTAAGTAGGTTCCATGCCCAGTGTGGAGCCGGACTCAAACTCACAACCCTGAGACCAAGACCTGAGCTGAGATGAAGACTCCGATGCTTAACTGACTGAGCCACCCACAGGAACCCCTCTATAGAAATCTTTTAGACGTATCATCTCCTTATAGTGAAAAACACATCATCTTAAATTTAACAATTATTCCAACCTGCTTTTTAGTCCCTCCTCCTCCATTAAATTCAAGTAAATTAAATTTAAGGTTGTATTAATTAGAAATGTTTTCCTGATTAAGAAAGGTTCTTTGTGGGGCACCTGGGTGGCTCAGTCATTAAGCATCTGCCTCCGGCTCAGGTCATGATCCCAGGGTCCTGGGATCGAGCTCCTCGTCGGGCTTCCTGCTCAGCCGGGAGCCTGCTTCCCCCTCTCCCTCTCCCTCTGCCACTCCCCCTGCTTGTGCTCTTTCTCTCTCGTTCTGTCAAATAAAATAAATAAAAAATCTTTTAAAAAAATCTTTAAAAAAAAAAGGTTCTTTGTTTTTTTACCCAGAAGTCTGGCTATAAGGAGTTAGTTATAGGAGTTGTTAGCTAACCAACCACATTACCACAGAAAATGGCTTTTTCATCCTTCCAGTCTAACACCTTCACCATATGCAGATTTGCCACTTTACAGTCACATATGGCTGTTGCAACTCTAGGCATCATAGTTTTATAACAGCATCCCAAGCATAAAGTAATGCAGAAGTGTAAAAAGCCTTCTCTGAGAAAACAAAACTTTTACCCAGCAGAAAAAAATCTTTTTCAGAGGCTCATAGAAATATTGTCTTGGATTTCATTATCCAAAAGATTATTCTAGTAAAGGGACAGTAGAAAATTAGTATCTAGCATTCTTTGAGTCTAGTTGCAAAAAAGCACCAGGTTTTTAAAAAAAAATTTAAATTCAATTTAATTAACATATACTATATTATTAGTTTCAGAGGTAGAATTCATTTATTCATCAGTTGCATACAACACCCAGTGTGCATTACTTCAAGTGCCCTCCTTAACACCCATCACCCAGTTACCTCCTCCCCCCACCCAACCTCCCCTCCAGCAACCCTCAGTTTGTTCCCTGTAGTTAAGAGTCTTTTACAGTTTGCCTCCCTCTCTGTTTTCCTCTTATTTTATTTTTCCTTCCCTTCCCCTATGTTCATCTGTTTTGTTTCTTAAATTGTACATGTGAGTGAAATCATATGGTACTTGTCTTTCTCTGACTGACTTATTTCACTTAACATAATGCCCTCTACTTCCATCCACATCGTTGCAAATGGCAAGATTTCATTCTTTTTGATGACTGAGAAATACTCCATAGTGTGTGTGTGTGTGTGTGTGTGTGTCTATACCACATCTTTATCCATTCATCTGTCAATGGACATCTGGGCCTTTTCCATAGTTTGGCTATTGTGGACATTGTTGCTATAAACATTGGGGTGCAGGTGCCCCTTCAAATCAATATGTTTGTATCCTCTGATAAATACCTAATAGTGTAATTGTGGGTCATAGGGTAGCTCTATTTTTAACTTTTTGAGGAACCTCTATACTCTTTTCCAGAGTGGCTACACCAGTTTGCATTCCCACCAACAGTGTAAGGCGGTTCCCCCTTCTCCACATTCTCACTGACATCTGTTGTTTCCCAAGTTGTTAATTTTAGCCATTCTGATGGGTGTGAAATGGTAGCTCAATGTGGTTTTGATTTGTATTTCCCTGATGCTGAGTGATGTTGAGCATTTTTCATGTGTCTTTTGGCCTTTGTATATCTTCTTTGGAGAAATGTTTGTTCATGTCTTCTTCCCATTTCTTGACCAGATTTTTTTGGTTTTTGGGTGTTGAGTTTAAGTTCTTTATAGATTTTGGATACTAGCCCTTTATCTGATATGACATTTGCAACTACCTTCTCCCATTCTGTAGGTTGCCTTTTAGATTTGTCAACTGTTTCCTTTGCTATGCAGAAGCTTTTTATCTTGATGAAGTCCCAATAGTTCATTTTTGCTTTTGTTTCCATTCCCTCTGGAAATGTTTCTAGGAAGAAGTTGCTGCAGCCAAGATCAAAGAGGTTGCCTGCCTACTTTCTCCAATAGGAGTTTGATGGATTCCTGTCTCATATTTAGGTCTTTCATCCATTTTGAATTTGCTTTTGTATATGGTGTAAGAAAGTGGTCCAGTTTCATTCTTCTGCATGTGGCTGTCCAATTTTCCCAACACCATTTGTTGAAGAGATTGTCTTTTTTCCATTGGCTATTCTTTCCTTTTTTGAAGATTAGTTGACCATATTGTTGAGGGTCCATTTCTAGGTTCTCTATTCTGTTCCATTGATCTATGTATCTGGTTTTATGCCAGTACCATACTGCCTTGATGATTACAGCTTTGTAATATACCTTGGAGTCCAGAATTGTGATGCCTCCAGCTTTGCTTTGCTTTTTCAAGGTTGCTTTGGCTATTCAGGGTCTTTTGTGGTTCCATACAAATTTTATTGTTTGTTCCAGCTCTGTGAAAAATGTTGATGGTATTTTGATAGGGATTGCATTGAATGTGTAGATTGCTTTGGGTAGTATATACATTTTAATAATATTTGTTCTTCCAATCCATGAGCATGAAATGATTTTCCATTTCTTTTTGTCTTCCTCAATTTCTTTCATAAGTGTTCTATAGTTTTCAGAGTACAGATCCTTTCCCTCTTTGGCTAGGGTTATTCCTAGATACCTTATAGTTGTGGTACAATTGTAAATGGGATCAATTCTTTGATATCTCTTTCTTCTGCCTCATTGCTAGTGTATAGAAATGCAACTGACTTCTGTGGATTGATTTTATATCCTGTGACTTTGCTGAATTCCTGTATCAGCTCTAGCAATTTTTTGGTGGAGTCTTTTGGGTTTTCTACATTGAGTATCATGTCATCTGTAAAGAGTGAAAGTTTGACTTCTTCTTTGCTGATTTGAAAGTCTTTTATTTCTTTTTGTTGTCTGATTGCTGAGGCTAGGACTTCCAGTACTATGTTGAACAACAGTGGTGAAAGTGGACATCCCTGTTGTGTTCCTGACCTTAGAGGAAAAGCTCTGCTTTTCCCTGTTGCAGATGAAATTAGCTGTGGGTTTTTTGTATGTGGCTTTTATGAAATTGAGCTATGTTCCTTCTGTCACTACTTTCTTGAGGTTTTTTTTATCAAGAAAGGATGCTGTATTTTGTCAAATGCTTTTTTGGCATCTATTGAGAGGATCATATGGTTCTTGTCCTTTCTTTTATTAATATGGTGGATCACTTGGATGGATTTGCAGATGTTGAATCACCCTTGCAGCCCAGGAATAAATCCCACTTGGTCATGGTAAATAATCCTTTCAATGTACTGTTGGAACCTATTAGCTAGTATCTTGGTGAAAATTTTTGCATCCATGTTCATCAGGGATATTGGTCTCTAATTCTCCTTTTTGGTGGGGTCTTCGTCTGGTTTTGGTATCAAGAAGGAATAAAAGGTGAAAAGATGTTAGGCAGTTAAAAATGTCTTGCAGAAATGCTTTTAACTAAAAACAGCAATTTTAAAAAGATTTTTTAATTTTATTATTTATTTGTCAGAGAGAGAGAGCATAAGCAGGAGGAGTGGCAGGCAGAGAGAGAAGCAGGCTCCCTGCTGAGCAAGAAGCTTGATGCAGGACTTGATCCCAGGACCCTGGGATCATGACCTGAGCTGAAGGCAGACACTTAACCAACTGAACCTCCCAGACATCCTTAAAAACAGCATTTTTAAATTATCCAATATTTCTAAAGTTATGTATATCTAAATTTTTACCAAAATTCACATAGAAATACAAGCTATGATATTTACCAAATGCTGGTAATGTTTATTTCTGAATGGTTGAATTTGGGTTTATATTTCTTTTTTCATTTTCATCTGATATTTGAATCATTATTGAGCATGTGTCAATTTTATAATATTAGTAAACCAATTGTTCTTTAAAAAGCATTTACACTAATTCCTATGAATCAAGATGTTTTCAATGACAGTCTTGTTACTAGGGATTCTACTGAATCAGAAACTTGTGTTTGTAATTTTCCGAAAGCCTTTTCTTATAATTTTTCCTTTCTCCTCATACATTTTCTTGCCAGTGGTTCTGGGGAGTGTTACTTGTGCTCATGATAGTACTTAGCACTAAGGCTCTATTTTTACCTCTTTGGTTATGATGTATACCAGTTTACCATTTCACACATCCAGAAAAGAAGAAATCAAGAGATTTCCTCAAAATAATAATGTTTATTTACATTGGAGTCCAGACCTCTAAATATCCAAGGTCTATCTTGCCCTCTAAAAGTACATGATTCTGGAGATGACACTTTGTTTCCACATCTTAATCACTGCTCTCCTTTCTCCTAAAAAGGGGATTGTGGATGCCAGGAGAGAGGAAATTAAAAATGAAAGAAAAATCGATGGTTCTCACAAATGAGAATACCTATCGTTACATACATAGAATTTTCATTTCCGTTTTGTTTTTTAAGTATTGAAAAAAGCTATTTGAACTATTTGGAAACTATTTGAATTTGAAAAAGATATTTGAAATTCTTTCAACTTGAGCTTCAAGGTCACTGGATTAAGCTGTATTCTTCACTGTTTCTACTAAAGCAAATATGAGTGTGCTATCTTTGCAACCATATATGTTTATCAGCTCATTAGTATCACTCATTTTTTTGCTTTCTCTTTATTCTTTCATATACATTTTTTTTCTCTCAAGCTACTTTCTTAAAGTGTGAAAGACAAATCTTGGCATCTAAGTGGAAAACCAGTTTATAAAATTCCATTCTCTGTACTTATGTGACACATAAGTCATTCCCTATTTTCCTGGAGACGTATACTGTTTCCAGTTAAATTAACAGTTTCTCTGGAAGATTCTTATCTTTACTAAAACTATGTTAGTTTTTCCCTTCTTAAACTATTCATATTTAAATTCTCATTTCTAGGGCTTCAATTTATTGAAAAACTTGATTTGGATTAAAAAGTGATGCCAAATATATTTCAAAATTAAGGTTTTGAAATCTGTAAGTTTTGAAAGAAAAAAAGCACTAAATGAAATATCTTGTTCTTGTTAACAAACAAAATTCTCAAGTTATTTTTATGCTTTAAAAGAATCTAGCTACAATAGTTACCTATTATTATATAATAAATTAGGTAATTTAGTACCTATATTTAGCAGCTAAAAACAACAAAATTTATAATCTCAGAGTTTCTGTGGGGCAGGAATACAGAAAGAATTTCACCAGTTGCCTCTGGCTTTAGTTTTCTTAAGAGGCTACAGTTAAGCTTTTGGTTCGAGCTGCTCATCTGCATTGTTAAATGGTGTGAGGGCTGGGATGTATATCCAAATCCCCTCATGTAGATATTGGTAAGCCTTAGTTCCTTTCCAGGTAGGTCTCCCCATGGGACTTCCTCACAACATGGTAGCTGGCTTCCTCAAGGGTAAGCAAGTGAGATAGAGAGAAAGTGAGATATAGCACCAAGAGAGAAAGTGAGATAGAGCACCAAGACAAAAGCTGCCATCTTTTTATAACCTAATACCAGAAGTCACATTTTATCACTTCTTCCACACTCTATTTATTAGAAGTGTGTCAATAAGTCCAGCAAGTCTCAAGGAGAGAGGATTACACAAGAGAGTAAATATCAGGAGGCAGGAATTTTGGGGAACCAATTTATTTTTTTTTAAAGATTTTATTTATTTGACAGAGAGACACAGCGAGAGAGGGAATACAAGCAGGGGGAGTGAGAGAGGGAGAAGCAGGCTCGATGCGGGGCTGGATCCCAGGACCCTGGGATCATGACCTGAGCCGAAGACAGACGTTTAACAACTGAGCCACCCAGGCACCCCATTGGGGAACAAATTTAGAGGCTACTCACCACACTAACATACTAACACTTTCCTCTCCAGATTCACAAAATTTGCTAATAAACTAGGAATAATATATTTTTCTTCATAAACTCTGAATTTGCATTGTTGGGAAATTATGTACATAATTTGATATCACTGAGCTGTAACTAAGAAAAAGGTGCTACCAAATTCCATCTACATTTTTAAAGCATGAAGACTGGAATTTTAGGAAGAGATATTTAGGAAGAAATTTTAGAGATAGAGACAATAAAGGCAGAGATACAGAAAGACAGAGATAGACATGTAGTATGTATATAGTTATGAACACATATATAGATATCAAGATAGATAATATATTACTCTATCATTAAGGTACAGCAGGAAACAGATTGTATACTCAAAAGCATTTAACTGGAAAATAGATTTTAGAAGAGTCTATTTATGGAGATGTGGACAAAATTAAGGGACCTAACAAGGACTAGTGACAACAGAAAGCCATTATGGCTCCTGGGCCAGAAGAGGCAAGAGGAGGAAAAGTGCTATCTTGGTGAAATCTGGAGCCTTGGAAGAAGGGGTGCCCTTTATAAGCATATAAAACACCTAGAGATTCTATTTAAATGCGGATTCTGATTCAGTAAGCTTGGAGTGAGCCAGAGATTCTTCGTTTTCTAACAAGTTCCCAGGTGATGCTGATGCTGATGGTCTACTGGAAATAACAAGGGCCTCGCTACTCAATCACCACAGAACCTCAAGAAGGCAGGGGAGAAATGGAAAGAATGAACACACCAGTCTCTCTCTCTCCTCTGCCCACCTTCTAGTAGTTACTCCTATTGTTTAAATACAACCAAAGCCAAGGGCAAAGAAGACTAGGTAATATAGTATGTGAGGAGAATCTCTCTAGGGCCCAGATCAGAGCAAAGAGAGCAACATAATATATAGGGCCTTGTATAGTTTCTTCACACATGTGCACATCAGTCTTCAGCTAAATAGTTGAGAAGGCCGCTCTCTGAATCTCCAGGCTTCTCTCTGTTCAACTCTCCTCTCGGGTAATCTGTCCTATGAACTCTAGCTGCTTTGGTTTCCCCAGATTCTTATCTTTGTCTCTTCATCTCAGGGAGTCTTCTGGACTCTACCTAGGTTCCCCTCTCTACACTATGTTTTCATTATTTCCAGGTTTTTAAAATTATTTCCAAGATTTTCCATTTTTAGATGCTTCCAATAAATTGGATATTTCTAATATAATTGCCTGTTTTATCATTTTTTTCAGACAGGATGTTAAGTCTAATCTTTGTTACTCCATCTTGGTTGGAAGTAAAAGTCTTTCACATGAATTATTGTTAATGATTTATTGCTTAATAAATGGGTTAGCCCAGTGATGGGTATTAAGGAGGGCACGTACTGCATGGAGCACTGGGTGGTATACGCAAACAATGAATCATGGAACACTACATCAAAAACTAATGATGTAATGTATGGTGACTAACATAACATAATAAAATAAAAAAAATTAAATGATTCATGAATTGGGCAGCAACCCATCTAACAAATAGAAAGGAGCTCAGTTGAGTTGCAGGAAAGGAAAGATTTTTAAAGTCAGAGGGGGGAATAGAGAAAAGGAAATTATTAGCAAGAGTGCATTATTTTAGGGAAGGTCATTTTCCTTAGGGGAATGGAATGGCTCTATCAGTAAATTTCCTAGGGCTGACCAGGAAATTCCTGATTGACAGGCTAAAGGTTACATGCTTAGGGGAGTTGAAACTATAATTAGGTTAGGTATTAAGTCTTGATTTACTGACATGGGGCTCTTAACATAAATGACTCCATTTTTGACCTGTGGTTTTCTTTTGAACAAGTGTATCAATAATTAACTCCCAAGTTCTTACATTTTCATTCCAGTCTCACTTCCTGAGTAGTTTTGCAAATTACTTAACACTTGTGTAAGGATATTTGATGACCCATCTTGGTCCAAGTTAAGAATTCAAGATGTCTTTTAGGTATAAATAAAGTAAGTCAAGAAAATGTAATTTACAGGTAGGTAAAGAAAAACAAAGGCAAAAGAATAATTCATGTAGTATGACATGTCTTATAAAAATGTAGCATTATATAGCAGTTACCATATGTGAAGTACTTTTGGGAAAGGAGGCAATATTCTGGGGTGCTGAAAAGATTCTTTTGAACTAGGTGGTGAATTCATGTGCATAAAAACTCACACAACATAAAAATTCCTCCACCTAGGGGCGCCTGGGTGGCTCAGATGGTTAAGCCTCTGCCTTAGGCTCAGGTCATGATCTCAGGGTCCTGGGATTGAGCCCTGTATCGTGCTCCCTGCTCAGCGGGGAGCCTGCTTCTCCCTCACCCTCTACTGTTCCCCCTGCTTGTTCTCTTGCTCTCTCTGTCAAATAAATAAATAAAATCTTAAAAAAAAAATTCCTCCATCTATACACTTAAGATTTATGGCCTTTATTGTATGGAAGTTATATCTCAATAAAAGAGTAATTAAAAATCATTGACTCCTGTGTATTTGCCACAGATCAAACTGAAATCTACCTCTGAGCTTCCCAACACAAAAAAAGAACATCTATGTAATTTCACAAATCACAGTATAGAAAAGATAAAAAGAAACATACCATAATTAGCTATAACCTACTTCTTCAGAATATTTAGCAGTCTATAAAGAATTGCATAGAAATACCTGCTTTTAGTAACAGTTCAGGGCGATGGAGGGAGAAGGATGGAGGTATTGGGTGTAGGTTGAGTTACATAAATAATTTATAAAGTTAATTAACCAAACTTGCTTAATAGTATTTCTTACACCTTTCTTAGGCACATTCTAAAACTATGTCCTATTATGTTACAGGAAATAAAGGTCATAGTTGTCCTGGGAGCAAACAGGAAATGATTCATCCAGCTATTGTGGAATGTACTGAACATTCCACAAAAATTCCTTTCCCCTTTCTGAGACAAATACCTTGGATCATGAGTCTCATGAACAGCTGTGTAAGGCTTCCTGCAATTTCCTGTGATATTGTATACTGTGTTACACATTCATGAAAATTTCCTTATCATTTATAACCTAATAAGGTAGAGAAAGTATTGTTAAATAATCAGAAATGTGTTGGCCTCTGTCAACAGTGGCCACCTATCCACTCACAAAGGCAGGAGGAATGGCTCGAAAATCGAAAAGCATAATTAAAATAGGCTGGCCTGGAGGATTTATAGAGCTATAAAAAACTATGATCTCTTGGAATAAATGTGAAAATCTGTATGTGTTTGTCAACATTAAAAACACAATTCTCAAAGAAATATTAATCCGGCACCAAGGAAAAATGATGTCAAAACTGTTTCTTACTCACTCATTTTCTCCTCAGAGTTGAGATGATAAAATAAGTTTTAAACTAAGCCATTTAACTAGTTTTAGACGTTCAGAGCAACAAGGGGTTGGTTTCCCATTAGCAAATATTGTGGGATGGGGTAGCAAGAAGCAGGTGAAAACCAAAAGGAAATTAAATTTCTTCTAGCACTTTCCTTTTCCCTAAGATAATTTTGCTGTTCCATAACCTCTGGAACTGAAGTTTCATTAATTTGTAATAAATTCATAAAGCAGGAGACCTTTCTACTGTGTTCCTAAAATAGTAAACAATACTAATTATTTTAAAAGAAGAAAGTAATTTTTTACAAAAATGAAACTGTTATAATTTTCATAATAATTAAAAGCAAAGGGATTCAGCTTTCCATTTTGCAGTTAGCAAAAAGCCACTGCTTTTAATATAATAACATTTACTGTCAGTGTGATTTTTTTCCTTTTCCTTCCAAAGAGTATTTTAACAAAACTACTCAAAATAATTGCGATCATTGGGATGTTTTACCTTAGAGCAAAATTTATGACATGCAGAGATGCAACCATATAATAATTAAAGGCATTGCAGTACATTATTTTAGGCTAAATTGCTAAATTCTTCCTGTGGAATTACAAACTCTATCTCAAGAAGTGAATCATCCTTTTGTTCCATTGGCATTTAGTATCATACTGTAACAAGGCTGAAATAGTCTGTGGTTTGCCATGTAGCATAACCTCAATCTCTGCAAACATCACAATTTAGGTAATATCCTTAGATTCATGGGCCCAATTTTAACATAAATTAGAAGAGTAGTTGGGATCATTTGTTCCTAAGTTTTTCCTGTTTAATGAAATATATTTTATACCATCAATTATAGCCAAAAGATACCTTTTTTAGAATTGAATGGATCTTAACAAGCCCTTTTATTTGACCTCCCATTATATTTCTTTTTTGCTCTGAGAGAGGTTGAATGCCTCTTTTCTTTTGAAGACAGTCTAATATATTTGTAAGTTATATTATGTAAGGTTGGCTTTCTTTTCCTTTAAAAGAGGATGATAAATGGTCATGAATGTATGCAGGTTTATTCATTCTTTGGGAATAATTTTTCCTGTGTTTTTCATATATAATCCCATTTAGCTCTAATTGGAGTTTTGCACATGTATCAGGGAGTTTTCCCTTCTAAAGGTAGGAACAAGAGTGTTTTAAACAGCTAGGTAGATGGTCACTGCTTACCATGCTTTTGTAAAATAAGTGCTGCTGACCAGAAGAAGTGCATAAACAGAAACTTCATTTCTAATAAATGATGTGGTTGCTCTGATATCCCCACTTCTTTTTTTTTTTTTTTTAAGAGAACTATCTGGATAATCCTGGGCAATTTATAGGATATAATAGTTTGGGAATATATAGACAAGTGATTCAATTGGAAGAAGCAAATGAAAGATACCTGCCTGAGTACAACAGATCAGCTATTGTCTCTGTGTCACAGGTCAGAAAATATCTTAGGGACACAATCTTGATTGGAAAATATGTTTGCCTCATCACTTGCCTTTAAGTTTTTATTGGAAGTGTTTGCTAGTTACATCATCACTAGCCTACTATCCGATTTTCCTTCCTCCAATTTCTATTATATATACCTCTTTAATTATCTCAAAAATATCACTTTTATATTTTTACTAAGTTGCTTAAAAGCCTTCTTGCTCTCTTACCACTCATTGTTAGAAGTTTAAGTCCTTTCAAATGACAAAATAAACAACTTAGTAACAAGTTTGATGCCCCTTATTTAAGGGGAAAAACCCATGGTTTGATGAAGTACAGTGTCTCACAAGCAGTGAAGCACTGTTTCTGAGGGATTTAGGGCAAGACCGAGTTTTATAGAGCATTAGAAGAGATAGCACAGAAAAAGGGCACAACTGGCCAGGAGGTCAGGGATTTCCTTCTAAGGCTAACAGGTCCTATTTTCTAGGAGACGGTAAGCTAACTAAAGCTGAGCTGGAAGATTGTGATTTGTATAGATTTGGGTTCCTCGACAGGTGTTTCTTGTAAATGCAGGCTGATTTAGGTTTAGATTTGTGATATAGGCCAGGCCAATGGGGGCACCGCCATCTTGTGGGTCCTGATATACAAATTAATTTTATCAGTCTAAAGTCCTAAAACTGTATTTCAAGTCCTCTGGCAACCTAATTTCCAGCCTTTTTCTCTCACTACTTACCTGCAATGGCAACCCTTAGCTGCATCTATCCCAATGTTCTCCTCATACCTTTTCTATTTCTTTGTAAGAGTCATTAGCTTTAAAACATCTGACATTTGAATTCTCTTTCTTTTTTTGGTCTCTCCACCCTTTAGTGTTTTTGTAACACTTCTAAGAACATATATGCTGAATATTTATTTAGTATCTCATTTCACACCATTTGTAATAGATTAATATTATACTGCAGTGCCAATCGTGTATCAGATTTCTTACTTTTATGTTACCATGATCTGTTAAATTCTTTTTTATTATCATTTCATTTCCTCATTTTTTTCCACATAGAGAATAAATCATTAGATTCCTTGAGAGTAAGCAATAGAACTTGTGTGGTATTCAAACCATTTAACCAAAATGCAATGAACAAGAAACATACAATTCATGTTCTATGAATTTTATATTCCAGTGGGAGAATGGTTAAAAGTATACAATTATCTCCACAATTATTATTTAATTGCAATTGTAATGGATGCTCTGGAGCATAAAAGTGCAATATGAGTATTCTTTCAATCAACATGTTTTTATTGTAAGGGAGGAAAAACGATTTTCCCTTTACTGCTCTAGGTTCTTGGCCGAGACCCCCGGTTATAAAAGACATATTAACAGAAAAAACAAACAAAAATTTAATAACATGTATACCTCCCATATAGATGGGGGAGACCCAGGAAAACTGAGTAACTCTCCAAAATGACCCAAGCCACCACCTTAAATACCATCTCCAGCTAAAGACAAAAGATGTTGAGGGATGGGGGAGACAATTATGGGAGGCTACAGGAAAAGCACAGTAAACAAGAGTGTGGTTGTTTTGCAGATTTAGGTTTTGTCTTCTCCATTGGTAAGAATTTCTAGAGATTTAGAGTCATTCTTCTCTTCTTGGTAAAGAAAAGGAGACACCCATCACATGGAGATTCCCCTATAAATGTAAATATCCCCTACAAAAGAGTAACTTCTACTTGGTTTTCAGAGCTTCTCCCATGTCTGCTGTTTCTTTAAAAAATAACCAGTTCAAGATAATCTGTATGTCAAAGAGACATATTTTGGGGTGGCAAATTCTGCTCCCCTTTATTATTAAATTACAATTATGTACCAGTCACTATTCTAAATGCTGGAGGCATAACCTCAAAAAATTTACCTTCCTGCAGCCAGCATTCTATTAAGGAAGGCTTACAATAATTAATTAACAAATAAATATTTGTTAAATAAATAACCCTTTTATGATGTGACAGATGGTATGAAGAAATTTTAACAAAGATTAGGAGTGGGAAGGGAGAAAAAGTGGGATCTTTCTGGTAAGGAATTAAACAAAGGCCTTTCTAAGAAGAGGACATTTGAGCAGAGACCCAAGTGATGAGAAGGAAGGATAAGGACTCAGATTGGGAAAGAGCATTCCAGGATGAGCAAACAGCAATAGTCTGTACAGCAACAAGTGGATTTTTATGCATGTTAGGCAGGCAATAAGTAAGTAATTATTATGCAGATGTACACTTCTTTAAGAGGATGAATCTATAAAATATTCTCAGGCAATAAGTGAAAAAATTCATGAGCTCTTTAGAAACAGAGTTCTGCAACTAACTGAAGGATTCTTGAAGAAAGCCCTGAAATACTTAATTCCCAGTGAATCTAAAATGTTAGATCAACTTCAACAGCATGGATGTATACCCTAAGTTTTATTTCATTCATTTATCTAACTCTGGAAACAGCAAATGAAGGAAACTTAGCCAAGGGAAAAAACTTCTTGGCCTTGCTCTACATCTTACTAATGGTATGACTTTAAATCAGTCATTTCCCCTTTTGGATTCTTAGTTTCCTATTATGTGAGAAAATGAATATTAATTCCTACTCAGTTTACCAGGTGGCTATGAAGATTAAATGCAATAATAAATGTGCAATTTATTTATTCAACAAAAGGCAGTATCGAAAAAAAAACTTTATTTGAAACAAAATGGCATCTCATAAAATTTGTAAGTAATTGTTACTGATCTATCATAGCTCCTAACTCTGGAAACGAATAGGTGAGCCCTGGCACACTGCCACAGCCAACTGCTCCATTCCAGAGAATCCTGAGGGGGCTGGACAAATCAAAAGCATAGCTCCTGGCTCGGTTTGCCAATACTGTTGCCAAACAAACTCAGATAAACTCATGTCAGGAGAAGCCAATAACTCGATGAGTTTGGAAAAGAGAAAGGGAGAAATTTATTTTAGGTGCCAGCAGCTAGAGGAGCTGGCAGGCTCAAGCTTTACTAACTGACCTCTCTGCCAGCAAGATGGACAACCTAGAATTTTAAAGGGAGAGTTTCAGGGGGGTACAGGCAAGGGAGCAGGCAGAGAGTGTATGATCATAGGTAGGGATCGGTATGTGTTCAGCACAGGCATGTTCATCATGGGCAGGGAAGGGGATGTGTGGAGTGTGGTCTTCTAGGCATTCTCTTGCTATCAGGGCTTTTCTGGCCTGGTGGTTGGAATGTTCTGGTCATTGCAAAACATCTTCATCAGTGCCTCAAGAAAGTACAATAAGAAATAAGCACAATGGTTTTCAGTTAGAGCATGAGTTAAGCAGTCTTATCTGTTTCTGGTTTCAACTGTTGGGGTCTATAGTTGAGCAAAAGGCTTATTGACATAATTAGATGAACAGAAATAATATTTATTGAGCAACTACTAAGCAACAGGACTGTTCTTTGTACCGTACATACAACAACACATGAAAAGGGCAAAATTCTTGCCCTTATGGGGCTTACCTTCTAGTGGTAAAGTCAAACAAGAAAAAGTAAACAAGATAATAATAAGAGAGTGATAAGTACTACAGAGAAAAAGTAGAGTAAAAGGATAAAATATACTCAGCCAGGAGTGAGTTTTTCAATTTTAGATAGATTGGCCTGGGAAGAGTACACAGAAGGAAGATGAGGGAGGGAATTTTGTGGATAGCTGGAGGATGAATAGGCCAGGCAGAGGAGACATTGAAAGGCCAAAACCTTGAGGTAAGAATTTGCCTGGCATACTTAAAAAACATTGCTGAGATCAGTGGGACTATATTGGAATGAATTCTGAGGAGAGTAGTAGGAGATGAGATCAAAAGTAATTACTGGCCAGAAATTAGAGGATGTTATTAGCCCCTATAAAAATTTGGGTTTTACTGATTAAAATGGAAGCCCATTGAAGGGTTTGAGAAGATGAGTTGAAATAATCTGACTTAATTTTTTAATTAATTAATTTTCTTAAGATTTTATTTAAATTCAAGATAGTTAAAATATAGTGTATTATTAGTTTCAGAGCTAAAATTTAGTGATTCATCACTTGCATATAACACCCAGTGGTCATTACATCAAGTGCCCTCCTTAATGCCCATCACCCAATTACCCCATCCTCCCACCTACCTCCCTGACTTAATTTTAAAGGAATCATTCAATTTATATATTATTATTATTTTATTCTATATATTATTGCTACCATTCTAAATCCTTTGTGAAATAAAGCAGAATACATAAAAATAGAATATACTAATAGTTAACATAAGTAGAGTATTTACTAGGGTCCTAGGGATGTAGTACATGTATACATTTTTTTAAAAAATTTACTTAGAAACTCATGGAGTAGATTTTAGATGTTATCCCCATTTTATAGATGGAGAAACTAAGATCCATAATTGGCCCCAAATCATACATCTGTTAAACTGCAGAGCCAGGATTTAAACCAAGATCATCTGACTGCATAGCCAATCCTTAGACCACTAAAAAAAATTATAGTCCATATGAAAAAACAGATACAATGTACAAATGATCTTTCTGTATTTTTAATAATGTTTATTGAAAGTCTATACATACTTCCAGTTTTCCAAGGTACATATTTTCATTAATATTTATACTGCTCACTAAAGAGGGAAGGAAAAACAATTTTCCCTCTACTCTTCTAGGTTCTTGCTGAGATTCCCTCCCACAGTCCCATAAAAGACAAATTAACAGAAGAAAACAGAAGTTTAATAACATGTATACCTCATGTAAATATGGGAGAGACCCAGGAAAACTGAGTAACTCCCTGCAATGGCCCTAGTCACCACCTTAAATACTATCTCCAGCTAAAGACAAAAGAAGATGTTGGGGGGTGGGGTGCCAGTTATGGGAGGTTACCATGAAAAGCCTCTTTAACAAGGGTAGGGTTATGGAGATTTATGTTTTGCCTTTTTTATTGATCAGAATTTCAAGAGATTTAGTTATTCTCCTGTTCCTGCAGCAGAGAGGAAGACACCCTTACAGATTTCCCTTGTAAATATAAGTGTCTCTTACAAAAGGGTAGCTTCTACTCTGTTTTCAGAGCTTCTCCTTGGTCTGCCATTTCTTAAAAATAACCAGCTCAAGGGGTGCCTGGGTAGCACTGTCAATTAAGCATCCGACTCTTGGTTCTGGCTCAGGTCATGATCTCAGGGTTGTGAGATCGAGCCCCCTGTTGGCCTCTGTGCTCAGCACAGTCTGCTTGGGACTCTCTCTCCCTCTCCCTCTGTGCCTCCCCCTCCCAAATAAACAAACAAATCTTTTACAAAAATAACCAGTTCAAGGTAATCCTTATGCCAAAAAGGCATATTTTAGGGTGGCAAATTCCGCTCTCCTTCACTAACAATCTAATATTTTCTCTAAAGATGAAAAAGATATTTTTAGATGAAAACCTAAGGAGTACAGTGATAGTCTCTTATTTTATTCTTAAATCCTAGTCATTCTTCTAATCCAGTTGTGAGCCTCAATTCCCCCTGGAGTCTTTTCCATAAATGTCAAACTTTAATGATCTTCCTCTTTTATAAACTATTAAACTTAGAGTGGTACCATACAGATTTTTGCTTAACAGTTCTCTAATACAATTATTTCCATTTAGTGTATCTTCCCAAATAAGAACCAAGTTTCCTAAAAGTCAAAACTATATCTTCTGTTTATTTTGCACTGTATACAACACTTAAAGAAATTTGGGGTCCGATAAATATCTGTTGCTAAGTATTCTTGGTAGTGTAAGAAATTATTCAGATGACTTGTAAAAATTAATGGTTCTTGAGGACACAATTCAATAAAGTACCTAAGCATTGAGTACAATTTCACATAACACTTTTCCAAGCATTCCAGGAATAATCTTGGTGATACTTTAACTTTGTTAAAAATACTGTTTAAATTACAAAGCTTTCTCAGTGTGTAAAGAATATTTTAGGGCTTTTCGATATAAATTAGAAATTTATGAACTTCTGATGTTCATGATTTAGGTTTTGCCATTCTACTTGCAAAGGGAAGTAATTTTCAAAATAGCAGGGAAGGCTATCTTTGCTGGAACCAAATGAAAAAATATTGATTTGAAGACCCTTAAAGAAAATTTTCAAAGCAGTGTGTGAACAGTATTGGAAACTTGTCAGAGCCATTTGTCAAGTTTATACTAAAAAACAAACACCATTTCCTACACCACAGTGAGGAGCTGAATAAAAGTTTTATGTGTTGTACATCATTTTTATTTTGGAATAAGCTAAGTGCATAAAAGTACTGTAAAATATCAAACCTGGTTTTTAATTATATTCTTTCAACTTTAAATACAAAGGAATGAGTTGAGACAAAAACTCCCATGTTTAATAACCATTCTTTTGATGCCTTTATTATGTCTGAAGTATAGGTGTCAAGGAGCATATGATATTTTACAGGTGAGTCTTTATGCAGGTTTTACTTAACCAAGCAATGAGAAATGACAGGCCTCACTGGACTTGATATTCAAATTATCTTTTTAAAATTCCCAGTGTCTTCTGCCAGCTATTATGTGCAGAAAATTATATTGAATTGGTTGGCAAGTGACTGACATATCAGTTATCCCAAATAAAATAAAACAAATGCTTAGTTCATGTATTTAATACTAAAGTCTTAGATAAATAATGATTGTGAGGTCCTAATTTTAATTTGTCAAATTAGACATTTTAATCTGAAAATAATTGAAACATATTAAGTGGGGAGTTGTATTTCTAAAAAAATTACCAGTGGGAAAACCATAACTGATTACTCATTTCAAATAAGTTGAGCAATGATTTTTAGCATCACAGAACAAAATTTGATGTCCAAAATGTGTACATTCTAACTTTGAAATCAAAAACTTCTCATCTTTCCTAATTGGCTTACAATGGCTGGTGCACATCTAAGTATCTATCAACTGTTTAACTGAACATCTTTAAAGTTGCGGTTTTTTACTGTGGAAAAAGCATTTGGTTTTCCTTCTTTGCTGGGGGAGAAGTTTCCGCACCCAGTAGTGCCTTTGGTGACGCTGAAAATCTACGTAGTCATTCACTAAATGGAAGCCAACCGATTACACATGGATTTGTCTTGCCAAGATGAAGAGTTAATCATTTAGTTTTTGAGATGAATGAGGAAACTAAGCATTCTGTAGCTGATTGGTGTGTCAAGGTTTCTGTAAATGTATGCTGTAATCATCCTTTCTTCTTAATCTTTCAGAAGAAGGGAACACAAAAGTTTGACTACATCAAAAAAGTCACAGAACCTATGCAAATCTGGTGTATGACAGAATAACAGAAACAACAACAGCAGCCATAACACCAACACTAGTGACAGTTAACACTTACTGAGCACTTACTATATGCCAGGCACTGGGATTTGAATTTTCTGTGCATTAACTCATAGACTCTTCACAGCACCCTACAGGGTGGGCACTCTGTTTTTTTTCATGAAGGTAAGCAACTTGCTTGAAGTCACATAAATAAGCAGCTGAGTGTGTATTAAAACCTAAATTCTAAATCCTAAGTTCCTAATGACTATGATTAATAATCAGAACACTGCTGAGTGCATGAAACACAGTAGGGACTTTAGAATATTAAGTGAGAATGATTAAATGCTACTTTTATGAATTAGTACATTAAAAAAGAAAGAACATCTTAGTCTCTTGGGTAGCTTCCTGTTATATGCAGATAGGCTGGGTAATTTAAATCACTCCTGTCCTTTTTTTTTAATGGGTCAAGGATTCTCTTGTTATTATTGTTAAATTTGAGACAGATGGGAGAAAATGGAGAAAGGCCAGCATGCATTTTGGAAATGGGTTCACTTGTTAAAAAAAAATATTTTAAACACTGTCTTAAGTACTATATTAGATGCTAGTGATGTAACCTGTGTAATTCAGGAAGGGTCCTTCCCTTCTCAGAGTTGACAGTGGAGCTCTTCTCCCACAAGAAAATAGTCTACCAAATCCCTTCCAGTAGAGTCTGTCTCCTTTGCTTAAAATGCCCTTCATTTCTTTTTATTCTAGTGGATACCTACTCATTCATTCACCCTTCAAGAATTTGCTTAAGTGTTAATTTCTCTAGCAAGACTTGCTAATGATAACCACTCCCTTCTTAGTAGTATCATTTTATAATATATGTTGGCTGTGTTATAGCATAAAATATTGTGATCATTCAATTACATCTTTGAAGGCAAGAGTTACTATTATTGCTTCACATCATGACTTAGACTTAGCAGGTGCTTTTCTTACATTTAGAAAAAGACTCTGAGACAAGGAATCCTGTGTAAATGATTTATTAAGGTAGTGTGTCTGACTCAGAGGAAACTGCTAGGGGAGTGGGGCAAGCAGGACAGGCAAAGGGAGGAAGTCAAGCAAGGATGTGATTTCAGGGAAATTCCTGTGGAAAGGAAAACTTCACCTGATCCCGTAGGGTAACTCGAGTGAGAGTTAAGTCTCATGCTTATCTTGATCCAAGAGAAGGAATTGCCCTGCCAGTCAAACAGATTGTAAATCCCCAGGTATTTCCAGCTCTATGTGTGAACTAAAGCAAAGAGGCACCAGTAGCCCAAGGGCAATCCTGTGGAAAGGACCCAAAGTTGCTGGCTGTTGGAAGCAAAAGCACATCAAAGTGTGCAAAGGTACATATGTATCTGGTAAAACAGAATCAGAGGGATTTGGACACAGCAATGATATTATCAGCTATGGTACCCAATATTTGTTTCATGAATTAAAGGATGAATGATCCATTCTTGACTCGGGCCAAGGCGGTGCACTTGGAATAGGTTGAATGAAGAACCAATGGGCTAGAAGTCATGGTTTAGATATGGATGAGAAAGAAGCAATGCCAATTAGACTATGGACATTGATCTCTCTCAATCTGCTGCTTCCTTATTCAATTTCCATTACATAATCAGCAGTTCTCTCTGCTGTCCACTATTGACTAGGCTAGAACAGGTGTTGCAAAGGAGCAGGTACAGAAGAAGGAATAGTACTTGGCACAAGCATTTCCTCATCTAGAGAGCTGAAAGTCACAATCTGGGTCCAGGGCCAAGTATTCTCAGATTCTTTTTATCCAAAAGAAGTGAAAAGAGCTGAATGTAACATGAATTAGAGTCATTTATTTCTTCTCTGTTTTCTATTTTGTTGTACAGTCTTCCAGATTTATGTTAGCCATAGAACTCCCCATTCAAGAAGATATATACCCAAATTGTGACTCTGCCAACAGGTTTTATTCTCTAGGGGCTATGCATAACAATGGGAACAGTATGCATAAAATGTTATACTCACAAAGCCTCTTATACCTCTCAATTCCTTCCTACCATAAAGCAAACTCCAAATATTATACCTCTTTCCCCATACTGAGTAAACCTGCATAACAGTAATTTATCAACTAAGATTTTAACTGTGGGTAAATAGCGATAGTTTAGAATATGACAGGTCTGGGCCTGAATTTTTCCTCTGCCGTGCATTGCAAGGAACATCTCACAGAAGTCATTTCACCTAAGCTTTAGTTTCTTCATGTATAAAATAAAAATAGTCATAATATCTAACTGGCAATGTTATATGAGCATTAAATGAGACAATCTGTATAAACTCCTGCCTGCAGTGCTTAACAAACAGAAAATAGCCCATAGATGGCAGCACGTTACCAGCACTCAAGCCTCTTTTTTTCTCTTTTTTTTTAAACAGGAGGAACTTTATCCTTCAAGCCATAGTAATCTAGGCATAAAGGTCTACATATTTTGGTACAAAACAGGGCACTGATCAGATTTCCCAGTTCATCTAGTGTGAAAATTGAGAACCTCCTGGAAGTAGGTGCGAAGATGGAGTAAGAAGTATTAGAGATTTATTGGGATGTGACAAAGACTCTTCTTGACCAAACTTTAGATAGGCTCCTCTGAATCCACTTTTCATCTAGACCTCATCCTTGGGCCTTGACTTTGGCCTGCCCATCCCAGTTTTAGTAAGAATCCTGCTAAGACAGTTTAGTGAGAACCCCCACCTCCCCACCTTGATATCTGATCACCCTGGCCTGCCTTCAGCAAGAATCCCATTAAGTCAATTTAGCAAGAAACCTCCTAGCCTTGATGTCTCGTCTTAGTAATTTGCATCCACTGACTTCCCTCGTTCTGTTCATTGGCTCTAATTGACAACTGTCTTTGCTGTATTAAAAGTTGAGCCTGAGCTCTCTCCCCTATTAGAATAGTGTTGACATCTATCACAAAGGTCCTAAATAAAGTCTTCCTTACCATTGTAACAAGTGTCAGACTAATTTTTGTTACACAGTGAAACCTATATAAGATAAGGGCTAAGAGAGCAGGAATAGGCAGGGAAAGCCTTCAGACCATGATACAGGTCTGACACCTGTGAAGGGAGAGGGGAGGCTAGGGGGAGGAGATTGGAAAAGCCTCAGACCACAGTGCAGCTCTGAGAAAACCTCAGCATTCCCACAGGGAGCCCCAGAATGAAGATTAGCCATAGAGGAGACGTTGCATTGGGCGGAAATGGCCAGACCCAAATACCCTTATCATGCTCAGTCATTGGCAGGTGGTGGGGGGTGGGGTGCTTCTTGGGGAGAGTATATCCTAGGCTTAAATGCCTTCAGCAAATCCAGAATCCTGAAAGCACTGCACCTGGACGCTGTTTATTGTAGTCCCCATAGCTGCCACACCTAGCCAGGTACTCTGGCGACAGTGTAATATAATTGAAAGCAATGCATTATAAGCCTGTCCCTTACTAGCTGTGTGACCACAAGAAAGCAACTGAAAGCCTCTGAGCTTAGAGAAAATATATGACAGTGGCTGTTCGGGATAGTCATGAGAGCTCTGATCGCTACAGTCCCAGGCCATGGATTCTCACAATGGGGTTATCACCAAGGATTTCTTTCCTCCTTTCTCCATTTCCAAGGCCTGACTTTTTCAGCTGCTTATAAAACCTTGATATACCCTTTATGAAAGCAATTGCTTTTTTTGTTATTCTTCTTTTCCTGTGTACTCATATTTAGTTTTTGTTAATACTAATGGCTAATAACTTGTATCAGTCAGGATGGTTTAGATTATGTTGCAGTGACAAACACTGACTATTTCAGTGGCTCAGTTATTCCACATGCCCATCCAGGGTTAGATGCAGCTCTGCTCTACACTGAGGGAGCAGCCTTAGCCTGGAATAGTGTTGGTCATTGTGGCAGAGGGAAGGACATATGGTGAACCACATATTCAGTCTTAAACTTTGTGCTAAAAAGTGACACACTGCATTTGGCCAAAGCTTATGACTAACCTTATGGCGACAGAGCAGAATACATAATCCTCTTATAGGATTATTCAGTAATAAAATCTACTATATAGCCTCAGTTTCACACCTTTAACCTCGAATCTGAATGTCATTTTTTCCTTACAACGTGTATTCTGGTATTAGTACTTTGGTTTATACAGTCAACAGAAACTAAGAAATTAACTGCATGTGTCTTTGTTAAGAACTCCTTCTGAAGCTCCTTACTTGGGCTCTATCATTTGTTTGCCTTCTTATCACTGCAGCCCCTTAGCAAATATATCCTAAGGATATTGTGGGTTTTGTATGAAATGCATTAATCATTCATGCCATTTTGATTGGCTTCTCTTCTTTTTGCAGTATATAGCCGCCAAACAAGGTCACTACTGTAAGATTTATTACAAAGTATCTTACTGACAATTGATTTTTCTCCTTCTAAAATCTTACTGTGATACATTAGCCTATGAGTTTTTACTGCTCTTTTTTTTAGGAGGAAAAAAGATAGCACTCTTTCCGCCCTAATTCTGTGACAATCAGCCATTGTAAAAAGAAATCCAGATGAATTTTTTATGTTCTAATATCTCCCTAGGCATAAATGTGAGTTAAATTGATAAGGCCAATGGATTCAGAACATTGACCGGTCCCAGCAATTATTGCCACAGGTACTGGTACTGTTTTAGTTAGAAGTGTACTAAAATTTCAAATCTATATTAATACGAGGTTGTATCTATCTCTTCTTGGACGGGCCTCTCTGTATTTTTCATGACAATGAGTTTGTAATTCCATGGTAATATTGAATATAGAATGCTAACCTTATTGAAGTGGTTTTTAAAATTCCAAAGATTAATTTATACCTTATAATGTACTTTTTTCCTTTAATGTGTTTTGAGGGAAAAGGTATGTAAATAAAAAATTTGTTATACAAATCAAATATTTAACTTTTTAAGAAACTATTGAAAGACTTATATGGTAACTTCCTGTTTTTAATACTACCTGTCACCTCCTCACATTTTTAATTTGGAAACCTGGCTTTCCAATTCTGACTTTTACTTTGTCTTCTTTTAAAACTGTCACTGCAGTTTGCAAACTGTGTACGAAGGTACCCTAGGACAGTAAGAGATGTTTTAAATTTTCAAAAAAAAGTCCAGCAACATTCATCAGACATGGTATGCACTACTAGGGCAAAGTAGTTCACAGTTTCACCATTGGATCATATGAAATTCCCTTTGATTAGATTGTATCTTTGTGAGGCTAGATTTTGGCAGTTACCATGATAAAAAGCAAGCACTGTACACAAATCAATATAGAACAAGAAGTGAGGGTGATGGTATCCAAACTGATTCCAAGGTTTGAGACGTGCTGTGCCCAACAGGCAAATACATATTGTGGTTATTTAAGAATGAAATAAAAGTTACATTTTTTCTTTCAATTTATATGTATTATTTTTTTCCAAATGGTTACTAAATCATTAGTACAGAAATACCTGTTAAGTTGTTTGGATCTAACAATTCAATAAACAGAACTCTTACATATTTATTTTGGCCTAGGCTCCCACATGAAAATATTACTAAAACACTAAGAGCATCTTGATGCAAGAAAGTTCATATATATGTATGAACTATATATATTATTTCCAGTGTAATATTTGAATAAGACAAGGGATGTTATAGTGGAAAATTTTTTTCAATTTACTCAAAATTATAGATAATGTGGATTTATAAATGTATATAAGATAGTATTGTGCTGGATACCTTACATTCTTCATGAATCGAAAAGGAAAAATTTTGTTGCATCTCAATCCCATCTAATATTATAACCATACATGTTGGTTAACAAAAATATTTATATACATTCATGAATTCTGACTTATTAATGCTTATTTGATCAATTGTTTAATTATGTTATTTTGAGCAGTGTAGTAGACATGGATGATTACTTTCTCTGGAATCTACCTGCTTACCATCACACACACATACACACACACACACACAGGAGGCAACCTTGTCATTTGAGCGAGGCTGGCCATCCCCACCCCACCCTACCTATCCCCCTAGTTCCAGTTCTGGGCCTACCCGAACCAATCAACACAACCCCATCCCTTGTGGACCAATTATTGGTTAAGGATGAGCATGTGGTGTGACCTGGTTGGTCTAAGTAAAGTGTTAACCAGGACTCTGTTTTATGATTGGAAGAAGAGAATTTTATACACGCTCACTGACTAGGAACTAGGAAGCCTGTGGCACAGCTTGTGTTGGAAACCATCTTGAATGAGCTAGGGGAGCTAGCCCCCGGAACAGGCCAACCCCATGAAAGACAGAGTAGAGAGAGATTCGCTTTTGGTGACACTTTTATTTTGCTGAATTAATTCTAACTTGAAGCCATCCACACCAACCTACAGTATAAACACCTTTGGGATTTTCAGAAAATTGAGCCAATAAATGTCATCTTTGTCAAAGATTTTTTGTTACTTGCAACCAAAAATATTCTGATACAGATGTCTTACTCTTTATAACTGCAAATAAGAAAATCTTTTAGAAAAGACTGCTAAAACTCAAATCAGGATTTTTTCTTTGTGGGAAAACAATTGGTTGTCATTCAAATAATAATAGAAAGTGAGGGGTGCCTGGGTGGCTCTCTCTGTGGAGCAGCAGACTCTTGGTTTTGGCTCAGGTCATGATCTCATGGGTCGTGAGATTGAGCCCCTCATGGGGCTCCACGCTTAGCAGGGGTGGAGGGGTGGTCTGTTTGAGATTCTCTCCCTCTGCCCCTCCTCCCACTCATGCATACATGCGTGCTCTCTTTCTCTGTCCAAAATAAATAAATATTTTTTAAAAATAGAAAGTAAGATTGATTCCATATTTCCATGAAAATATTGTCACACTTATTTAGTGTCCTATAACTACCATGTATGTTTGTTTGTGTATGTGAACATATTTATAAATACATAGATTCATTGGAAAAACAAAAAAGAAACTAACATTTATTGAGTTTATATCATATATTTATATACCAAACAAGATGATCATATTTTAAATATGTTTTAGCATAGTATTGCTCTACTAAATACCCTCAGACTGTGCAAAGGCTCTTTAAGTAGAGAAAAATAGGGGTTTTTTTTAAAGATTTATTTATTTATTTTAGAGAGCGAGAGAGTACAGGGGTGGGGGGGGGAGGGACAGAGGGAGAGGGGAGAGAGTCCCAAGCAGACTCTGTTTAGCACAGAGGAGGACCTGAGCTGAAACCGGGAGTCGGATGCTTAACTGACTGCACCCCCCAGGTGCCCCAAGAAAAATAGTTTTAAACAGTTAAATATTATCAATTTGAAATTTGCCTATCACAAGTATATGCTAGAAAAAAGTTATGATCATTTAAATCAGTGATTCTCAACCATGGCTGCACATGCCCATGACCACCTCTGGATATATGGATTTATTTTTCTGTATCAAGGTCCAGACATTACTAACAATGTTAGTGATTCTAAATTTGGAGTTCGGATTGAGTAACTCTATTTTATGTGCTGTAACTCAGAGAGTCTAACTTTGTTCCCACTACCTATGTTTTCTTTAACCTTCTCTGCCAGCTTTCTGACCTAGGAATAGTAAGCTAGATGCTGTTACTCTTTTTTGACTCATTGTATAGAAAGTCAGCCTGCAGCTATATGTTGGACTTTGTCGAGAACTGATGCTAGGGGTGACCGGCTGACTTAGTCGGTAGAACTGGGGGTTGTGAGTTCAAGCCCCATGTTGGGCATAGAGTTAGTTAAAAAAAGAAACTGATGCTAAAATATTAACACTATTTTTTCTTTCTACATCTTCTTTCAATAATTCACCAGCTGTCAAGCAACTCTTGTGGATTTTCTGGGTCTTTATAGTCAGTGCTTAACAAAAACACCGGGTTACTTCCTTAGCTGGGTTGAAGGGCCTCACTAAGAAATCTGTTGGGAGGTGTGAGAACATACTTGGGCATAGACCTTAATTTAAGTAATTTTCCTGGCTATGTCCATGAAGTAACAGTGATTGGAGGATTGCTTTTTCCCGTGTTTCCTCCCAAGCTCTTAAAATGCTAAGCATTACTAATGAAAAGCAGGTAAATTAGTTTCAGTGAAACTGCGCTGTTTATTCTCAAACACATTACCCCAGAAGGTCTGTTGCAAATGTAACATCTGCGTTTCACTAAAAGAGAAGGTAGGAGAACCATGACTGTTTATAGCTCAAATCATTGCCATGTTGTTTTGTTTTTATCTTAATAATGCTTTCTTACTAGCTTTCCCAAATTGCAGGGATCTCTAGAAATGAAATAAATTTCAGTCATAAGTATTATATCTCATTACAATAAGGAGAAACAAAAAGCCCTCAAAATAATTTGATTCCCAGTTTTGTGAGATTCAATAGAGATTTTTCTGGATAAGGAGGAAACAGGATATACTCTTATTTTCTTGTGATCTGAAGCATATACAATAGTACCAGCTGCTTCCGTTTTCTTACACTGAACAATGTCTTCACACATTGTCAATAGAGAACAGCACTCTCGGGCATGTTAAACTCATTTGTAAATTGTTGGAGGTAAAGATCACAGTTGAATGTACATTTCCCAGAATGTATTGTCATTAGGAGTTGGACTTATTAAGTCACTTCCTGTTACATCAATGAGATTCCTGGGTCTTGTATATGAATATTGTGAAAACATAACATAACAAAATACTGAACCATATTCTTCCTGGCTCCTTCAATAATTGGCAGAACAAGCCCTTTAGCCAGAACTGTAAAATGTAAATATAGTGTAGAATTTTATAGAACCAGTATCTAGAATATTGGCTAAATTTATATAGTTCTTGATGAAATCATAAAAATCCAGCTAAAACTCTACTTTATGTGACATAAAGTGCTGCTAGATCCAATTTAGAACTCTTCCCTATTATTTTGTGGCATTAATGCAGCCATCTGAAATAAGCAGAGATGGGGGGGAAAAAAGCTTTCTCTCATCATTTTCTACCTTCTGAAAGGGGTTATCTGACTTGATGAGAAAAGCGTGTCTTAGAGAGAGAGCTATAGACAAATAGAAGAATCTATACTTGAAAGACAAAAGTTAAAATGGCATCTGCAGCCAGCAAACTTGTTCTTCCCATCTGACAATCAGAATTCAACTCTTTTCATCAGCATTCAGTTTTAATGCATTTGCAGCAATGCAAACAACAATAAACAAATGGAAAAGCAAAGGAAACATATCACTTAGAACCAGACGTCTGATTCAATTATCATGTAATCAGAGGAATCAAAAGCCAATTTCACTCAATAAAGAAAAAGTGGATATGTAACTTTTATAGCCTATGATTCTTTCACTGGAGAAGGAAAAAGGTGGTTAATGTGATTATACATATGAAGGTTTACTACTCTCTCTAACACAGGCTTGCAATATTTTCAGTGCTGAGAGAAAATACTAAAGAAAAAGACTCATTTTCTTCTTTAATAAAAAAAATCAGTAGCACCTTCATATAGCAATAAACTGAGGATGACTATAAGTTATACTTTCTGTCAAGGATTTAGAAGGCCCTCTAAATTGGCCTCTGGGTATTTCTGTTGTAATAGGTTACAGGACAAACATGTAACACATGCAAAGTTCAAAGGATTTTGAATATGCAAATGAATTGCCGATACTATTGAGATTCCAATTAAGAGGATTCACACATTATGTTCTTAAATTGGTACCAAAGGTATCATGAAAATTTTGAGCTAAGGTAGATCAACTTCCTTCATTTTATAAAGAAACCCAACTGAGAGAGGTCAAATGACCTTCCTAATACATCCAGCAGTCAGCAGAAGAATCAGAATGAGAACTCAGGTCTCTCAGTTGAGTGATAGGTTTGCACTACAGCACACCTCACAGAGAAGAAACTGAAATGCCACACACTATTGTCATATACAAAACAAAATACAGTGCCTTGAAACAAACACAACCTCATCTTAAATATTGAGGATTCTCTCATTAGACAAATATATTAAATGCAGGAAAGCATAAAAGTGAAAATAGAAACCACCCTGTCACCAGTGTGATTATTTTGTTGTATTTCCTTGCATATTTTTTCCCTTGAGTACAACTTCCCTTTACCTTTTTTAAATAAGCTTTATTGAGGTATAATTTAGACACAATAGACTACATTAATTTTATGTAAACAGTGCGATATATTTGTCCAATATATACATGCACGTAACCACCAGCCACTCCAGATAGAGAGTATTTCCATCACATCCGCCTCGTTTCTTTATGTACATTTACAATTTCCACAGCTACTCCTGCCTCAGGCAATGCTCATCTACTTTCTATCTCCATAAACTATCTCCTCTTCTCAAATTTCATATAAATGGACTTATACAGTGTGTACTCTTTTATGTCTGACTTCTTTTACTCAGCAAAATACTTTTTAGATTCATCCACATTGTTGAATATATCAGCAGTTTGTTCTTTTCTTTATCACTGAGTAGTATTCCTTTTGTATGGCTATACCACACTCTTTATGCATTCACTGTTGAACATTTCAGTTATATCCAGTTAAGGGCTGTTATGAATAAGATGTTATGAAGTTCATGTCCATGCATCTTTTTATATGAATTCTTCCTTACCTGGGGTTCGTCTGATATTCCTCATGATTAGGTTCCAAATTGCAGCCTTCACAGGATATCATATCTTATCCATCTGCCCTACATTGGGAATGTTAATTTTGATCACTCTGTAAAAGGTTTATCAATTTTTTCAGTGTGTAATTACTATTTTTCTTACCTTAAAACTCACAAGCAATCTGTGAGTAGGCACTTGAAGGCCGTGAAGATATCCTGTACCTCATTAAAACTTCACCCTGGATTTAGCATCTATTAATGATTCTTAAATGACCCAATTTTTATCATTATGGTTGCAAAATAATGATTTTCCAACTCCAGTAATTCCCTTCACATTTACCAGTCAATCCTCAGAATTCTACTATAAGGGACACCTGGGTGGCTCAGTTGGTTTAGTGTCTGCCTTCGGCTCAAGTCATGATCCCAGGGTCCTGGGATCAAGCCCTATGTCTGGCTCCTTTCTCAGTGGGGAGCCTGCTTCTCCCTCTGCCTGCCGCTCCCCCTGCTAGTGCTCTCTCTCTGTCTCTCCCTGTGGCAAATAAATCAACAAAATCTTAAAAAAAAGAATTCTACTCTAAGCAAGGCCTCTCCTGCCCCACCTCATACCCATTCATTTATTTATCTATTTATTATGACTGTGGACCCTTGAATTTCTATTTTATCAGTGGTTCATTATGGGTCTTAATTATTTTGATGCTCAAATTGTCCTCGATTTGGCCAGTAGGAGCCCTGTCAAGTTAGTTCCTATGCCCTTATGAACTGACCTATCATTTTTTTCTTTACTCTTTCTTACTTTCAGACAGAACAAGATGCTCCAGGCTTATTTATATCTACCCTGCCTCATTCCTGGAATCAACCATTTCTCCAAGGAGTCCTGACTCTTCCATGAGAAATGGTATGGGAGACGTAGATCTGGGTGTCATATGTGCTCATTGCTCCTGGGGTAACTTTGCTCTGTGGCCCTCTTACAGGATAGAGCTAGGAAAATATGCCTATGTATACACATGTATCTAAATATACAACCAAACATGCATATACACATACATATGCACATGCACATAAATTAGCACACAGACATATATGATTTTTAGAAATCATGAATTCTCAGTGACACTTCCAAATCTAATCTATTTCCACAGAGTTTTCTGTTCCTTTTCCACATTTTATGCTTTTTTTCCTCACATTCTATACTTTTATGTACCTTCTTCCACAGTGAGAACACTTGGTTCCCAACATCATCAGTTTTGCTCATACGCTCAGTTCTTTTTTTTTTTTTTTTTTGCATACAAGGGGGGGTAGGGCAGAGGGAGAGGGAGAGGGAGAAGCATTTGTGTGTATAGAAAGATGGAGAGATAAGAAAGCATGCATATGTCTGCTTATCTTTGCAAAAAGAAACACAGAAAACAATGAATCATTACACATATGGAGGAATAGGTTGGGAAAAATACAGAAGGGAATGAATGACACTTCTTTGAATGTATCTTTCTTAATATTTTTGACTTTTGAACATATGCTAATGTTTTACATATTCAAAAAATGAAATTAAATCAATAAGAATGAGGAAGGAAAAAAATCTAAAATTGAAAGCAAATGGAAATAAATGAAATTAATTTTATTTCAAATGATTATCATATCCACATTGAAGAGAAAGGAAGAAAGGACCAATTCAATTGATTTAGGAATGAGGCATTTGATTATATATTCTCAGTCTTGGGCAGGGTTGTGGGGAGGAGAGGAGATTTGTAAAAATACATATGCACATGCTCGCTGTCTTGCGTGCACTGTCTCTCTCTCTCAAATAAATAAATAAAATCTTTTAAAAAATATTATGCCACCATCAAAAGGAATGAGATCTTGCCATTTGCAACGACGTGGATGGAACGGGAGGGTGTTATGCTGAGCAAAGTAAGTCAATCAGAGAAAGACATGTATCATATGACCTCACTGATATGAGGAATTCTTAATCTCAGGAAACAAAGTGAGGGTTGCTGGAGTGGGGGTTGGGGTGGGAGGGATGGGGTGGCTGGGTGGTAGACACTGGGGAGGGTATGTGCTATGGTGAGCACTGTGAATTGTGCAAGACTGTTGAATCACAGATCTGTACCTCTGAAACAAATAATGCAACATGTTAAGAAAAAAAAAAAGAAGATAGTAGGAGGGGAAGAATGAAGGGGGGAAAATCGGAGCGGGAGACGAACCATGAGAGACGATGGACTCTGAAAAACAAACTGAGGGTTCTAGAGGGGAGGGGGATGGGAGGATGGGTTAGCCTGGTGATGGGTATTAAGGAGGGAATGTTCTGCATGGAGCACTGGGTATTATATGCAAACAGTGAATCATGGAACACTACATCAAAAACTAATGATGTAATGTATGGTGACTAACATAACAATAAAAAAAGTAAAAAAAAATTAACATGATGCTGTTAACATAATATTCTTTCCTAATTTAAAAAAAAATCACACTGTATCACAGGTACTTTCACATGCCACTAGAGCCCTTTGTGAATGTGATTCTATACAATTGCATGATAATGCATTGAACAACTATACCATAACTAATTTGGTTTTGGATATTTAGATTTTTTCTAAATACTAATATTTTATATTAAGTGACAATGGGCATTTTTAGTGTATAATCATTTGTCCATGTGTAGGATTATGTCACTAGAATAGATTTCTGATTTTTCTCTCAGTATCCTCATTTTACATATGAAGGGCACTGAAGCTTGGAGAGATAGCAAAAACTTTGCCCATATGTTTGAGAAGTTCATGCATTCTATGAGACTACTTTAGCAGAAATATTTTGCTAAGACCAAATCATTTACACCAGTCTGTGGGCAATAACATATTTGTCAAGTATAGTCATTAATGCAGTGGAGAAGAGAGGAAAACTTTTAAAGTATCAACTGAAGCAACAATCCCTGTGCCCTCCACGAATAATTCAAAATGACTTTTTTTTTTTCATCTTCAGTGAGGGGTTTAGTGAGCTTTAGGGTTTTAATAAAGAGCTTCAGAATGATTGCCAAGTACTTCAAGTGCTCTCGGAGTGCACTTGGTGTTTGCAAGGATTTTCATTTCACAGATTACTTTGTGCAGTAATTTGAGAAACTAAGTGCTTTCCTTTAAGCATCCAAAGTTATGATAAAATCTACATTGAAAATGTGTGGCCTTGTATGACCTTCCTCTCTTAACATTGGTCACTCTTCTGAGAAGCAAGTTGAATTTTTAATAGAATTTGCCTTTTCTTTAGGAACAGTGCTGGCAGGCCTGCTTCCATTAAAACTGCAACACAACTGTTGGGATTAGAGGTTTTCCCGTGGACACAATCATCTTATAAGCTACAAAATACTGGTATTTACACTGACAATGTTATATCAGTCCTGTTCAATGACAGGACTGTCCTTCCCTTTGCTGACTGACACATGAGGCCTCCAGCTTCCCTTTGTGTCACACTCACTAAGGCACGCCTCACTTCAAACCTGCTGGTGTTTCTGCCCCAAACCTTGCCTTGCTGCCTGGCTACCACCTTTGCCTTGGATTTTGCAGGTCTTGAGCTCAGGTTTGTTTGACAAAGCACCTGCCATCTTCAGCTTTGGCTGCTTCAAGAATCTTACCCCAAATTGCATATTTCTTGGTATAGGGCACATCCACGTCATGTCTCTGACCTGTTTGTATTGGGCCATGTCTGAGTCTAGATCAGGCAGTTTCCATCAATCACTCACTGCCATGAGATGGAGGTGCTCACATGTCAAAGTGCAGATTGTGTCCTGCTGGCAACATTTATAACCTCCGGCTCCAGAACTTCAGAGCCACTGTCCCAATCAATATTATAGGTTCAAATGTTGACCTGAAGAGGTTTTGTCAAGGTTTTATGCCCAGCCCACAGTTTTTCCTAAATTAAATGAGTTGGGTTCTCCTAAAAGGCAAGTTAGTATGTCACCAAGACAGAGAACGTATTCCTACCTCCCCAAACCCCCAACACTCTCCCTTTCTTTTTCCTCTCTCTCACACAAGAACACATAATTGCACTATAATTTAATTATATTCACATAATTTGTTAATGCGTCCTTCTCTCATCCTAAGCTGTGTACTCCTAATGGGTTAAAAATGAGTCTTATGCATGTTTGTGCTCTGCCCCCTTGGGTCTAGCACATGACCTAGAATAAAGTGGTTTTTCCTGATTATTCTCTTTGAGTGACTAAAGCCATAAGTACAAGTGTTAATTCCTTTGAAATATTCGTTACCAGGGTCAAACAGGTGTTCAAGAATTATTTCCAAGCTCAAACAGTTTTTCAAAGACTAAAGCAGGAGGAAGACAAATATCAACAAATTCTGGAGATCCTTTTAGCAGGATTTCAACCTAATAGCAAATAAGTACATTCTTTCCATTGATACTTATGAATTGGAGAATGATCCCAATTGGCCAGTTTTATGCAGGTCTGAATATACACATTTGGGTTGAATTTGAGCAAGAGAAGATAGCTGAGAAGGTGTTCAATCATACTACCTGTGAGTGGATCTATAGTAAGGACCTTTAATTGTTCCAGCATTAGAGAGATAAACTTAAGAATTATTATTGTGAGAAATGGGTGAGGGTTTCAATTGGGGATAATAGAAAGTAATACTGAGCAACAATGAGGTTTGAAATCATGTATTTATTATGGAGTTATCAGCCTACGACTCTGGGAATCTTGATATATTTGAGTTTTAACAACAATTTGTAAAAACTTGTATTTTCTGTTCTGTTTTCTCCTTCAATATAAGCCTTCAATAGGGAATGAATAAGTCACAGGGATGAAAGGTACATCATAGGGAATATAGTCAATGGTATTGTAATAACATTGTATGGTGACAGAAGGTAGCTGCACTTGTGGTGAGCACAGCATAATGTGTAGAGTTGTTGAATCACTATGTTGTACACCTGAAACTAATATAACATGGTGTGTCAAGCTACTTCAATTAAAAAAAGAAAATGAAATAAGCTAATTTTAAAATATATATGTATATATGTATATATATGTATATATATATTACCCTACAAAATTATAAGCTAGTTAAGGGTTGGGACCATGTATTTGCCTCTTTAATAATAAGCACACTCTCATAGTAGGTACCTAAAAATATATTGTTGATTGCTTCATACATGGATGGGAGAAATAAGACTAACAATACTAAACATGCTAGAATTCTCCATGTAACCATTATACAGTAACTGGTATCAGACTTACCCTCTTATCATGAAGTACTATAACATTTCACAAATTATTTGAGGTAACTGTGTCTGGATATTTAGCATAGATAGCTCAAAACTTTGATACTTAAGAGAAGAGAAACACATGAGGTGAGTCGCTTTTCAATCTGGCTTTTTGTCTCGAGCCCCTTTCAGGAGGTAGAACAGGGAGTTGGAACCTAAGTAGACTAACAGGGAAGAAACAATACAAATGGTGATTGACCTCTCACCAAAAGCAATGTATGCCGTAACATTATGGAACAACATCTTTAAAATGCTGGAAGAGGGGTACCTGGCTGGCTCAGTTGGTAGAGAATGTGACTCTTAATCTCAGGGTCATGAGTTTGAGCCCCAAGTCAGAGTAGAGTTTACTCAAAAAATAAGTAAATAAAATATGAAATAAAATGCTGGAAGAAAAAGAGAAGAAAGAAACCCTGTAAATTCAGAATTCTATATCCATTGGCAATATCCTTCAAAAAAGAGGGGGATAGAAGAAAACATAAGAAAAATATTTGTGACTCTGAATAGGCAAAGATTTCTCAGATATAATACCAAAGGCATGGTACAAAACAGAGAAAACTGTTAAGTTGAACTTTATCAAAATTACGAATGGCTGCTTTTTTTTTTTTTTTTTTAGAATGAGAACAATAGTTTATTACTATCACATGCACTCACAGGCAAGGGGAGGAGGATTTTATATGCTATACAGAGTCACAAAGAGGTTGCATTTGCAAATAGAGTGAGAAACCAGAAGCTGTGGGAGACAGGCTTTGTATTATCAAAAGGATGGACAGCCCCTTGTTTGCCATTGACTTGTTTGAATAATTCTGCCACTTGGCAGGGAACTGAACCTTATTACTGAAATAAATGGGAACTGCACTTGATCCATCTGATAGGGGGTGCTGTTTCCATGGGAGCAGAGTGGGAAAGAGAACTCAACAGTCAGGCCATTTGAGGCTCTCCAACTTTCACCTTATGTCAGGGTAGTGCATAATATTGGAATGAGTTCATGTAAGTATCCACTTCAAAATTTTTTTAACTGCACACACTTTCTCTATCTCTCTTTATACCTCTCTTTTTTATATATGATAATTTAAATATTTATAAGAAGTGGTGCTGAAAGAAGAGCATTGAATTTGTTTTGATTAGCAATTTAAGTGAAACTTTAGATTAGGTATCTTCAGAAACAAAGATGGTGTGTGTGTGTGTGTATGTGTGTGTGTGTGTGTGGTGTTGTTATTGGAATGTCTGCTCTTCAGAAGACACTGTTGAGGCAATGAAATGGCAAACCAAAGACTGGGAAAAATATATGCAAGTCACATATTCGAGAAAGAACTTATGTCCAGAATATATTAACCGAAATCAATAGTATGGAAAAACATTTTAAACAGACACTTCACCAAAGAAAATATACAGATGGCAAATCAGTACATGAAAAGATGCTCAATATTATTAATCATTAGGGAAATCTATATTAAAATCATGATGAGATATCACTACTCCTCTATTAGAATGGCAAAGAAAGAATCCTGATAAGTACTGGCAATGATGTGAAACAGCTGGAAATACATCACTAGTGTGAATGCTAAATGTTACAGCCACTTTGGAAAACAGTTTAGTGGTTTCTTATACAGTTAAATGTGCAAGCCAGGTATTTATACAAACAAAATGAAAATATATGTTCACACAAAAATCTGTTCACATATGTTTATAGTGGCTTTCTGCATGCATAATCACCAAAATTTGAAATAACACAAATGTTCCTCAAATGCAGAATGGATAAACAAATTGTGGTATGTCCACATGATGAAATACTACTCAGCATAAAAAGAATGAATTATTGATATAGGCAATGACTTGGATATATCACAAATGTATTATGCTATGTGAAAGAAGCTAGCCTCAAATAGCTACATAGAGCATGATTTCATTTATATGATCTTCTGGAAAAGGCATAACTATAGGGACAGAAAGTAGTCCCTACTTCAGTGGTTGCTTGTGACTGGTAGTAGGTGGATGGGTTGACTTTAAAGGGTCACATGGGAATATGTCTTGGGTAATGACAATGTTCTATATCTTGATTAAGGAGATATTTGATTATATGAGTTTGTCAAAGCTAGCAGAACTGTATGTGAAAAAAAGATTTGGGGCGCCTGGGTGGCTAGTTGCTTGGGCATCCAACTCTCGGTTTCAGCTCAGGTAGTGATCTCAGGGTTGTGGGATTAGGCTCTGTGCTCAGCATGGAGTCTGCTTGGGATTCTCCCTCTCCCTCTGGCCCCCCCCCCACTCTCTCTCTCGCAAAATAAATAAATCTTTAAAAAAAAAGATTAATTTTACCGTATATAATTTGTACCTTTAAAAGTGAAAAATAGTAGGGTATAATGGCCATTTTCAGATAAACAAAAGCTGAGGAAATTTGTTGCCAGCAGACCTGACCTCTGAAAGATGATAAAGAAAGTTCTTCAGGCTAAAGAGAAATGGTACTAGAAGAAAACTCAAATCTACAACAACAACAAAAAATGAAAAGTAATGGAAATGGTAAATATGTGGCTGAATATAAAGGCTCCTTTTCTTTTAGCTTCTATATTTCTTTAAGAAAAAACTTATATTTAAAGCATAAATAATATATTTTGGTATTTTTAACGTATGTAGAAGTTAAATATATAACAAAATAGCACAAAGTTTAGGAGGGAAAATAAAATCATACTCTTTTATTTTATTTATTTATTTATTTATTTATTTTTTAATTTTTTTTTTAAAGATTTTATTTATTTGAGAGAGAGAGAGCACAAGAGTGGGGAGCAGGAGAGGGAGAAGCAGACTCCCTGCCGAGCAGGGAGCCCAATGCAGGACTCGATCCAGGGACTCCAGGATCATGACCTGAGCCGAAGGCAGTCGCTTAACCAACTAAGCCACCCAGGCGCCCTATCTTATTTATTTTTTTTAAGGGAGGAATGGGGGAGGGGCAGAGGGAGAGAGAGAGAGAGAATCTTAAGCAGGCTCCATGCCCCCAGCAGGGAGCCCAACACAGGGCTCAGTCTCACAACCCTGAGATCATGACATGAGCCGAAATCAAGAGTTAGACACTTAACCAACTGAGCCACCCAGGCACCCTGTGAATCATACTCTTTTAAATGTTTCAAGTTTTACATGAAGTGGTATAATATTAATTCTAAGTAAACTGATAAATTAGGTATACACACTATAATCCCAAGAAGAAGTAGTAAAAGTAGGACAAATATAGCAATCAAAATCCAATAGAGGACATAAAAAAAAGATTACAAATATTCAAATAACACAAAAGAAGCAGTAAATGAGGACTAAAAAAAAAAACAAAAAAACAATGTATGGGACAAATAGAAAAGAAATATCTTAGAAGGTAGATTTAAATTAAACCATATAAAAACCTGTCAATTCACTAGGAAGACATCACAATCCTAAAAGTGAATGGACCAAATAACAGAACCATAAAATAGATGAAGTAAAAACTGACAGAACTAAAATAAGAAACACGAAAGGCCACATAGTAGGCAATTTCATTACCCCTCTCTCAGTAATTGATAAAACAAGTGGACAAAAGATCATAGGGCTGTAGACTATTTGAACAACACTATCAGCCAACTCAACCTTATTGACATTTATAGATCACCTCAACAATTACTGAACATACTTTTCATGTGCACATAAAATTTCTATCAAGATAGACCATATATTGGGCAGTAAATATGTACCAATAAATTTGAAAAGACTACACACTCACAGAGTATGTTCTTTGAACTCAACAGAAATATATTAGAAATCAGTAATAGTAAGATATTTAGAAGATGCCCCAAACTTTGGAAATTAATCAACACTTTGAAATAATACATGGGTAAAAGAATACATCACAAAGGAAATTAGAAAATATATCAAACTAAGTTCAAATGAAAACAGCATGCCAAAGTTTGTGGGGTGCTACTAAAGTGATACACAGAGGGAAATTAATACCTTAACATGCTTATTTTAGAAATAAGATTTAAAATCAATGACTAAATTTCTATTTTAAAGACCTTAGACTACCTAATTTCAGGGCTCTCTATAATGTCACAATTTTGAGATATTGTGGTATTATAAATAGATGTACAAATACCTCAGAGGAACAGAATACATCAACCAGAAGAAGACTAACACTTACACACTCAAATGATTTTCAAGAAAGAGCTCAATGCAATTCAAAGGAGAAAGGAAAATATCTTCAAAAAGTTGGGTTTAATAACCATATGGGGAAAAAATTAACTTTGACTCCTTCCTTACATGGCACACAAAAATTAATTTGAGGCAGATTAAGATCTAAATGTAAAAGTTAAAACCATAAAAGCCTTAAAAAAAGATTGCAGAATATCTTTGCAAGTATGGAGTCAGCAAAGATTTCTTAGAGCAGCCACACAAAAAACATTGAACTTAAAAAGATAAATTGGACTTTGAAATAAAAAAGAATTCTGTTTTTCAATAGTTGTCTTTATGAAAACAAAAATGCAGGCAACAAAGAGGTTGAAAATATTAGCAACACACATATCTAAGGACTCGTGTCCAGAATATATAAAAATCTCTCAAAAATGCCTGATAAAAAATGGACAAAATACTTAAATACTACAGGAAAGAAGATATGTGAATAGCCAATAAGTACATGTAAAGATTCTCAATGTCATTAGGCATCATGAAAATGAAAATTAAAACCACAGTGGTACAACCACTTGGAAAACTGGTTGGCAATTTCTTAAACAATTAAATATATACCACCCTTATAATCCAGTGATTCCACTCCTTGGTATTTTTTTTCCCACTCCTTGGTATTTAGTTAAAGGCAATTAAGAATTTTGGCCACACAAAGGCTTATATGAGAATGTTTATAGTAGTCTTATTCATAATAACTAAAAACTGGAAATAACCCCAAAGTCTATTAACAAGATAGTAAAGTGATATGTTCATATAATGAAATAATATTTAGCAATAAAAAATAAGGCACATATACAATCAAATGTCATTGAAACATATACAATGCATTTGCATTAATGCTTATTTTATTATATATAAATTTAATTCAGCAATTTAAAAAATTTATAAGTTAATTCTTTGAGAAAAGATATTTAGGCTGAATAATACAAGGGGACATTGGCTCATCATGTAATTGTTTTTCTTTTCTGATCCAGTTTGTTTGACCTACAAATATTTTATGATATTTTCCCTTGGAACCTCAGTCAAAACAATCTTTTGTTCTGTGGCTCTATTCTTAAAAGTTATTCAAGGTCACCAAAGCACATTTATTGACTCCACAGTCAACATTAGTTGTTTTTTTTTTTTTTTTTTTTTAAGGTAGGCTCCATGCCCAGCGTGGAGCCCGACACAGGGCTTGAACTCACAACTCTGAGATCAAGACCTGAGCTAATATCAAGAGTCAGATGCTTAACTGCCTGAGCCACCCAGGCACCCTGTCAACATTAGCTTTTAACTCAAATCTACATAAACCATATAACTACTGTTATTTCTGTGAATTTAAGTTATCAGCTTTGGCAGGGGGTCAGGGGAGATTAATTTATTTTACTCAGGGATATTGGAGAATACATCAGGCAGATTATTGAATAAATGCTCCCTAAAATACCTTGTAATCTGACGTGTTGGATAAAAATTAGAGAAAAATCCCAAGCTACATTAGTGGTCTGGATAAAATGAATTCAAACTTACTTTTAAATTCCTTGGAGTAGAATTATCCCACTTTCCTGCTTATCACATCTCCCTTAAGAGTTGTGTTAATTTGCAAATGGGGCTGTTTCTGGAGGAAATATCAACTATTTGCAACTATTTGCAGCACTTAGATGCAGCAGACCAGAGGACTCTTGACCCAAATAATATGATTAGGCATGACATCAGTAATTCACCATGGCAAGTTGCTGAAAATTTAAGGGGATACCCTTTTTTGTCCTGATTAGAATGCCATCATTCATCTGTTCTAGCTAATCTCAACAAGAAAAAGTATGAGGACACTTATATGTCTGCAGCTTTCAGAAATTGGTTCATCTGTTGCCAGGCTAAGTGAATTATTTATCAATGACTCAGCACATCTGGTGTTTGAAGACATATTGCACAAATTTAAAAGAAGTTTTTATTTATTTCTGCAGCCAGGAAACACACCCAATTAAAATAAACAATTTGGAAAGATTTTTGTTTCTGAAAGTTATGAATAATTTCTTCAATATAAAAATTCGGTGTCTGCATTTTGTGAGCCACTTTGTACTTAGACTCCAGTGCAATTTCAGTACCCACCTTTTCACACGTTAAATGGCATGAATGGCTGTTAAATGCCTTTGTGTTATAAATAAAATCTCAGGAGATACTAGAATAGAAAATAAAGCAGAATGGGAAATAGCTGAAGCCACCCTTAACTCCTTCCTAACAGAAACTCAGTTTTGTTTAGGTATGTACTCCATTTCCTGCTCCAGAGGAAGTTCCAATTTGCCAAAGGAGTAAGAGCATAGAATTTCTTCTGGTTATTCTTGCTCCACAAAGGTCATGTGACCTAAGTTACACTAATTAGAATAAATTTTATTCCATGTTTTGAAGAGAAGTTATTCTATTTGTTTTACTAAACAAGAAAGTAAGTACCCCCAGTTTCTGTTGGCATTTTCTTGAAAAGAAGTTGTTAAGCAAAGAGATGGGTATTTTATTTTATTTTTTTAAAGATTTTATTTATTTGACAGAGAGAGATACAGCGAGAGGAGGAACACAAGCAGGGGTAGCGGGAGAGGGAGAGCAGGCTCCCCACCGAGCAGGGAGCCCGATGCAGGGCTCGATCCCAGGACCCTGGGACCATGACCTGAGCCGAAGGCAGACGCTTAATGACTGAGCCACCCAGGCGCCCTGAGATGGGTATTTTAGTGAATTGTTGAATCACTGATGTTTCTCTACTTGACTCTGCACTACCTCTAGTCTTCCTGGTATGCAAGAAAATATACTTCCTTATTGTTTAGGAGAGTTTAATTTAGTATTTCTTATCGAAAACTATTCTAAACAAAGAAGTATGTCATTATCTCTACTCTGGCTTTGATACATAGTAAAATATTTTGTTGTTGGACTGTTAGGCTAAAATGGTTCTTGTCTACATTGTAAGCAACAGAAAATAAGTGAATACATTTTGGTTCATATAGTGTAATCCAATTTAGAAGGGGTTTACCAAACCATCTCTAGGAATATCAGAATATAGCATTGTTGGTAGCTGAGAGACTGACTCCAAAATCCTCTAAATTATGGAACACCTCAGAACTGAAAAGAAAAAAGCCTCAAGTATTAAATTGTCACACACACACACACACACACACTCACAACACAGAGGCAAACAATTATGAACCAAAGGGGATTGGACAGAAGTATGTTAATTTTAGAATATTGAGATTCAAGGAGAAGTAATTTCTATTATATCTACTCTATGACTATTGAATGATCGTAGATGGCAATGGCTTTGCTGAAGTTATCTGCACTGTTAGGGGATTGTGATTCAATTTCATTGCAGAGCATGAGATCCTGATGAAAAACAGAATGGAGATTATTTCTCTTAAGTGTGAGAAATAGGAAAAATATGACCTGTGCTTAAACTATCATCAATACAAAGATAATTTTACAATGTGAACTTAACTTTCACAAGTTAGGAAAACGATAATCATTGGTAAATCATTAAAGAGTCAGACTACTGTGAGATGATCAGAAGAAAGGAAGATGGAAAAGAAACAAAATCCTAAAAAAAAAAAAAAAGCACAATCTTTGTCATCCATGTAGCAAAATACCAAGATTACTCTTGAAGCCATAAGAAGGATTCCAGTGTGAGATGGTGACATAGGAGCCTCCTGAATTCACCTCCTCTAATGAACACACAGAATCTACAGCTACACACAGAGCAATTCTCTCTAAAAGAAATCTGGAAACTGGCTGAGCAACTCCTACACACTAGGTGAACAAGAAAATACCCACATCACAGAATCAGCTCTTTTCTTCACTTCTTTTGTCACATCTATGTCCCTCTCACACCCAGATTCTTGAAATGCCTACCTACGGGGTCCTTTGCTGTATTCTGCCTTCCAGTTCTTCTCTTTCCACTATTTTACATTGTTTTATTTGAACATTCTCCTAGCACAATAATCATCTATTCTTTCATCCTTTCTACATTTAAGTTGTTTTTTTTTTTGGTTTTTTTTTTTGCCTTCACCCGTTATCTTCTCTCCAATCCAGAAATAACCTACTATTTCCCTGCAGGCCAGGCCTATCTTGAGACTTGGTCCACATAATGCTTTAAGATGAATAGAACATAATACTACTAAGCAACTCAAAGCAACAAACCACTGATAAATATAACAACATGGATGAATCTCAAAAACATTATACTGAGCAAAAAGAGCCAAACCTAATTTGGCTGTGTCATTCCATTTATATTAAGTACTTGAAAAGGCCTATCTAAGTTATGGTGATAGAAATCAAAACTGTTCTTACCTGTAAGGTGGGCAATTGACTGGAACTGAGAATAAGGGAATCTTTTTTGGGTAATGGAAACATTCTATAACTTGTTTGGGGTGAAGGTTACATGAGTATATGCATTTATCAAAATTTATCATAGTACATATTTAAAATCTCTGTAATTAATTTTATGTAAATTATATCTAAAAATTTGGAGGAATGATGACTCTAAGTTAAAAAACTAACAAAATTTGGGGTGTCTGGCTGTCTCAGTTGGGAGTGTGCGACTCTTGATCTCAGGGTCGTGAGGTCAAGACCCACGATGGGTGTGGATCCTACTTTAAAAAAAAAAGAGTCTGGGCGCCTGGGTGGCTCAGTTGGTTAAGCGACTGCTTTCGGCTCAGGTCATGATCCTGGAGTCCCGGGATCGAGTCCCACATCGGGCTCCCTGCTCGGCGGGGAGCCTGCTTCTCCCTCTGACCCTCCCCCATCTCGTGCTCTCTCTCTCTGTCTCATTCTCTCTCTCAAATAAATAAATAAAATCTTAAAAAAAAAAAGAGTCTTAAGAGCTCTATCAAACAAGTGCAGATTGTGGACCTTATTTGGATTCTGAATCAAACTACCAAAATGAAAAGAATAAAATTTGAAGAAAAAACAAACAAACAAAAGTTATTATAAATTAATGTTTAATTTTTTTTAAGATTTTATTTATTTGACAGAGAGAGAGACACAGTGAGAGAGGGAACACAAGCAGGGGGAGTGGGAGAGGGAGAAGCAGGCCTCCCACGGAGCAGGGAGCGCGATGTGGGGCTCGATCCCAGAACCCTGGGATCATGACCTGAGCTGAAGGCAGAGGCTTAATCATCTGAGCCACCCAGGTACCCCTGTTTAAGTAATTTTTTAAAATGGCTGCCAACATTTTCAACTTAGAAGTCTGTGTTTCTGGGGCGCCTGGGCGGCTCAATCGGTTAAGCATCTGCCTTTGGCTCAAGTCATGATCCCAGGCTCTTGGGACCAAGTCCCGCGTCAGGCTCCCTGCTCAGCGAGGAGCCTGCTTCTCCCTCTCCCTCTCCCGCTCTCCCTGCTTGTGCTCTCTCTCTCAAATAAATAAATAAAATCTTAAAAAAAAAAAAGGAATCTGTTTTTGACTTTTTATAGAAAATGGGAAGACCTGGAAACATTGAACCCACATTTTCAAATAAGCCTAGCAGTTGGGCTTAGGACCAAATAAATTCTGACAGTCTCAGTGGCACAGAGACCCTGCCACTTTCCAATGTGTCTTTCATACAACCAGTCTCATTCATTTATGTTATTTTGGCAGGCACATAAGTACTTGAGTTCATGACTCTGGTCATATCCCTTTCATCCATTTACGACTTTTTGTTTGGTTGGTCCTTTGGTCCAAATTCTAGTTCTTACACCTGATATGACCAATTTCATTGTATTTGGGCAAACTGGAGTATCTTAAGATTACACATGTATTTCTTTTTTTTTTTTTAGAAGATTTTATTTATTTATTTGACAGAGAGAGACACAGTGAGAGAGGGAACACAAGCAGGGGGAGTGGGAGAGGGAGAAGCAGGCTCTCTGCCGAGCCGGGAGCCCGATGCGGGGCTCGATCCCAGGACCCTGGGACCATGACCTGAGCCAAAGGCAGACACTGCACCAACTGAGCAACCCAGGCACCCAAGATTACACATACATTTCAACAGCATACTCGCAGCCTCACTGAAATGACAGGCCCAAAAGTTTACCCAATACAATAGGCAGTGAACCTAAGCAGAGACAGGTCATTACCATTGACCCAGAAACCCTAGAACTAAGCACCTTTTATAAGCGTACAAAGATGTAATAAAATAATAAAAAATATAGAATGCCTACACAGAATGAAGACACTATTTTATGACTGATTAACCTTTCCCGTATTTTTCCTGAGGTTCAATTTATTAAGATATCAAATCCTAAAATTTCTGTCATTGAAATCTCTGAGTATATCTCATTCCACAGTGATATTTTTTCCAAAGAGCTTGTAATTAAACACAGAACACGTGATTTTATTAATGAGATTTCCTGCTAGTTTAAAGTTGTTCCATCTTTAAGGCTGCCTGAACATTTTCCAGGTCACAAAAATATTTTTAAAGATTTTTTAATGGAAAAGTGACTGAAATAGGTTGGATCAAAATAAGCTTCTCCTTCCATCAGAGACTAGGCATGAAATATTTCCATTCAGATGGAGGATTTTTTTGGCTTATATTCACCTGATGAGTGAGATATGAAAATCAGATTTCTAGCTTAGCGAGGGAATTTTATGTAGGAGACCATATTCTTCTCATTTCTATTCAGTGGCACGTACAGTGAAAACAGAAACACTGCAATTAAGTAATCATCCAGTTTCCTCATAAAAACACATTATGTTTCAGATGATATCAAGAGGATATGATACGCAGTCCATAGGTCTTAGAAATATAACATACCAGCAAAATGTTTTGAAACCCATTGTCAACAATATGTACTAGGCATGGGAAAAGAGGGTGGGTGATAAGAAACACCATAATGGCTGGAAAGGTCTGTTAGCAAACACCTGTAGATTGCAATTGGAAATTAAATTTTCTTGTCATTAAAGAGAAATGAATTTTAAGTAAGCATGTCATTTGCTTCCCTGTAAACATCTCCACTGATTCACTCATCTGGGTTGCTAGCCAACAGGGTCTCAGTTGCATTGTGCATTGTATCATCTACAAGGCAGAATATAATAATTTGCATTACTAAATTAGGGAGAAAATACAAATTAAGTTGAATTTCTGCATCTCACACTAGGAGTAAACAGAGAGAGGTCTGGTTTGAAATATGACATTTGGGTTTGGCCAAGTATTCTAAGCCCAAAGGGAGGTAAGTGACTAACAATGATACACTTTTCTTAAACACACTTGGAAGGTTCAGATAAATTTAACCTTTGAGTCATGTTGGGGAAATGAAGTAGGGTAAGGAGGGAAAAGAGAGAACAGGGTGACACTGCAATCAGTTGTGCAATGGTGTTTACAAATGTTGGCCTGGATTTAGAGCTTTCGGGAACAGAGCTAAATTATACCAGGCCAGTGTCCTGAATGGCTTTGTGCAGTGAGGCACTTGTCAAGTTCCAGAATGATGCTTCCAAAGCATTCATGCTCTTTCCCACCAAACTAGGTCAGTGGTGTTTAGATATTAAGTTGGTGTCTTCATGGATATTAAACCTAATAAAATAATATTTGATTTCTCTCTATATGACATAGTCAAGGGAGTAATATATTTGAGATCTGAATTGTCTAGATTATTGTCTGACCTTTCGGAATTTAATAGAATACAGTCAGATACATTTTTAAAACTTTAATGCAATTAAAGGTAGTGATTTGAAACTCCCAAATAATGAGCATCTACTATACTTTGTGCTTTATATTAATTATCTGATATAATCCTCATTATGTCTCTATGAGATAAGGTTTATTTCTATTATAATTCTTATTCTACAAAATGAGGAATCTGAGAGTTTAATTTGTTCACAGTCACCATGTGAGTGAGTGGATGATTTGGGATTTAAATTCTGGTCTGTCCTACTTCCAAGTATTTTAAAACATATGTTGTGACACATTCCTGCTGGGATACTGACCAACCATTTTTTAAAAAATTTTTAAAAATTACAGTAGAAACAAGGCAGAGTAGAAAATATTAGACAGCAACACAGGTAGCAAGAGTTCATGAAACTTTTCTTTCAGATGTGTATGTATGTGTGCAGAATGTGCATAATGATCTAAAATAAAAATGCATTTCTTGCTGTATCACAGTAAAAAAGAAGTTTAAAAAACACTGCAGTCTACATTCTCAAATCAAAATAATCTGTGGTAATTATAATATGCAAAAAAAGAATCCCCCTAAAATAAAGTACCATAACGGGAAGATTTGATGGGTAACTTCCTCAGTTTTAGAGGCTGTGTGGGCTGTTTTTCATCTTCTCCTTTACTAGATGTATCAGCATCTACCTCTCAGATGACTCTCTGGATTCTGCAGCTCAGAGCTTGACCAACTACTGCGTGGCACTTAAGTGTGCACAAGATCTCATTTGATGCCAAGTAACACTGTGAGTTAGAGCTTATACAAATATTAGAGAGGGAATATAGAACTTAAATGTCTTTCCCATAGTCACTCAACCCGTACAAGACAGAAATAGGAATCAACTAAAGACCCTGTGATGTCATGTCCCCTTCTCACACTTCCTTTAGATGGCATCTGGCACACCCACACGTTTTTAGGGCCCCAGGCAGAAAACAGGATGCTTCAGAAGTGAGAGTCTTTAGTGCACCACTAGTCCTGATAAGATGCTGTGGCTGTTCACACTGGTAATAAATATATGTCCTTCTTGATCTGACAACACCAACAAAATAAATCCGTTGCAATCGTTTAATTTAAAAAGCATTAAGTAACAGAATTCTGGAGTCTCGAAATTACCAGTTTTTCAGAGAATGAAGAATCCTTCCATGATCCTGACCCTAGTGGGAGTAGAAAGGGGGGAATGAAATTAGATTTATTGTAAATAAGATACTAACTGACAGATAAGGAAACTTAATTCAGCAGCAATATATGGTAATGAGGAACTTTAATAGCTTATTGCGCTTTACAAATATTCTCTCCTTCTGAGCTACATGACACATGATTTGTAAATGTAAGAATAATTTGATTTGGATGTTCATTTAATTGATTCATCCAAATCCACACATAGGGACATCAATTGTATTGTAACTATATGTCTGTTTACTAATCTAAGGCAATTTGTTGAGTAGAGGCCATGTGAAAGACAGTACACAGAACATCTCTAGAAACATTGTGATGCATAGTTTTGTTTGTTTTAAGATTTTATTTATTTACTTGACACGGAGAGAGAGAGAGCACAAGCAGGGGGAGCAGCAGAGGGAGAGGGAGAAGCAGACTCCCCGCTGAGCTGGGAGCCTGACATGGGGCTCGATCCCAGGACCTGGAGATCATGACCTGAGCCAAAGGCAGATGCTTAACCAACAGCCACCCAGGAGCACCTGTGATGCATAGTTTAATGCTAAATATGTATTAGGCACATATGTAAAAATAATCCAAATATATATTTATACAGAATGTATCTGTTTAACTGGCTTAAATATAATTAGATATACAAACAAGAAATAAATGTGAAAAAAATACCATAGCCAGCATGTTTAGGAAAATACAAGTGAAATAAGCATGAAATAATGTGTTTAGCTATAACTCAGAAATTCTCAACTGCTTTTGAGGTGGCTTTTCTGAGAGTACCAATATAGCATTTAGCTACTATCAACTTCATTTCTATTTCTAGGAGCTAGTAACCAGGAGATGGAATGCTACAGGGTTAGTGTTGGCAAAAGAGCAGGTGTTTCAGATGTCTGTACTCACTGGCAGGGCATAAGTTTTATGAGGATAAAGAGCTGGGAAATTAGCTTCTTCGCTGAGAAAACACCAAATGGCGAATGACGCCGGTGCTTCAGGGGCCCTGGAATGGGAGGCCACCAGGGCTTCAGTGGAGGATTAGGCAGCGGCATCCCAGAGCTGGTCCTGGCCGTGGTCGGGGGCCGGGGGGGGGGGTGCCTCTCGGAGGCAAGGCCAAGACCAAGGAGTGGATCACTAAGCTGGGCCGCCTGGTCAAGGGCATGACGATCAAGTCCCCGAGGAGAGATCTATCTCTTCTCCCTGCCCATCAAGGACTCTGAGATCATTGACTTTTTCCTGGGCGCCATCCCTCCAGGATGAGGTTTCGAAGGTTATGCCTGTGCAAAAGCAAACCCGTACTGGCCAGCAGACCAGGTTCAAGGCATTTGTTGCCATGGGAGATTATAATCGACACACTGGTCTGGGTGTTAAGTAGTCCAAAGGAGGTAGCCACTGCCACCCGTGGGGCCATCCTCCTGGCCAAGCTTTCCGTCGTCCCTGTGGGGCAAAGCTACTGGGGGAACAAGATCAGCAAGCCCCGTACCATCCCATACAAGGTGACTAGCCACTGTGGCTCTGTGCTGGTGCGCCTCATCCCTGCCCCCAGACTTCACCAAGGCCACTTTTGATGCCATTTCCAAGACCTATGGCTATCTCACCTAAGACCTCTGGAAAGAGACTGTGTTCACCAAGTCTCCCTATCAGGAATTCACTGACCATCTTGCAAAGACCCACACCAGAGTCTCCGTGCAGAGAACCCAGGCTCCAGATGCGGCCACCACATAGTTTTATACAAGAAAAATAAAGTGAATTAAAGCCTGTTAAAAAATAAAAAAACCCAGGCTCCAGATGCGGCCACCACATAGTTTTATACAAGAAAAATAAAGTGAATTAAAGCCTGTTAAAAAATAAAAAATTATGACTCTTTGTTATATATAAAGTCATGTCATACTTACAATCATTTATCTATCACCAAGCATCTCATAATGCTACTGTAATATAAGAGAAGACAACTGGATTTAGAGTCAGAAGACTACATTGAAATAAAAGGCTAAAATTTATGAGCTGAGTAACCTTGAAAATTACTTAGGCTTCAGTCTCTTCCACTGAAAATTGTAGATGGTAATTCTTTTTTATAGGAAGTTGTAATGGTAATTTGAGGTTGAATCATACAAAATTGCTGATATTCGATCATTTTTATCTACAAAAATGATCATTTCATTTGGATCAACCTAATAGTAAGAGCTACACATTTATTGAATCTTCTGTCTTATAGGCACTTTGCTATGTTCCACATGTTGTAGTAGATTACAATGATAGCTTCACAGTTTTTACCCCTCCCTGTATCTGTGTCCTTTGCAATAATATATTTTCAGTACTCACATCACTAGTGGGCTGACCTACCCTGTCCTTCCATTCTGAGCTCAACAACTTGACTTATTTTTGTCAGTGGAACATTAGCATGGGTGAGAGAGTGCAGAGGTTTGAAGTGAACTTCGGCAATGGGACTTGCCCTCTTTTGCCATGGGAATTTGTCCAGGATAGACTGCTAGAGAATAAGACACAACTAGACGGAGTTAAGGACATCCAGTCATTCCAGCCTAGGCCATCCTAGATCAACTGGCATCCAGCCAACTCCTAGACCTGTTCAGGAGACCGGGTGTGATTAGTATAGCCAACCTCCAGCTATAAACTTTTAGTGGTATACCCTAGAAGATTTATATCAGTACACATATTATTGTGGCAATAACTAACAGATATAAATGATTCTCTCATTTCATGCACACAACAAATCTATAGGCACTATTATCATCCTCACTGGACAAAAGAAGACACTGTGACCCAGAGAAAAGTTCAGTGAACTGCCCTGGGTCATATTAATAGACAAAAAATGAAAGAGGAGAGGTTTGAAATTAGGAAGCCTGGCTTCAGAGGCCATCTTCTAAACAGTATACTGAATGGCTTTGTTCTTGTGAAGATGAAATGAGATTATTTTTTTGAAAGTGCTTTGTCAATGTTAAAGCACTCTAAAAATATAAGTCATTATTATGAAGCTGCAACTCCTTTTCAAAGATGCTGTAAAATTCCAACTAAGTTTTTTCTTTGTCTCATAAAAAAAGAAACCCCGGGCAAGCACTAGATGATATAAAATGCACTGTTCTTTGATATGCCAGTTACATAGGGAAAACTGATAAATGGTGAAATTTAACATGTCACCTTCCTTCCGAATCAGTGATAGACCGCTGCTATTTGCTCGGCAACTACCAAGTAAACAGAAAAATAAAGCCATGGTTTTCTTGGCAAGTGTCATTAAAAATAGATTAAATTTACAGTAAGTGTAATCTGTAGCATAGATCATACAGATAAAAAACCTGAAGGGGAAATGAAGGCATTAATAAGATATTTCTTAATTTTATGAAGCGTTACACACATCAGACCGCTGAACCAAAATAACCTAGGGAAATAGCAATGAAACAGGCGTTTATTCCTCAGCTTTGAGGAGGCATGCAAATACAAATGGTGCAAAACAAGAAGCTGATTATGCCTGGAAATTGGAATAAACATAAAAAAGAAAAGTCTGGAGATGCTAATAGGCATTAAGTTTATGAGGTGTGACTTTATTTACATGGAATATTCTCTATGGGCATGAATTTTTTAAATTCCATTTGATTTTTCATTTTTATATATATCAAACATCCCCCCCAAATTTATTATTTTCTTCAAAAAAATAAAAAATAAAACTAGAATGCTACACTGGGTGAAATGAATAATGGGGAGAACTGAAGAGAAACAGGACTCTCTGTAGAAGGGTGCACCTAAGCTAAGCAAGGCATGACCAGAAGAGGGACTTCTTGATTTGGGAGGCTTTTGTCTGCAGGAGTCCTTTTTTTATAAAACACAGAACTGACACTTTTAGAGAGAAAGAAAGAAAAAAAAGTGAACTTTGAAGAAAAGGGAAGAAAAAACAAAAAGGAACCTAAGATGAAACAGAACAGGAAAAGGGAGTTCTCCAGAAAGCATAACTAAGACAAAGCCTATTGTTTCATCAATGTCTCCAAAAGATCCTAGCCTTGATTTCACTGTTTCCTATTTTAATCATTTGTTTATCCTCTGGTAATTGTCACCTAATTGTCTCTGTCCTCTGAAATAGGACAGAGGAAGAATGCTCAGAAGAGCTTTGCTCTGGAGTGCCTTTCTCTAGTATTCAGCTTTGAACACAAACTATTCAGTCATCCCTTCATTCAACTTATTCATTAACTAGCAAACATCTCCTGAGAGAAATGATAACTTCTCATTAGGGGCTGGGCATATACAAGCTCTGCTTTGAGAAAACTGACCCTGCTTAGTGCAGATTTGGAGAGCACTTTTATCCTGACCATGACACCTTCATAAGCTCCCACCATCTTTTCATGTGAAATTCTGTGACCCTTAGTCTCCTCATACTGTACTTGATCAGAGGAGGTAGCTTTGTATCCTTCTTGCTGAATTTTACCTTATTGTCATTGCTTCATTGTCTGAGCCTGTCAATAGTTTTCAATCCTGACAGTTTAATCCTACAATGCTATATGCAAATTTTTATGTATTCTTAAAAGTCATTGAAAAAATTTTTCACAGGCCAAATGACTAAGAACAAACAAATAAGCAAACAAAAAAACCTGAAAAAATTGGCACTCAATTGCATGGCTGCTGGGCATACAAATTGATACTACTGCTTTGGAAAACTGCTTGGAAATACTTATTAAGTTGAACATGTGAATTTCCCCCAAGAACCCGTCAATTATATTCCAAATTATAAATACACAACAGAACTGTGTGTATCACAGCTTATCAGGGGATTTGTACAAGAATAATCATACCATCAATATTTGTAATAGTCCAAACTGAGAGCAGACTATACGTCCAGCCACAGTAGAATGGATAAATAAATTGTGGCATCTTCATATAATGGAATACTATAGAGCAGTGAGATGGACAAACTACAGCTTACATGCATCAATAGGGATAAATCTCAAGGACATAATGTTGAACAAACTAAGACAGAAACAAAACTACTGCATGAGTCCACTTTCCTGGGTTCAGAAACCAGACTAAACAAAACTGTAATGTATAGGATGAATAGTTATATGGTGAGGCTATTTAAAAAAAAAAAAAAAAGGAAGCAAGGAAATTATTATCTCTAGAGTGGGGGAAATGGGAGGACAGTGATGAGAGAAGCATGACAATTTCGGTTTTTTGATCTTGGTTATGTTATATGGATGTTCACTCCATGATAAATTACTGGGCTCTATATATGCATTTGTACACTTTCATGTGTGTTTTATTTCACAATAAAAAAGATTTAAAAACAAACAATATTAATTGGAACATCATGTATGGAAGCACCTCTACATGATTATCTTCTGGTTTATCTAAATTCTGTTAGCCTAAGCTGCCATTAATCATCATGCTTTTTTTAAATGGTTGCTTTTATAGAGAGCAAATCTTTCAAATAAACTACTTAAAGTCTTATCCAATATTTTCACCATTATTATTTTGTGAATAAGTGACATGTTATTAGCCTGGGATTGCTAGGCTGAAAACATAGAAGATAAATAGATAAGTCTCCCAATATTAAAGGCACTGAAAAATAATAACTAAGATATATGACAACTCTTCTTAAATCTCAGATGTTTTAATAATAACTAAGAGCTAATTCTGAGGTGAAAGTCTTTTAATCACTTACAAATAAGTAATAACCATATTTCATTAATCCTAAGACATATTTTCTCACACCTGTGAAATCAGAGTGCATCTTATAATCAACTGCACCCTCAATCTTTGTCAGCCTAGATCATAGTTAAGGTCTTCCAGAGAGAATTTTCATTTGCTTTTGCCAGCCAACTTCAGGCACTACCCATCTGAGACCATTTTAAATTAAATTCTCCGCTTGAGGTTTCTTGGACCACACTGGAAGTGTGAATTCAGACCTCAAACCTGCATGGGTACTGACTAGTTGTTCAGATTTGCCACCCAGTGTCAAGGTTGAAATATTAAGGTTCCCTTTCTCTGTGGCCACTCTATTGAGTTGCTTAGTTTTATACTGAAGCTATAGCCTTTGGTGATCCAATTTTAGTCAGAGGAGACCGTTCCTCCACCCAATCTTGTTTTTTCCTTTCTTATTGGTACATAAAGTCTTACAATCAGTGGTGTCTTAGATTATACAAGATACAGGTCACAGGTAGAAATTTGCTTTTTTTTTTTTTTTTTCCCAAAAGAAAGTATTTACCCTACAGTTGAACAGGAAAACCCAGATTGATTCTTACATATATCATTTTGTTTAACCATGTATTAATTTTGTTCAAAATCTTGCTATATACCCTGTATCATTAAAGTATCAGGTTGTAATAAAATTAGTGGACTTACCTTGGGAACTGCAAGTATTCCACAATATAGGGCAGAATTTTTGTTTCTGTGTGCAATGCTTTGTGTTCCCTCCTTGAATTAGGAGACCTGTGAAGTCTCAGATTATACCTTTAATAATGTCCCATGACCTTGTACAACATTGGGCCCATATTAAAGACACAGTAAAACTTAGTGAATATTTGGAGGACTGAGAAACAAACATGCAGTTTGCAAAAAAGAAAACTTCTGTAAATAGGGTTGTCCGTGAGTGTGGGCACCCAAATGCAAAGGAAAGGTCAACATCTGGGCACAGAAGCAAGGAGCGCTTCTTGGTTGGTCTTCGTTATGAAAATATTTTGGCCTTGGCAGGATTAGATATTATGGAAGAGTGCTTGGGAGGGGATTGGGAATCCTATCTACAATGCTTGCTCCAACAGATTCAATTCACAGCCTTAGCAGGTAATAAAAGAAGCCTCTGGACCATGTAAGGGATTGCCCAGGCATAGCTAGGTGTACTGGACATTTTATGTATTAATGCCAATCTCAAATAAATCACTTTTCTGGTCTGCTGTGGGAGGAAAGGATATTTCTGTCAGTAAGTGAATGGAGGATTACTGACTTGCTGACCTTTCCTGACTGTGATAAAAGATGACTTCTTTCCTTTCAGCAATACTTTAAAAATGGAAATTGCTCTTTTAAATGTAGGATGTGAGAATGAAGGAGGGAGCCCACTATTATTCCATAAATAGATGGTGGCAGAGGGCACCCCTTGGGAAAGGGAGAAATTCTCATTAGGGCTATTTTTCTGAGACTTGTCAGTATGCATGTGTTTGCATTTAAAGACTGGAGAAAGGAGGAAGCAAGTCCTGACCGGATGTATTTTTAAGACTCTATTCTTATTCCTGAAGCATTTAAATATAGTGTGTAAAATACAGCAGTCCTAAATGCCTTGTGCTGTGTTTGTTATGTGGATTCTTATGTCATTTTCCTGATGAAGGAGTCAGGAATGCAAAATTGTTTTGCCTTGCATTATTAGATCCAAATAAGAATGGAAAATACCAAGGCATGTATTTTCCCTTGACCCAGGAAATGGGATAGTTGCTGATATTTCAAAAAACAAATGGCTTTGCTGCTCAGGCCACAGGAAAAAGAATGTGCTAAAGGATTAAACTTTTTGTTAAATGTGTTCAAGGATCTTTTGAAGGCCTGAGAAATGTAAACGAATGAGAAAAATGATGATGTAGGGTATTTAGTGATATCAAATACTGAAACAGCTAAAATGGGCCAGAGAAAGTCCCACCATATCCCTGAAGTCTTCTATCACTTAAGTCTTAAGGAACCCTTTTCTCAATAGTACCAGCTATCAGAACCACTCTGTCTCACGTTGTGCGTGCATGTGGCTTCTCTGGGCAATTTGAAGATATTGTTCACAGAAAGAAGGGATCGTGTATTATACCAGTGGTGATGAATCAGTTTGTCTTAAGGGCATGAGGCCATCCACTGTCATCCAGAGTCACAGAAAAAATGTCCATCAAAGCTGAAATTCACATGAATCAATAGAACTTTATTTTGAAATTAAATAGGAAAAAAACCCAAAACACCTCTCAAAGTGGATGACTTAGCCCCTGGATGAAAGCTGTGGAGTTGACAGTTAATTTGACTGCCTGTAATACTTCGCACCAAGAAGTAAAAAATTCATCCTAGTATGTCATGTAAACACCTAAATATTTTTTGGTCTCATTGCAAGAAAGAACAGTCCTCCTCTTGAAGTTGTTAGTATCTATGTCGTAGTGCATCTGATATTGAAATACATATTTCATCAGTGGATTTTCATGAACAAGTAATGTTCTTTTCTTAAAACACACACACACACACACAGATTTGCATTTAGGCAGACACAATAGCAAGAATGGGGGAGGTTTTACTTCCCATCCCTTGTTTAATCCTCGGATGATTTGGGAACACAAATGCAGGGGAGATTAAGTCTTTGACCTTGGGTTTAGTTGTCTGTGCTTGTATATAACTACTTTGTCATGTGTTGGAGCCACTGTGTAGCCAAAAGAGGATCCAAGAATAACTGTAACCATTAGGTTGACTTGCTTAAGCAGCCATGCAGATCAGATCTCTGGAGAAGTTGGATGAGTAGACTCTTTTACTATATGCAGTTACTGGGTTTGCTCCAAAATGCTTGATTCTACTTGGGTTTGATTTACTTGAGCCCAAAGCAGCACTAGAGTGACAGTAATGGAAACTTTGGTTGATAATAATATTGTGTGTGTGAGGGGCTCCTGGGTTTCTCAGTCGGTTGAGTGTCTACCTTCGGCTCAGGTCATGATCTCCTAGTCCTGGGATCCAGCCCCTGCTCAGCGGGGAGTTTGCTTCTCTCTCTCTCTCTCCTTCTGCCCCTCTCCCCTGCTCATTTTCTCTCTCTCTCTCTCTCTCTCTCTCTCTCTCTCTCTCTCACTCTCAAGTAGATAAATAAAATCTTTAAAAAAGGGTGCCTGGGTGGCTCGGTTGGTTAAGCGACTGCCTTCGGCTCAGGTCATGATCCTGGAGTCCCAGGATCGAGTCCCACATGGGGCTCCCTGCTCAGCAGGGAGTCTGCTTCTCCCTCTGACCCTCCTCCCTCTCATGCTCTCTGTCTCTCATTCTCTCTGTCTCAAATAAATAAATAAAATCTTAAAAAAAAAATCTTTAAAAAAGATATGTGTGTGCATTCATTTGATCTTTCACTGTGCTTTACTGTCAGCAAGTATCCTCATATCCACACATAAGAGCAGCTCTGACCCCAGGCCCAAGACTTCTTCCCGAAACTCATAGTTATCTTTGGAAGGAGCAGTGTATTTTTCAGACAAGCAGATAAATACAATGTTTATATATGCTGTTAAGATAAGGGGAAGCTGGGTGAAAAGTAGACAGAAATTCTACCAGTTTTGTAACTTTTTCGGTATCCAAAATTATTTCAAAATAATAAAGTTTTTTTAAGATGGCAAAAAAAAAAAAGATATGTGTGTGTGTGAGGTATTACTCTGAAATCCTCAAGATAAGCCATAAATTCAAAGATAGAGGCAAAGTCAGCAAGACTGGCATTCTTGGAGAACACATGTGAATGGTGCTCTCTGGGGTTGTGCAGAGCAACAGCTCTTAGGGGCTAATGTAGATTGCCAGTACGTTCTAGATGTAAGATGTAAGAGAAATTACCATGAGTGGCTTCTGAGATTCCAGGGCAGCTTTTATGCCATCTGATAATTATTGATCTTTCCCCCTTAGCATATGACTTTGATCCTGGAAAAACTATACACAGAGAAGGGAGAGTTTACATTAAAATCTTTTCACTGAGCTACATTGTACTGTGAATGAGGCATTGTAATGTGAATGAGACAAGTGGGAGTAAATTTTGATGGGGAAATGGAATGTTGGGCACCCTGGGTTGGGATGGGAAGTGTGCCAAGAAATCTTCCCAGTTCTTTTTTGGACTTTTAGCAGAACCTGAATATTGAACCCTCTAATGAAGGGTGCTTTGTCTAACAGAAGGTTCTGTTGGTTCCAACTAAAACTGGTTTAATCAAAACAGGAAATTATTGGAAGGACACGGGAGTACTTCATGGAACACAGGCAGCTTGACTTTACTAGGAATTGGTACTCTTTCCCACTCTCTGGATGTTACATGGTCCTTCTTGACTGCTTCTCTCTGCATATCTATTCCATTCCTTTATTCTCTGCAGTTTTTCTTTGCATCCCTGCACACACCCCCAATACCCCATGGTTTATGCATTTTATTACTAGCTACATGCAGAGACCAATTCCAAATTAATGGGCAAGAGAAACAGAGGAGGCTAGCTTAAGGCAGGAACCATCTCTGCTGTAATTACCTCTGACCAGGGGTGCAGGGTCATGTGGTGCAAATATGGCTGCCTGCCAAGTCCTCTACTGTTCTCAGAAAAATCATTATGGGTGGAGCATAGACTCCAAAGCTAATAAATTATACCAACCTGGCAGGTTTCTGCTCTCATACCTTCACAGTCTTATACCACACAGTTATGACTAAATGGTAAAACTTGGAAGATGCAGCTGTTTGATCTCCTTTTCCTGTAGATATTTTCCCCCAGTCCTTACTCTGACTGTAACTTTGTATTTCCATTAAATTGTAAATCTAAAAATGCTCCAGTTCCAAAATAGATAATATGTAAACCCTTCTAAGCATATAAATGCATGAAATTTGTACATATTTATAATAATAAATCAAAACCAGCCTTAGTTTAGGAAAATAGCATATTACATGTGTTTTCCCTGTCCGAACAGCACAATAGTCAAAGAAACCTAACTGAAGCCAAACAGTGCTTTTGGTTTGAATGGGCATAAGAAGTCTTAGTGGTTGCCTCAACTTCTAGAACATTTCTAATTCAAAAATGCTATGCAGTCATTGACAGCAGGAGGTTGGATCCTGGTGTGTAGGATCATACCTGAACTTGCTAAAGCTCAAAGACCTGGCTAAATATGTACTAATATTTATTGACTTTTGATACAGATAGGGAAAAAATAATTTTATACAGGCCTGAAGAAATGGGAGAAGGTAACTCAAAGTACTCCATGTCTTGAAAATTGGCTAGAAAGATGTGCTAAATATTGAGGCTTGCACAGAAATACCCTGAGAATAGATTTTTCCAAAATTCTGCTTCATTAAGCAGCATTTAAAAATATCAAGGTCTTCAGAAAATATAACTGGAAATTTTATGTGAAACCTTATACCTCCATAAGGATTTCTATATTATGTCAAATTTATGCCAAATTTGTTCCAACAGTGAACAGCATTCAGAGGGTGGAGTTGAAAGAGAAACAATTTTCATTATCATAAGTGTTAAATGTTTTATTATTTAGGGGAGCAAAATTTGCCTCCTCAAAATGTGTCTTTTGGCCTGTGGATTACTTTAGGCTGATTGTTTTTAAGAAACAGATGACTCAAGGAGTTTTTCTTTTTTGCTTCTTCCATAACTGCCTGAAAGGATTTAGATAGAGGATCTGCTCCAGGGGAGAGCTATCACCACAGATAACTATAGTATAATATGAACTGGGTGCAGTGGACAGGGAGGAAACTAGCAAGTCCTGTTTGATCCAAATCCTCTGTGTCCCATTGTTTCTGGAATGCTCAGCAAATATTGTTTACCAAACACTGATTTTTTCATATTCCTGGGAATTGCCTTCCTTCCCTTTGTAGGCCCAGACCCCTACCCACTTCTCCTTAGCTCAACTGCCTGACTGCCTGTGGGCCTCATAATCTTATAGAGTCCCCATATGTACATAATTAAATTTGATTTTTTCCTGTTTATCTGTCTCATATCAATTTAATTCTTAAGACTAGCCAAAAAACAAAAACCAAAAACTTGAATGGTAGAGGAAAATTTTTCCTTCCCAATGATTACAATTTCTCATTTTGCTTCTTTCAGACACATCACTATGCAAATAATTAACACAACCATAATAGCTAGATAATGCTTAAGAAGAATCACCTAAATGTTAAATATTGGAAAATTGTTCTTGACATCAGGAGTTGCCACATTCCCACTGAGCAGTGATATAGCCACAAAGGGGTACTTAGTCTCCAAAAACACTTCGATAGAGAAGTTTGTGTGTGGGAGAGTTTCCCAAGCATAAGAGCATTATGTTTTTTTAGTTAACACATGGTATCAAAGAGTTAACACGAGGTATCGGTTAACACAAGGTATCTCCTCCATTTATCCCTTAACAGTGTAATCCCTCATTCATAATAATTTCATCTGTTCAGACTTAAAACAATTTCTTGGAACCTTTCTTGTGAACGATATTTAAAAAAAAATAGGCTGTTTATTTCTTATTTTACCTTTATAATGATAAATTCAAAGCAGCCAAGGAGCAGTCTTCAGTACCACCATCACATGTATGTAATGTGTAATTATTATTATATATAATTAGTATATATGTTTATTAGTATATGTTTAGATACTATTTTCTTCATTAATTCTTGTCACATGCAGAAATTGAAGTATTCAAGGTTTTTGTTGGTTTGATGACATGATTTTCCAGTACTCGTTCCAAGTTTCTTTTATAATTATTATTCCTATGAAGTCATTCAACTTGGAAATAATTGCTTGCCAAAATGGAGTTTCTCTGGTGAACCACTCAACACAGCTTTAGTTTTATAAAGAACACCATTCTTTGTGTACTGTTAATCTTGGCTTTGAAACACCACATATTATTCTTCCCACTTGAACAGTTCAGCTCCTGTTCTCTTAGTTATACTTTGGAACCATTAGACTTACTGCTGGAATATAAATGTCTGAGTCACCCAGCTGGTGACTCTTTGAAAACAGATTTTCCAAGTATAGATATATGGACTCTCTGCTCATAGCAACACGTAGTTGTTAGAAATCTGAGGACTTCTCGAATAGTCTGAAGACCTGCCTCATACAAGAAAAATTGTTGGCATTTTATTAGATGGCATTTTGTTACTTAGTCTGATCTTAACTTTAGCATTCAGTAGCTATGATACCACATTCCAATAGTTGACACAGAAGTTAAGTTATTCAAATAAATTAGTGCTTCCAGTGAAAATACTAAGCACATCATCCTAATTTTTATTTGCTCCTTTAATCCCATTTAAGGTTGCACTTCTGAAAAGCTATTAACAGGTTATAAGAATTTGATAAATCAGAAATTCAGGTATTCAGTGGATTATTCTACAGAACAGAAAATAATTTCACTACCAATTTATTTTCTAACCCAGACGACTTAAAAACCTTCAAAATGGGACACTGTGTTGACATAGGATGGACCCGACTTAATAAAAGAAACTGCTAACAGGCTATATGGCCATTATGGCAGAGCAAATTGAAAACACTTTCCTGTTTCATGTTCACAATGAAATCTCTGAAGGCCAAGGATTTTTCCTTGTCAAATCAGAGTGAAGTTATGTCTCCATGTCTTCCAAATTCAGAGAAAGTGGGTCATGGATAATTATCAGGCAGGACATGTTTGTAAGTGTTTTGCTCATGAGAATTCTGTATACAAATGAAAGTACTTTATACTGAAAACGTAATACATCAAATGAATGATGCTACCCCCATCAAATTAGAATATAGTAAGGCCGTTGGAAAGGAAAATCTCCAAAATGATAGAAAATGTTGAATTTATAGCTGTCAAATATGCATACTTCTGGAAGTTTGACATTAAATATAGCATAGAGTTGCAGATGATTTACAGTATTTTTTTGGCAGAAAAGAGTTCTGTGAACCTTTCAAGACTGAAGGGTTCGTATGAGACATGAAAGGATATCCTAACAAAAATATGTACTTCATGTTCAAACTGATTTTAGCAACACAAGAAAGTTTATTCGATTACATGTGGTTCTATTTATATCTTCAAGAAAAATTTCTGGCAACCATACAAGTGCATTTTATTGCCTCATTTAGATTTCTTTCCAAGTACACTCACCATTTATATACACAAAGGTGATGCGAAATTTCGACTTTAATTTTATGGATTTGTTCACATGCGCATGCGCGTGTGCACGGAAAATGAAGCATGCCTCTGTAATTAAAAGTGAGAAATAATGCAGGAGGGGCTGTTTTAACTTACCTTGCAAACACCGAAAACTAAACAAAAGCCAAAACAGAGTATCGACCCTTTTGCTACTCCTGTTTCTAATTGTGTCATTAGAGTAGGAAGACCAGTAGCCTGCGCTGTATCTCCTTCCTGTGCATTTCAAAATAAAGTTTAAAGAGACATTTAACATTCTTTCTCTTAGTGTTTATATAACTCAACTGCAGGGGACAGAAAGAATCTTGGGAGAGAATATGAAACAAAACTAGTTTTAAAAGTTTTACATAAAATGAGCATGCCATGGCAGGTTCTGTTTTCTAGGTAATATATATTATAAAGGAGAACATGAACTTGCAGACGTGTAATTTGGGAACCTGTTAATGGGTCTACACAGCAGAGAAGACACAAGTCAAACCACATCAGTGAAACCACTTTTATTTTTATTTTTTCCACATAGATAACTTCATGTCAGCTACAAAAATCAGGAAATGAAGAACCGATCGCGAAACTGCAAACTCAAAACCACTGGAGTGATAAACAGGTTTCCCCCAGAGGACTGTTAGAAAAAATAACCAGAATACCATGGATTCATATTTAAGTAGTAAACATGTCATATATTTAAAAATAATAAATATAGAACAGCAGTAGAGAAACTATAGCATAAACAGCATGAAGTATAATTTTATTTTTTAAGACAGATGAAATTTCTAGGCACAGTTTTAGGCATTAAAGAGGACACAGAGGCATAGGTTAGTGTGCGCTGCTCTGTACAAAAATACAGTCTGAATAAATTACATTGCTAGCCATACAATTAGACGTCACTTACCAGTCAGTTCATTGCATGTTTAATAATATACAGGTACATGCTAATCCATATATATCATTTATATTTCAAACACATAGGTCTCTCTATATTTGTCTTTAAAATTTACATGTTGAACTTACAAAAAGCTAAATAGTTGTGCAAGAAATCCAAGTAACTAGCCCTGATGAGTACTTTATGCTCTATGTGTGTATGCGTATATATCGCTCTAAGATAAACAATGGATTTATAGTCAACAGTTTTGCTTGTAAGAAAACATCAAACAAACCTAAAGCTGCAAAGACGTAATGTAGGTGAAAATTCACATGTGTTCATTCTGATAGACAAAAAGTATTTCGGATAAGCAACAATTTTCGTGTTGTACTGAGCTTGTTAGTCATGAAATACTTTCAAATATTAGTGATGGTAGAAATACAACATAGGGCTCTTCACTGGGAAGGGGAGAAAACTTATATAAGAAATCTACCTTTGAGTGTACTGCAAATATGTGTGCCTTAGCCTATAACATAGTCTGTCATTTTCCAGCCTGTCATACTGACAGAGAATGAAAACTTGGTACGACTCGAGATGTGATACCGGTCTAACAGCACACTGCATCCTCTGCTAGGACTAAGAAAAGTGCCTCACTGATGTCAGCCCCAAAGTACTGTTCTCCCATTATTCAGGAATAAAGAGACTCTCTCACAATAGAGAGTGTTGAGTAGCCAAAATCCCTATCCAACAAATACTGTATTTCTCATGCTGCTCTGACAATATGCAATTAACTGCAAGACAGTCTGGCCCAGATTTCACTATTTTTCAAGAAAATTGCTTCAGAAGATTCTATGATACTAATATCCTTCTGGAAAACTTCCACCCATAGTTTCTTATGAGTCTATAGAGAATCATATACTTTTATAAAGGTTTCTCTCTAGGATGCATTTATTTTTTTTTTTAAAGATTTTATTTATTTATTTGAGAGAGAGAATGAGATAGAGAGCATGAGAGGGGGGAGGGTCAGAGGGAGAAGCAGACTCCCTGCTGAGCAGGGAGCCCGATATGGGACTCGATCCCGGGACTCCAGGATCATGACCTGAGCCGAAGGCAGTCGCTTAACCAACTGAGCCACCCAGGTGCCCCTCTAGGATGCATTTAATTACTTTTGTCTGTCATTGCTAAAGTAAGATCAAGCCTGGTTCTTCATATTTACTTTGTGATTCTATAGAGAAGTCAAAAGATGGAAGGGTTTTTTTTTTTTAAGCGTTTGAATAATAAAATAGATTTTTTTCCCCTGTTGTTCTGGCAACAGTTCTTAAGACAAGCTGAAAGCAGAACTCTGCTCTGGGAGGTAAAGCAAATTATTAAATACTATTGATGTGGTCCTGCTCTTAACGGATTTTGCAATACAATAGAACATAAGTAGGTTTTAAATGATTTTTTCCAATGCTTCTTTCTGCAAAAGGGCCAAAACCAGGACATACTGTTTTAGTGTCTTTGTTAACAAAAATAACTATCTATAACTTTTATATTAGAACTGTATTATTTGATATAAAAATATGTTTATAATTAAACTATCCAAATTTGTGTATTAAACAGGATTAATGCAAGTTTGCAGTGTGAGATTAGTTGCAAACTTATTCCCTATCATTGATATTTCCTTCCTTCCATTTGAACAGCCAACAAATGATTCCCTTAACATAAATCCATCATAATTGTGTGCAGAAATCAGCCCATTAGTTAACTTCAGAGGACCAGGTGATAACCAGATGAATTCTACTCCTCTACTGAGACATTTAGACATTTCTATAAATCTATCACTATTCTTTTATTTTTTAATAAAGACATTTAAAGTACTTGAAAAAAAGCAGCCTTCTATTTTACTGAACTTTTAACAAAATGATCATTCTAATTGCTACTCTCTTTTGAACTACAGTGCTTGCAGAAGAATCATGAATTTTCAGATTAACACCATTTCAATTTTTCTTCTTATACAATTCTATTAAAACTTTCCAGTGAAACAGTAGAGAACACAGAGCAAAAGCTTTAAGGTATATGTACTTTTGTACAGTAAATAAGTGTGAATACCAATCTAAGCCTCTTAACGTGTACAAGGTTAGTGTTCAAATCACTTCACTAGAGCAAATATTACTTTTATATGTAATAGGCAAATGCATGTATTGGAGTAGGGAACAACTTATTACCATTTATACTAATGGTTCACCTTCTATAAAAATATTTAAGCTTGTTACATATGCACAATTATTTGCAGTAATGTTTGGTAAATGATTTAAAGGGTACTTCGGACAAAAGCAACTCATGCATATTTCTTTCTAGTTGCCCCAGGGAAAGCAGAGACTCTCAATTTTCCTCATTCTAGATATGGCTGAGGCACAATTGCTAGCCGCACAATGAAAAGCACATGCCTCCAAGTCTTGACTCCCTTCCTGGGGAGAAGCTGATTGCCAAAGCATTGCCTATATAGACCCTTCACTTGTCAAGAAAAATGACATGAACATATTGGAAGTTTGCAGCATTTGCCTATGTCTAATCAGCTCTCTTAATTTGTGCAGGTCCCTAAAATGGATGTGAACGCTGGTTATGATGTTGACAGCCAAAAGGCAAAAGATATTAAATCAACTGAGGAAACTGCTTGATGCTCCACATGTGTTTTAGAAAACAGTGAGTTAGAAAAGATAACAGACGTAATCCTTTTGTTGGATGGTTGGTTGTTTTTTAAAATGTGAGACTGTTGGTTCTAGTAGTAGTCTTCGTAGTTCTTAGGGTTCAGGCAATAAAGGATGGCACCCCCAAATGAAAATATAGTTGCACCCCAGGCCAGGCCATAACCCCAGTTGAACTCATGGTAAATTTTCAAGCTCACAGTTTCAATGAACTTGATTGGGTAAAGGACCAGGCTGCAAACCTGTAAAACAACTGAAAGAAAAGCAAATAGAAATTAGGAAAGTGTTCTTTGCAGGAAATAAAAGGATACAACATATAAATATATATGTATGAGAATTGCTTTGTAATCAAACATAAAAGCCAAAAAATTTGAAGCATTGCTTATTCCAGATGGTATACCTTAAAACATTAGCAATTTTGTCTTTAACACTGTTTCACAATATAGTAAGAATTACTCTACTAGCAATTAGTAACTCCCCATAATAGTACTTGATGAAATAATTAGTGCAATAATTTACAAGAGCATACAAAGTAGTGATTCTCACTTTATAGACATACATATATAAGCATCACTATTATGCAAGTAGTACTATAAGCTCAACAAAACAAAACCTGTAAATAGTTCCCCGAGAACAGTGACCGCAAATACCCGAAACCCTCGCTATTTATTTATGCTCTTGAGGAACTGAGGAATTCAAATTCATTTGTACTGATGAAAGTGGTCAAGCTGTGATTTAAGACGTGCTTTTCTTGCTGCTACTTCTCCATACCACGTAACTCAGCCAATGATTCTAGCAACTCCTACCATGATGCCTTTGCTTATATTCCTCTGATCAAAAACGATTTTCATTCCTTTCCTCTCATCCTTCAAAAGGGGCTCAAAAGTCATCTTTGTCAAGAAGCCACATCCAATTAAACCTTTGTGTTAGATATAACAGATGACATTTATATATTTATTCTTCACCTACTTTCAAAAAAGAATGAAATCAATGAAGGCATAGGAGCTAATGGTACTGAAAACATCAGCTAATGTTAGCTACTACCATCAAGACAAAACTCAGCTCTTTGTTCTCAGCTAACTCTCGGTTCTTAAGTCAGTTGTCAGTCAGGGCTAAAAGGGAACTGTGATGAGTCATACCTGATTTAAAAAAAAAAAAAATTCATCAGGAAAGGGAAGGGTTGTTGTTTTTTCTTATATATCTAAAATTAAAGTGGTCCTTATCCTGTTGATATCTCTATATGGGAGACACTGGATTACACAAAAGATGATGTCTTCCATTCAAAATCATAACTGCATATTGCATGTATTGTATAATTTCTACTTTATTTCAATCAACTTAACTAGAATTTATGGGATGCATCTGCCTCATTCTCTACTATAGGACAGCTTCTACCCTCAAGAAACAATCTTAAAAAATCTGGGTACTATGTACTATGGGGCAGGGGTTGGCAAACTACCAAATCTGGTCCGCTGTTTGTTTTTGAAAATAAGTTTTCTTGGAACACAGCCAGGCTCGTTCATGTACTGTCCACGTTACAACAGCAGAGCTTGGATAGTTGCAAGAAAAACCATGCAGCTCACGAAGCCGGAAGTGCTTACTATCTGGCCCTTTATAAAAAAAAGTTTGCCAACCCGCTACATAAAGTAAATGTTTAGTCAAAATGATTATTATTTAACTCATCTTAAAAATACTGTAAATTCCAAATGTACAACAACAAACACATGAACAATTACGGAGACAAGAATAAAATTTTATATAGTAAAAAAAGATACAGTTTATTACCTTTTTTAGAAAGAGCAGTAGGATGGATAGCGTATTTAATTAAACTGGAGTTTTGTGCTTTAAAGTCTATGCTCATCTATTCTCAGTACCTATAAAAGATCCTTATTGCCAATATGATTAATGTTCCCAGAAAGTCTACATTAATGGTCCTCTCTCTAGCGTAAAATTGATGAACTCCAGAAAATTCATGAGGGTGTGATTCCACAAAATCATTCCATTCTGTAAGGTTCTGACTAGGGGGTCAAGTAACCTTTCTGGAGCCAGATATAAGAATTTGAAACATTTTTGCCATGTAGCTCAACACTGCGCCTACCACACTTCCATAGTATAGAGAGTGGATGGATAAATAGGTCCATATAAAAGGAGAATCTCTTGGCATCCAAAATGAACATCACATCTTGTTTATAGTTTAAAGGTCTTAGAAAAGGTTTTAAGTCATTGTTAGGACAACTGACAGCTCATTATATAACCCATACTTCCTCTACTTCCAGCAAGTGCTAAATGTGTATTAATTAAAAAAATAAAGTCAGCTGGCTCTGTGACTTTGTGAGGGAAAGGGTGGTTTCATGTATTAAATGTCTTAAAACTAACAAGAAGTCAATTACTATCAACCATGAACTACAGAAAAACATTGCAAAGTTAGTAAGTTTAAAAGATAAAAAGGCAATTTCTCCTCAGGCTCCTATACTCTGGTCACTAGTCAAAGCATGACTGATCTTGCCAGTAGGTGATTGAAATACAAATGTGAAGTAGGAATAGTCATTCATTTACTCATTCGACAAATTCATTCATTCAATAAAAGTTTGAACCAAATTGTACAGTTTAAGGCATGGGTAACAAAAGTCGCTACCCTCATGGGGAGGCCGTCCATTAAGAAACAGACACAGAACATGGCAGGTATTGCCAAGAGACGTGAAAAATACAAGAACGCCAGAAAACCAGATAGAGGGATGCAGGCTGCTCTTTCAGATCAAAAGCTGGGGAAAGCCTCTTTAGGGGAGGAGGAGTCATTTGAGGACAGACCTGAATGAAGTGAGGGGGGGCAGGTCAATCAAATGGGGAGTGAGCAATCTGGGTGGGGCAAGACATGAGACGTGAGACGGAAGAGAGAAGCAGGGGCCCATCCGGGGATGGACCTGTGAACCACGGGCGGGAGTCTGGATTTTCTTCTTAGTGTGATGGACAGCTGATAAAGGAGTTTGAGCAGAGAAGTAATAACTGATCTGAATTCTATTCTAGAAGGATTATATGGGTTCTTTTGTGAAAGAGCCAGTCCCTAGGGTGAGTTGTTTACCTAGGCTGCTTTTAATATTCATTTCAATGTGTTTTATTTAGCAAATACTTGGCCTCCTTGGTATAATACAATGACATAATTTCCCTCTAGTGGAAAAGTGGAAATACAACTCCATTAGGCTCCACTGGCATATTCTCCTGAGCAGCTTTCTTAGAGATAAAGCTTTATTGTGTTGTAGCCAGATGAAAATTACCCTAAAACGCTTTATGCCTCTGCATTATTTTACTCTCTTTAGAATCACTGAGAGAAATGCATGTAATAGCAAAACTGAGAAAAAAACATATATAAGCCTGCATTTGTAAATAACTTTTTCCATTTAATAAAAATACACAGAGGCAGGTAAAAATGCCTCCTTGCCTTTTGTAGATGCTGTGAAGGGAAAAACAAATACATACACAAACCAAGTCCAGAACTCAAGAAAACGTCATCACACTTACATTTCTACTTTACCACCAATCAGTGAAACATAATAGGCATCGGCTGTGGTATTCTCTATGCTCTACCTCAGGGGCAACATTAGTGAAGTTGTGTAGCATTTTAGAATTTAAAGGGAATTTGAAGTTCATTTTATACCTCTCTCCACTCTTTTGAAAAGAGGCAACGAAACTAGTAACCATGAAATTGTGTGGAGAGAGGCATGACAAGAACTTAGAGGTACTAATTTTTGTCTTATGTCTAGTTTTAAGGGGCTATTTTTCAGTGCTTTCAATGCTGAACCATTGAAAACATTCAATATTGAAATATCCAATACTTTCATTTAAGGGGATATTTCAACAAAAACTTATTGGATGTTGACCATGTGGCAGGTGAAAGGGATCAGACAGACAGGACATGGCCCTTGACCGGTCATATTTCATACTCTATGGTGAAAACAGACACATAGATAATTACAAATGAATGTGTTCAACAGTAAGAGCAGAGGCATGTTCACTGATCCATTCATTACACATTTTCTGAACTCTAACGATATCCCAAACACCATTTCTGCCTGGACAAAGAAGGGAGGGCTTCCGAGAGGAAGCACCATTTGAATTGGTTCTCAAAGGATGGACAGGACTTCGTCAGAAGACAAAAATGAAAAGACCTCTGGGAAAAAGCAGCAGCTTGTATAGAGCTTAGCAGTATAAGAGGGTGTACCTATAGAAAAGTCAGGAGGTTGGAATAAAGGGTACATTCCCATGGAAAGGTTTGGTTCAGACTATAAAAGGCTTATGTGTCATAAAAATAAGAGACCAGTTTCTACAGGGAGACATCTCAGAGGTTATCTGAATTGTAGATGCTGTTGGTGCCCTACCCATATGCTCTCATCTTCATCACTCCAATACTTGTCAGCCTGACTTCCAACGGTCTGCAACACCTGCACTTCTTTGCCTGACTTCTCCTCTGGCCACGAAAGCTACTTTGCCTGATTGTGGGGCAGGCCTGGTGCTCTGGGAAATGAACGCTGCCGGCTCCCCTGCCATCACCTCAGCCCTTACCAGTGACTCTCAGATTCTGGCTTCTAAATACCCCACTTCCCTAGTCCTTCCAATGAAATAACTCTGAGGTGTGTGTTGTAAACCGGTTTCCAGAATTTTTCCAGGAAGTTTAAGCTCCAGCTGCCTTCAGCAACAACTGGTTTGATAATGTCCTCTTTCTTGCCTGCCTACCCTTCTCTGTCTCACTTTTCCGTATCCGTGCTTTTGCCTCCCAGACTAAGTACTTGCACTTGTTTCCTTGTCTTACGTTCTGCCTCTGGAGAAACCAAAGGGACAAGTGGCAAGACCAAATGTGTATTTGAGAACAACACCTCATGGGTTTGTGTGCAAGACAGACTGTAAGCAGGAGGGACTAGAGACGGGAGGCTCCTAGGAAGGAGGCTAGTCAATGCATGGATACCTGTATGCAGTGATGACTGAGATTCCACCAGCAGGAAAGAAAGAGGAGAGAAGGTGAAGAAAAGATAAAAGAAAAACGCAGTAACTGGATTCTAGGAAAGGGAAAGGAAGGAGTCACGTAGATATTTTAAGTCGGATATTACCATCAAAAAATAAAGTAGGGGAAGTTCCAATCGGGGAACGGAGGTGTTCCACTATGCCCTCAACTAAGGCAGTAATGGTGGGTCATGAAAAGAAGCTACAGACTTAGAAGATAATTTAGAGACAGAATTGATAGGACTTACCAGCCAAGTCTCTAAATAGAGAATGTTTACAAAAAGAAAATGGTAATCTGGAGAATTCTGAAAACATTTGCCCATGAAGGGTCAATATGAAGCGATCTTCTTTTCCTTTTTATTTTTTTTTTTTAAAGATTTTACTTATTTATTTGGGAGAGAGAGGGAGAGAGAGCACGAGCAGGGGGAGGGGCAGAATGAGAGGGAGGGAGAGAGTAGCAGACTCCCCGCTGATCCCAGGACCCTGAGATCATGACCTGAGCTGAAGGCAGATGCTTCACCGACTGAGCCACCTAGGCGCCCCCTTCTTTTCCTTTTTAAATTTAATCTGTAACTACCAAGAGTTGTAGTACATATGAAATTAATTATTGGCATTGATACGATAAATTGTTCTAGCCAAAGGGTAGTTCGATACTGATAAAGATCTGTGAATAGAATTCCTTTTTAGTTTGAAATCTAAGGTGGACACTGGTTTTTCTGCCAAAATCTAGACTCAAAATACCTCCAGTATTGTAAAGAGGGCTGCAAAATTCAAGCCTCTAATCAGAGAGAGCTCAGAGGTGGAAAGCAGTTGCAGGACCCTGGGGGAAAAACAATCACCATTCTGTACAAACATTCATTTACAGAAGGCTTTTTGCAGAAAGAACAGAAAGGAAGTATCATTAATAAAATTAGTGGGGATTCTGTTATTTAAAATCTGAATTAGAAGACTGAGAATCTTCTGCAATTTGTACTAACAGCCTTTAAAAAATGGAAAAAATCATCCTAAGTCCCAGTGGGGCATACAAAAGATCTGCAAAACCAGACAATACAAGAGGACCTAGAAAGAGGCAGCCCCTTTAATTTCACCAACTCTTTAGTGAGAGCTAGATGCCAGTTACAATCCCATCATATTTTACCTATCGTTGTCAGTTATGCAATAAGAAACATGCTATAGTCCTCTGTATTGGAAAAATGCACACTCTCATGATGCGCTATGATTCAGTCATGTTGCACTGATCAATGTGTGGTCTTTATGGCCTCTCAAGTTGCTTATTTCTTTCAGGTGTTGCCCCAAGAGATGGAATAAATGGAGTTACAGGATGGACTCCAACTGCAGTACACAGTTGGCAGCTGATTTCAAAATTCAAGGCTGATTCTGCTCTTGTTTTTCTATGTGTTATACATACCCAAGTGAAGATGGACTGAAACCCTGCCCTGCAACTGACCAGCTGGATAACCCTGGGGAGTCACTTAACCTTTCTGAACTTATTTCTTCAGTGATAACATGGGGAAAATAAATACCCAATCTCAAGATTGCTATATCAGAAATAGTATATGCTAAGTGTCTAGCAGTGTTACATGTGGTAGGTGCTCGATTAATTATTGTTGTCAACCTTTTTATTACAGATAGTATCTTATTCTGAAGTACGGACTTCTAAGACCAGTGAGTGAGAGAGTTGTGGAACATGGGACAATGTTTTAGACGGGCTGCAGTGATGACAAGCTCTTAGCCATTCTACTAACTATTCAGGTGGGTAACAAGCCTTCCCCCCCCCCCCCCCAAATTAGGGACTTCAGGGATAAAGGGAAGATGCAAAACCTTTAAAATATGTTTGGCTGCCTTTATGAGATTTGATCATCAGCTTTTAGTAAATACCCTTGGAGTATATAATCTAACACCAAGGCAGTATACCTACATACTAGAGGTGCCCCACGTTTATTTGTTAAATAAGTGAATGAAAACAATAAATGAAAAAAAATCATTTTTATAACTATCAATTTCTTGAGCTGTTTTGGTTGGAGCTTTGTGCTCACATGAAACTTGCTGCTTCATAAACTGTCAAAAGAGAAATGGTTTAAGAAAAATTATGCTAGAGTTAGCTAGTTGTTTACATGCCTGTTTCTCCCTGTCAAGTTACAAGCCAGGCATAGCACATGGTGCTGAATTAATTAATTATGTAGTCCGGTGTAGAGATGTTTCCAAGTGGTAATGCTATGTTTGTTTTGATTTTATGTACTGCATGTTTCAGCAGAAGAAAAGATTATTTCTTTGCTAAAATACATAACATTCTCTGTGTGTCAACACCAAGATAAGGCTGGGTATTATTTGAAAAAAACATTTTGAGAAAAGAAGAGAAACACAGACTATTTTCAAGCAGACCAACATGAGCAAAAAGGGGAAATGGCTCCAAATACACATTTAGAAAGAATCACTAAACTGAATTACAAGTGAGACAGGCCAACCAAGAGAATAAGTATGTTTACTATGAAGCAAGCAAAATAAACAGCCATGATTTTCACTAGCATTGTTTCAAGTGGGCAGATTTTCCAAATTTGTTTATCTTATGCCCAAATCAATAATGGATTATTATGTGTAATGAGTATCTTTTCCAGAAATCGGCGACAGGCAACTCTTTAATGGGTTTTGAGATGGGAGAGAGAAACCTTTTCATGACATGTTTCAAATAATAAGTTTTTACCTTGCTTATAAGCAAAATGAACACTAAACTAATGGTTATTTCAAAAAAAGCTTCCATAAGCACAGTGTCAAAAGAGAGTAAGTAAAATTAAATCTCAGCACATGTACATTTTAAAAATGTAGCAGTATAATGCTTGCTTTAGGTCTCAGCAGGTAGAATATGAATATATGACTATTACTGTAGGGATTCCTCTCATTATTTTATACTTTACTAATACTTGTAGTAGCTAGAGCTAAATTGGAATCTTTATTTTGACCAAATCCATTACCTCTAACTTATGTTCATTTACAATATGTTTTCTGTTACAACCAGTACTTATTTTCACATTTTCATAAATTTTCCTATACTTGGGAAAACATACAGAGCTTTTTTAGAAAGAACTAGAAACTCCTAGTTATTTTTCTAAGGATGTTTAAAATAGGTGCTATAAACAATGGATTTCTTTATAGATTCTACACATGCTATTATGTGGTAAGTTAAAATCTAAATGAGACAGTAACTAGGTAGCACCATAATACTGGATATTTATAAGAGAATGTCTAGAGTACCTCTATACCTTTGTAAAATCAGAAATATCTGAGTATTTTAAAGATTATTCAAAACATAATTCCAGTTTTAAGGAATGGTATATAATTTCAGAACAATTTATCAAAAAATTTTATTACAATTAATTATCTTATCACTATGTTAATAAATCCTCGCTGCAAAGACAAATTTATACTAAAATTAAAATACCTAAGTTATTTCATTCTAAGAATAGAAAGATCCATGATAAATCCATGAACCAAGATATAAACTAGAGAACTGTGATGGAATCTTTAGGAGAATCTTCATGTTGTACTAAATGATTCACAATAGAGATCTTTATTACACAGATCAACAGAAAAATGAATAGTATGGCCACTGCCTAAGATTTCAAACTATTTTTTGTAATAGTGTTTTCTATTCTATTAGAAAGTATCTGTGGTGCTATTTAGCTGGTTTCGTGGGTCTCTTAATGCCATGTTCAGTCTGTAAGAGGCACCTAATGAACAGCTGAATGAATGAATGAGTCAGTAGCGAATGAACCACTAGTTCAAAATTCAGTAGCCTCCCAGCCCTGGCTCTGCTGGTAACTACTATAGAATTTTGAGCAAGTCACTTGAGAGATTTGACTTAGATGTACTTCAGCCCTCTGGACCTTCCTTTTCATGACACCTACATTCCAGTCAGTCTTCTTGGGTATAAAAAATGAACACAAACAGCAGGGGGCAGCAGACTACTTCTGATCTTATATTTTTAGATCAAACTACACTTCAAATCCTGAGAAATTTCATCCGTTCCCATCTTTAAACAGCTATAAAAAAAAAAAAAAAAATCCATCTAATCTGAGATGGTTCTGTCAGTGTCTTCATTATTGACAATCACAGAGGCTTATTTTGCAGTCTTCAAATCAGATGTGACAGGGTAAATTGAAGGCACCACAAGAATATTTCAGTTGGAATCAAAAAAAACAATATATTCAAGGCTATTCTTATAGATGAAAATTAAAATACATTAAATAATGGACTGGGCTTTTAGTCTTATAAACCCCCTTTCTAAACAGTTCCCTGATTTTAGCAAAACCTCCACCTTACCTTGCTTCATGTTTTCATCCCAGCTGTGCGTGCTTCCTAGAACGATGGCTGTTAGATTAACGACTATGCCACTGACCGCATACAACTGAATTGTCTGATGGTTCAAGTTATACATTATCATTTTTCATTATAAGCGTGTTTGTTTCCAAACAGATTTAGACCTTTCAGCCTACATATATTCGAATTTTTTCCAGTTTCACGTCAGAAAAAAATACTGTTGCCTTAAGGTCACCAAGGGGGCAATAAAAGGAGGGGAAAAAAGCTGAATGTGAAGACAGTTGGTAAACACATCTGCTGCAATTCGTAAGGCAATAGCCCTGTCAAGAACTATTACTTACTCATGTTTTAGTTAGAAGTTTAGAAATTGCCACTCTGCTCTGTGAAATGCTTAACATACTGAAAACCTGTAATAAGACAAACCCTTAGTCAGTTTACCTTAAAATATATCAAATGTCTCTCAATTTGTAGGTAATGCAGCAACCTCATACTGCTTCTGCATGTGAAGGGAGGGATGGTAGAAAGGTTGCTGCAACTTGAATACCAGCTCGAACATAATAAATACACATTTACCTGCTGCAAAAAGCATGACAGCAACAGGTCGGTAGAAGCGCCTTCGAGATCCCACGCAGATAGAAATCAAACCCACCAGGAATGCAATAAGAATGATGGCAGCACCGCCCAAGAGTAAAGCCAGAGTAGCAATCTGCCAATCTGTAAAGAAAAACAAGAAAGTATTGCTTTTAAGCAGTCAGTCCTCAAAGAATCAACAGAATGATGTTCAGCAGCCTGCATCTAGCTGCAGCTAAATACACGGGATCTTACTGCATGCTAATCATCCTTTGGGAACTGAAGTGTTTTGCAACAAAAATTACTATAAACGTCCTAATTCAGAAAAGTCTCTTAGGCTAAGCTCAGCAGTGTTTTTAAGATTTTATTTATTTGTTTGACAGAGAGAGAATGAGAGAGCACATGAGAGGGGGGAGGGTCAGAGGGAGAAGCAGACTCCCTGCCGAGCAGGGAGCCCGATGCGGGACTCGATCCAGGGACTCCAGGATCATGACCTGAGCCGAAGGCAGTCACCCAACCAACTGAGCCACCCAGGCACCCCCTAAACACAGCAGTGTTTTTAGACCAGGGGTTTGCCACGCTTTCCAAGGACTCTACTAAGCCTTCATGGTAAATTGGGTATCCTTTCCATAACCTATTTTCATTATTATTGTTTTTTTCTATTGAGCTATAAAGTTCACAAACCTTAAATATGAAAGTCGAGAATATGATGAACTTTTATATATATTCATACTCCCATATAACCACCAACCACATTAAGATATCGAACATTTTCGTCACCGGGGTTCCCTCGTGCCCCTCCCCAGTCAATAATCACCCTCTCACCCAGGCTAGTAAGGGACATCTATCACTGCGGATTCATTTTTGCCTGTTCTTAAACTTTATGTAAATGGTCTGAACTCTTTTGTGTCTGGCTTTTAAGTCTGTGATATTGATTTTGTGTCTGGCTTTATGTCTCTGATAGCTACCCATGTTGTGTGGCAGTAACACATTCTTTCATTTTTTTTTTTTTTTCCGGTCCTTTCTTATAAAGCCTTCCTTCTCCGTACTGCACCCCCCAAAGGAACCAAGTTTTTATTTGCCAGTCTTTCCCTCCCCTTCTCTAAAACAACTCCCCCAGCAAAATGGCATCAGGAAAATTTGTTACTGTTTGTTTTTCCCTCCTCTCTTTCATTTCATTCTAATCTCACTGTGGTATTTACCACAAGGATGGTCTGTGAAATTAAGTATTCCCAGGGAGCCAGAATGTACTCTAAATAGCTGCTGGCCCCCTTTCTTCATTCATACGTGGAAACAGCAAGCATATATTGACCACATGCTATGTACCAGTCTCTGTACATGGATACTTTGAGTCTCCTATGTGCTGAGTGAAATGTAAACCTCACTGAAATGCATCTGTCACTTCCTATAAAGATACAGAAGTAGCATGACAGAAAATTGGCCATTTCCCATCCCATAAGAAGAGGAGAATGTTCTCTAAGAAGCAGCAAAGTGAATATATGAAAGCACTATCCAGTTTAGAAAGCATCACAAAAAATGATACTGTGCAGAACATTCTTCATTGGGGGTCCTTTGGAAGTCCCAGACTGTCTCTTCTGGCCCTCACTTTAATGTATGTGCAGAAAATGAAAATAGACTTTAATCCATGGTTAAACTGCAATGTAGTCTTATCCAAAGTTAAGAACTCATGATATTTTGATGCTGCACTTTGAAATTACCCCTCCAGAAAGCTTCCAAAGTGCACTCTTTTACCACTCTAGGATGAGGGATGAATGGAGGAACCTATAAAACCCTCGGGTTTTCTTCTCTTCTTTATACTTATATATCTCTGCCTCAAGTGTCCTCTTCCACATCCTTGCCTTCTAATAAATTCTGGATTTATAACTGGCACTGAACCAGAACTTGCACTGCATTCAGGAAACAAACAAACAAGGGGAAAACAGAAAAAATCCACACTTTTAAAATATAAAGGTGAATCCCAAGAAAGTGGAGAGCATTTTTTATGCCATCTATTTGTAACAAAGCCATATAACTTCAAACAAAAGTATATCTGGCTTTCAACTAGAGTTTAAAAGGATAGTCATACTATGGATTTTTTATTCCATAACAGCATGTAGCTTTGAATTTAAAAAAACCAAAAGAATAATCTTTACATTTGGAAGTCTCTAAATTTCTTTGAAAAAGTTTATACATAGCACAATTATTTTTCACTTTACCATAATAGAAATTCTTCTAAAAACTTTCAAGTTGAAATTTCTGAATAAGTAAAATTTTCATTGTATCAAAGTGGGGTGCAAAAAAAAAAATCCATCCATTCATCCATCAAATTCTTTAATAGAGACTATGTTGAATACTTTCTAGTTGGACCATTATTTTTATAAAATGATTACTTTTAGCAACTTTCTCCAAATTAAACAAGAATTTTTACAGAATCGATTTTAAGTCAATATACAACTATTCACTCACTTAAAAAAATAACTTAAAAGATTGCTTTTCTGATAAGCTTTCACACAGCCCAATATATATGCATAATGATTTGCCCAGATTTGTGTATTTCCACAGCCCAATATATATGCCACAGATTTGACTATTTCCACTTTTAACCCAAAATAAAAAAATTTTGATCACTTTTCTCTATTTTAAATATCCTCAAAGAATAGCTAAAATACAAGTATTTATTTGCATTTTGTAAAAACAAACTAAGACAAAAAAAATTGGCAAAATTTTCCCTTAAAGGGCAAGACAGTAAATATTTTCAGCTTTGTGGGTCATGGTCTATGTTGCAACTACTCAACCTCTGCTGTGTAGTGTGAAAACAGCCATGGACAATATGTAAATGAATGAGCATGGCTGTGTCCCAATAAAACTTTACAAAAGGGCTGGTTTTGACCCTCTGGCTAAAATTTATTGACCCCTGGTTTGTACTTTATGTACCATTTAACAATGCTGAACTTTTTTCTATGTAAAGGTCTCTCAGACAATAATAATTTCATAATAAAGTCAGTTTGATAAATGAGTAATAAAGGAGTGCAAAGTGATGCTTATCCAATTTAGCAATTGAAAAGTACAGAAAACCCAAATCTCCTTAAATTAGGAGATTTCCTTAAAATAGTAATACTTCATGTCATATGGAAAACCAATAAAATGCAATAGAAACCACAAGCAGAATAACACTTACTAAAAGGGACTAGAACCTAATTAGGAAGGGAACCTCTTACAGCATAGGAAGTAGTTCTAAAAAGTAAGTGAATACAACCAGTCTGATTTTCTTCTTTTTTTTTTTTTTTAAGATTTACTTATTTATTTGAGGTGGGGGGCAGAGGGAGAGGGTGAGATGGTCTCAAGCAGACCCCGTGCTGAGCATGGAGCCTAGTGCGGGGCTCTATCTCACAACCCTGAGATCATGACCTGAGTCGAAACCAAGAGTCGGACGCTCAACCGACTGACCCACCCAGGCACTCCCCTATTTTCTTCTAAAAGTCCTGTATCTATTTTTAGTACTGAGGGTTGTGGCTAATGAAAGTCATCCTAGACATAAAGTAAAAAAGGCAGGTTACCAATATCACACTGTAATGTTGCTACCCTTCCCTTTGGTCCTTAACCATAGATAATGCCTGTTCACACAGAGAAGCCATTTTATTTTATGAAAGTCTAGAATTGGGCCATGTCTGCCACTGTCCTGGCCAGAAGCTGGGGCTTAGACTGAAGTATTGAGCCCATATCTCTGGTAGACTGTGCCAAGTTTTGAGATTGCTGTCATTATATCCATTTGGAATGACTGACTCAGGCAGGTTGCCCAGGACCAAAGCTTTAACTCGTTGATCAGTTGAACAATCAGGAAGCCAAAAAAGTGGTTCGATAAGGCTACCATAGTCAGTGAGACCCAGGGCACTTTTCACGGTTCTGAAGCTGAGAACAGTGCTTGTGGCATCATGCCTCTTGCAGGAAAGAGTTAGAATCCACTGTCCAGACATTAGGGCCTGCCTGCCTTACGGGCAAGCTAAAGTCAGGAACCATGTAGATCAGCCTGATACCATTTCCTCTTCCTTGATGAACAAGACTAGAATACGGAGAATTTTTAAAAAGTGAAAAATAGTTTTACAGATACCTAGTAATAGCCATTAAAACAATATACGCTGGGCTTCATGTATACACATATACTTCCTTATCTACCAAATGTACATTTAACAAAATATACATATAAAATGTTTTGTTATATACTATAGAACTTGAACAATTTTATGGTAATATTACAATAAATGACCAGAAAACTTGTCTCTACACTAATGGTTTTTTCATTAGAAAGTCTGCATGCCACAAATACTCGCTATCCCATATGCAGTGTTTGCAAAACAAATTAAAATGTCATAAAATTCTCAATTTTCAGCCCCACTTCTTAAAATAAAATAATCTATTTTAAGTTCTCATAATTGGTTAATTTCTACATCAATCTTAGTTCCACAGTTTTATAGCCCTCACAGTATTTAGTCAGATGAAGTGGTAAGAGTCCTTAGAGATTTATTACTCTGCATTAGTTTTACACATTTCTATAAATGATAAACTGACACCATAGCAGAGCAGTGAACATAAACCAGCTCTGCAGAACATCAATGGCCATGGTGCTATTTTACAAACTGCAGTGCTCTGCACAATTAAAACTGGCCATTGTTCAATGTCAGGCCAGTTGATTTGAAATTTGAGTTTGGTTTCCAAGAGCTCTGAAAACAAGTGATAATCAGTCTTGATGAAAAAATGTACATCCTTGGTCCATGAGCCAGGGAGGACTCAAATGGGCTGCAAAGAATGTTTTGGATCTGGAACTCACACGTGAAATGAGGCTGCTGTAGTATATGGCAGATTCTGCTTAAGAGTATAGCAGTCCCCCCTTATCTGCAGTTTCGCTTTCCATGCTTTCAGTTACCTGCGATCAAACGCAGTCCAGTCTGGAAGCAAATGATCCTCCTGACGGATCACCAGAAGGTCAATAGTAGTAGCCTAAGGCTTCGTCACAATGCCTCTATCAGTCACCTCACTTTGTTTCATCATGTAGGCATTTGATCATCTCACATCATCCCAAGAAGAATTAGTATAGCACAATACAATATTCCAAGAAAGAGATCACATTTATGTAACTTTTATTATAGTATATTGTTATAACTCTTCTATTTTATATTCTTATTGTTGTTAATCTCTTACTGTGCCTAATTTAAAAATTAAACTTTATCACAGGTATGTGTGAATAGGAAAATAGTATATATAGGTTTCGGTACTACCCACAGTTTCAGGCATCCACTGGGGGGTCTTGGAATATATCCCTCACAGATATGGTGGGGGGGGGCACTGTATTTTGGCAGAACTGACACAGTGGCACACAGAAGGCACTGAAAGTGCACCTATGGAAGCCAAGGCTCAAGATAAGTGTGTGCTTCTCTATCTACTAGTGCTTTCTCTAAGAAAAAAAAAAAAAAAACAGGAATGAATATAATGAATATACATAATGTTATACTTTCCCCTGCAGTTACAGAATCAAAATTGGGCAGTCTTTATATCATAACATCAAGTCCATCATTAATATGCAACTCAGGAACTAAATTCAAGTCCTCTTTCAAGGTATTTTTATTAGCTGGCGCCAGAGTTTCCAATGTCTATAAATGCTTTAGTAATCTGCAGAATTGTGCTGACTTACTTTACAGTCTAATACATGAGACTGGTCTGAAATTGCCACTGCATTACGAAAATTCTATGAGCCACATCATAATTGCCAAATTGGAAATTCACATTCCTTTAGGGAATTCGTGGTCAAAGTTAACTTCCAATTTTCAGGAAAGGCAAAATCTTAATGACAATACACTTTCCACACTTTTAAGCCAAGGTCAAATGCACCACATCAGTGCCTAAAGCTTTCCTCCACCCACCTCATTTCAAAACCTTTAATTTGTCAAACACTGTCTAATTTATTTACCTCTGTAGGTACTGTTTATACACTGAAATTAGTTCTACTGTATGTAAATCCCTGAGCACACAATTGCCACTTCTTCTAGGAAATTAGATAAAATTAAAAAGCAATGAAGAAACAGATTTTTAGCCTTAGAAATTCAACTCCCACAATTTGGGTGGGTAGTATTTTCCTAAATGTATTTTAATGTTTTAATACGAGAGTATCACTGTTCTAGAATTCTCATCACAAAGTAAAATATTGATTTTTAATTAACTTTTATAATCACATTCAAATTTGCCGGTCACTTTTATTTTCACCTTTGAAGTCCCTAAAAGACAGCTATATTAACCAAAATGATATCCATAACTGCAATTAAAATCATTTACTGTTCCACCTTGAAGAGGTGACAGGGTAAAGAGGTTTCCTATCATCCTGACACCACCTCACAGGTCATCCATAAATCCTCCCTAACTCACCCACATAAGCTGGATCATTTCACTCATCCCCAGAACACCTTCAGTTCTTCTAAATACTTTTATTCACTTGTTGGGCATATGTAGAGCAAAACACTTAAATTTATTTTAATTATATTGGTAAGAACTCAGAAAGCGAACTCAGTATTGCCAATTCCATTTTATCATCAGGAATGGGAAATACTGGGATGGTTTATATTTGTTGAGGGAAGAACAAGCTCCAGTTACAGAATAACTTTTCAAACCCAAATTCTCCAACACATCCACCTCTTCACAGAAGACCGTGCCTTTTTACTGCCTAGCTCATTTCATTAGAAATTATGGCATTGAATTATTTTCATCAACTGTAATTTAGGAATTTGAGATGAATGCTACATACTTCTGGATTTGGACAGTAAGTCCATATCCTCATGTATGAAGAATGAATCAAAATGGTGCTGTTATTTTGTGTAAAAGGAAGGTAACTGTAGACTTAATAGCCAAAATATTTCCAGAGGTATCAAATGATACACTTCACTTTTTTAATCTGCATGTGACAAATGAAGTGGAAAACTGAAACCATTACTGAGGGAGTTTAAATTTTGTTTTCTTGGCTAAGTTGCATTCTGATCTAAATCCGTCAGTGTTGCATTAATCTTCCACTATTCCATGAGATATAGACACAAAGACAGGCAAAAGAAGAATTCCGATTCTGATTTCAATAGTTAAAATGACCACGTCTTTTCAATCAACTAATATCAAATCTAACATTCTTCATGTGCAAACAAATATTTAAAGCAAATAACTATGTGTCTTTTACAAAATGACAATATAGACACTGACACTGTGCTGCACAAAGTGAAATGGAATATTAGAGAAGCACCCACCTTGTTAATCAAGTTGCAATGATACAACTTAAAAGTCCTACTCTTCAGGCCAATTTATGGATAAAAAATGTGTCAAAAGTGCAGTGCCGACCTGCCTTTAAGCACATATATGATACTAGGAAACCATGCAAATAAGTGATGCAACAACTCTAATAACCAAAATGTAGGTCAATTTTGCCAAAATTCTAGAACATTCTGGTTGTCCAAAAGTACCAGACAGGTTACTAATTTTCAATCCATGACAATTTCATTCCAGCCTTTTGAATTATTTTGTGTGGTGTTAGAAGAATACGCATCTCTTTTTCTTTAACAAATCAAGGGGTGTTTTACCTGCTTCACAGGATTCTATCTTAGAAAATTTGGTGAAAATGCAATTTATCATCCAAATACCATAACATATGGTATCTTCGCCTCCAAATAAGACCGTTATATACAGTGCTTAGCAAAGAGCCCTGCTTTTAAAGCATGTTGCAGAACTTAGACAAAAAAAAAAAAAAAGACACACCATCACTGCTAATGACGGCTGTTTCCTACCACGCACTATGTTAGAAAGCTTTCGTTAGCATTTGATGGTAACTAATATTATCTAAAGGGTACAGGTATTTCTCAGTAGTAATTTCTAATCATACTATTTCCATAAAGTTGTGATGAGTTTGTTACACTGAACATTGTTTCTTCCCCACTCTTAGGGAAAAAAACTAAGGTTACAATTTAGAAAACGTGGTTATCTGGAAAAGCAGGAAGAAGAAAACCCACACCAGGACTAGGAGTGGGTGACCTTCCTCTATTCAACTACAAATCTTCTGTGATGGGTTTAGAGTAGCTAATAATAATCAAAGGGTAGACGGAAGACAGCCAGTCACCCACGATCTGTATTGAGATACCCTCTTAGTAAATATGGGGGGGGGGGGATAAAACTGGCAAGATAGCAGTTCCCTGTTAGCAAACTTCTTTAGACGAGATTATTCTATCCCCCTGCAGAATTTAAACTTTTATTTCCTCCTTTACATTACTTTGTACATTTATATGATTTCATTGTTTAAAAGCAAGTGTTTCATTCATCACCTTGCTGTCCCTAACTAGGACAGTGCTGGCACGCAAACTGGCTAATTCTGTACCAGGATAATGCCTACGCCCTGCTATGAGGTCAGTGAATATGTTTTAATGAAGTTAACTCCTTGGGCACACGTGAGAAGACAGGAAAGGGGAAAGGTCATTTCTCTCTTTAAGTCACCTAGTGGTACTAGGAATAGACACCAGGTCGCATTCACAAAGTACTATGGCAACATTTTGATGAACTTTTGGTTTAGGAACCTTAAAACACGAGAGCAATAAAACCCCCTTTGATGGAAATTTGAGTTCTTTTGTGGGTGTGCCTTTTTACACATTGATGATATGTCACTCATGGGTCCCAGCTTCTACGTTTAAACATCTTTTTGCTAATAAACATATATTTTGGAAAGAGAATCAATAGGTGACATTATGTTGAAACATGGCTCATTAAACTATCATTTAAAAATCTCCCAATAGTTTAAAAAAAAAAAAAAAAAGAAACACAAAAATCTCCCAATAGTTAATATAAGCTGCTAGAGACAAAAAGACTCTAGGTATTTTTCCTTGGTTCTTTGGGAACCATGGATGCCTCGTTTTTTATTTTTGCTTTGTTTTGTTTTTTTTTAATGGGAGTCTTTAGGCAAGAAGACTACAACAGAATAGAAAATTGATGGTCTACTAGTGTCTCAAAATCCCAGACAAATATAGAAGCAAAAAGGGCAAGGAAAGGTGTCCTTGTCTAATTTTCAAGGGAGATGATCCAATACTTTGAAAAGACTGGTAAGATTTAACTGCCAGTACCTTTGACATATAAGGATGAAATTCTGTTTAAGGAAACATCAGTCTCTTTTGATAAATAAATGTAATTAAAAAAAAAGCCAGGATGCAGTAATAACTTGATCTAGTGAAATTTATATTCATTTAATCAATTTAAAAAACTTAAATGGATGCCTTCCACATACTTGCAATTATGATTCAACTTAAAATTAAACATGTTTTAAAGCATCCTATCATGGCAAAACTTAAAGAAGTTTTGTTGATTTTTAAGGACTAGTCATGCCAACAATGTAGATTTGATGATAGAAAACATCTAAAACTTCACAGACTTACTGACATATGAGTCTATCTGAAGATCGTAAATTCTATGTGAAATCAAATCTTGGATGATTATAAAAAAGTAGACATCTATTTCATGTGTAGTACTTAACCTCTGCATCCAAAGTTCCATACATGAGAGTACTCAACAAACCTTCAAACACCAAAAGATAGTTACCTGCAATGTGACAGGAAAGCTTGAAAACGCACCCTGCAAAAATAGTTCAGCCAAGTACAATTCCTATTGAGTCACTACCATTGCATCTTCCTCATTTTTTCTTATCCATGCAAGAAATTTGCCTGGGCAGGAATACTTTTATAATCTTTTCTACCCCAAATGTGCTATGATTCTGCAATTCAATATATGGGCAATTGTCAGGAAAAGAATTTTGTTATTAAGGGAAAAATAAGCAAACAAAAAATAATTCTGCAACTCCAACACCTTTCTAGCGCTACAAAACATGGCTCCTGTCTGAAATTTTAACATTTTAGTGATCGTGTACAAAGCATCTATCTCCTCAGACTCACACAGAACTTTCTTAAAAAAAAAAAACTAAAATTTTATCAGCAACACGAAGTAGCAGATTAGACCCCAGATTCTTAATCAGTTTGAGCCTTGGTCATTTGAGACTACAAACCAAAATGGCTTAAGGTCACCTACAGAGAGTGGCAGAAGTTCTCTATTTGTAGACAGGTTAGGTTTTTGAGTTCATTTGATTCCAAATCCAAAGTAACCCCATAAAAGTGACCAATCATTAAAGCCATGTGTTAAGGGCAGTTTGTGCCCAAGCCAAATTTTATACTTATATAATTGACTCAAAGTTCTTTTTTTTTTTAATTAAGATTTTATTTATTTCTTTATCTGAGAGAGAGAGTGAGCAAGCACAAGCAGGGGGAGCAGCAGAGGGAGAGGGAGAAGGAGAAGCAGGCTCCTGGCCTAGCAGGGAGCCCGACGCGATGGGAGGGGGGGGGCCCTCCTCGTTCCCAGGACCCTGGGATCATGACTTGAGCCGAAGGCACCCAGGTGCCCCTGATTCAAAATTCTTAAAGAAAGTAGCTATGTAGTTGTCTTTGTTCTTCAGAGGCAATAAAGTAAGAATGCAGACTGGCAGCTAGACTCCAGTGTCAGACTCTAGGCCTCAAAAGTGGCCCAACAGCATCTCCCATCCTACATGTTCTTCTATAATGGGACCTTGCTGTTCCTCCATCAAGAGGTGGAGTCCAAATTCCTCCCCTGGAATCTGAGCTTCCATATGGCTCCTCTGTGATTTTCCAGGCTAGTTAAGACAGAGACTGGTTCTCTTAGGACCCTTTCTGGGAAAACCGCTCATTCTGTAATAAGTTCGACTACCCTGGGACCACCATTCCAGTAAGGCCGGTCCCAGCGGATTCCAGTCTCCCAGCCATTTCCACCAAGGTGCCAAACCCAGTGAAACCATTTGGAAGAAGATCCTGCAGTTCCAGATGTTCCAGTCCCCAGCCATTCAAGTCACCCTCAGCTATGTCCCCCAGACATCCTGGAGCCCCAGATAAACCATCCTCATTATGCCCTATCTGAATTCTTGACCCACAGAAGTCATGAGCATAATAAAATGATTGTTGTTTTGTACCACTAACTTTTGAAGTGGTTTGTTTCCCAGCATTACTAACTGGTACTCTCTTGGAAAAAATGTCTCTACCAACGACTGAAAACTTGGCAAACTTATAAAACGCCTGGTCTCTTCAGTAACATATAGGGATAACATTAGCTACCTTGCAAGTTTACTGTGACATTGGGAATAATGGAGACGTCTGCCCTGTAATAGTACTAACAAAAAGGGTAGCTATTAGATAATAGTTTTGTGATCCTGATCTACCAAGAGCATAGTTAAATGCTTGGTAATGCATAGCAAAATTTAAATTTGAAACTCACAGCATACTTCATTATTCAATGCAAAGAGTTTACCTTTTAAGGGGGTGGGGGGAGTCCTCAATTATCCAAAAAAAAATCACTTTGGGCTTGTTTTAATGAATATATAATAAGGAAGAAACACAACCCTAATGAGCAGGTATTTTTATATATTTAATTTTAATGACAAACCATTTGAAGCCATTAAATTGTATGAGGTCACATGAATGGTAAGTGGCCAAGTTCAGGGCAGTTTGAATCTAAAGCCTCCTGTATTCTCAACACTACTCTGCCCTCCTACAGGTTTACATTATAATTTAGCATAGTTCATATAGAAATTTACTGTGGTATTTAGATAATGTATTCCAGGGACTTATTTTGAAGCATCTACAGTCCTTTTCACTAATACATCTAGTAGTACTGGATGTATCTTTGGTCCCACTAAGTAGTCTTACCATTAACAGAAACTTGAAAGAAATTCCTATATTTGGTAATATATACCAAATATATTCCTGACAGCAGGCAAAATCTATTGACTAAGATATGCTTTTGTTTGCTTTGGTTTTATTGTGAAATGTTTTATGAAAGACCAGGCTTCTCACACACCCATCAAATCCCTTTGCTGACAAAAGACTGATCTAAATGGTTCCCTGGAGATTACAATCATTCTATAAATGTGAGCAAAAGAGGAATTATATCTGTCCACAAATTAAAACATCCTTTGTAGAAGTCAATCTTGGGAGCTTGAAAATCTTAGGAGATGGTAAAAGAAAAGATCGTGAAATAAGTTATACTTGGTTTTCTCCAACTTATTGAGAAAGTTTTGGTGCTGAGTGCTACTCTTTGTATAATTTTCCACCCACCTATGCTGTGTAGGTTAAATAAAACTGCATTTGTTCTACTTACGTTCTTTTTCAGGAAGCCAGAAGAGGGTCTAACTGTCTGACCTCCAGGCCTGCAGAACTATTTGTAAACACGCATCAATATCAACTCATTTCGAGCAAGAAGCTGAACCTTTCCTGGAGTAAATCACACTGTGAGGTTTCCCAATGCAATTCTGTTTCCCTATGAAGTATGGATTCAAATTATGCACGAAGGACGTACACCTGAATTCAGAATCACTAAACCTCAGATTTTCTAAGATTTGCAGTTATTTAGGCAGTTTGGTTTATCTTAAACTACAACCCAAGGTGGGTTTTCTTACAAAGCCTGTTAAAGCGGAATTTTCTACTAGTTTTAGGAAAATGAGCTACATAGAAAGCACTCTTAAGAGAACCTCTTGTCAACTGAAAATAATAATATTCACCTGTTATTAGCATACGGTGCGCACTGCCATTTCAAAACTGCCAGTGACTCATGTTACAAATGAAGCTATTTTTAGGACAGTGCACGAATGATGTTAACAATATTCCTTGAAAAAGGCACTATTTGATCAAGTATTTCATGGATGGAAAAGATGCATAGATTCTATAGATGGAAAGATGGATAAATGCACTTGTTATATCCTAAAATTACTCTTAGTAAAACGCGTTCATTTGGCTATCTGCATGTCCTTGCTTTTTGCTCGGTCAATAAATCACATGGACGTCAAAAAAGGAATCTGCCTTATATGAAACAGCTACATATTTATAAATTTTAAAGCCACCCTAGAGGTTATACAGCACATTTTATGTCAAGTTTAGGGCATCAGCATTCTCTATCCACTTGAGCAATCCTATTTGCACTAAGGATTCTTTTGCAATGGCTACGAAATTTTAACAACTATATTCTAAACAAAAGTTATCAAAACTAAATGTGAGTAAGCAAAAGCCAAAAACACGACTACCATTTAAAATAAGCTGATTAAAGATTTATTAAGAGGCTGCACAAATCAGTAGTGGGGAAACTATCCTTAGAAATTCTGTGGCCGGCAGCCATGGGAGCACCACCTATTCGAAACTTCCTAACAAGCATACTTTATTATTATTATTATTATTATCATTTTGTTTCCACCGCGAATGACACAGTCTATTGGCCATTTTTCTCATTTGTCTTTTTGGGAAAACTTATAGCTTTAGATGAATGCCTGGACTGTCCCCCTACACTGAACTGGGACACCAGAGAAAAGCATTACAGTTGACTGACACCCGGATTACTGGTTCGTACTAGAAGTGCTGACGCAACCTTCAATACACCAGGACACAAAAGGCATGGTTCTGCTTTCGCTTAAAACCATAAAGCAGGTTATAAGCAGCAAACAACGCATATTTGGTACCAAAATTAAAATGCAGCTTTAAAAATAATGGCTGAGGGGAAAGTTTCCGTAGGAACTGGGCCTAATTAGGACATGCTGTCGTCAGTAGAAACATTCCTGAAATTTCCCTTCTGTAAATACAAGCTCATCTCTTCATAGCAGTTTTAATTCTAATTAAGACAAAGGTTTTTAATTAAGCCCCGAAGATCCTGGGGAAGGGCCTTCAGTAAAACTGTCCTTGGTGGCTCCTCCCGAGGTAATTCATTTCAAGAGACAATGAAGTGGATCTCTTAAAATCTTCAGAGAAGACATTTCCCTCTCTGCTTTCTGCTACTCCACACAGCAAACAGACTGAGAAAAGCTGCCTGCCCTCTGGAACAGGCAAGAGAAGCATTGCTCGCTTCAATTCAAGCTTCCCTCTTCATTTCAAAACATTTGTGGATAGAAGCTTCAAGTTCACAGAACATTTTAAGAAAGCACATTTTGTGAAGTGGGGGAGATAGAGCAATTTTCCATATTTTGTTTCCTTTCCTCCTGCACCCCCCACCCACCGCCTTGGAGAGGAAAAATGAACTGCTACTACATAAAGAAAGTCAAGAACTTGTTCCAGTTAGCCTCAAACAAAACCATCTCTATGCCTCCCACGTCATTTGCTCACCAACTACACTTTTTTCTGGGATGAAAACTATCTTAAGCAAAACAGAACTGAAGCTGATTTTCAGGAACCCAAATAGAAATAAATGCTGTGGTTATGAGTTTCAGCAGAAGGGTAGGATAACGGGCTTGGGGGAAAAAAAAATCAAACTGTCCCTGCCTCCAATTTCTACCTCGTAGAGACCTCTTATCACTACATTTGCATGAAGCTTGAGTCTCCCTATTTCCTTGCCTGGGGGGGGGGGTGCGGGGGAAGCTGAGATAAATGGGTATGGAGGCAATTAAGGAGAGATTAGCAAACACTGCGCACTGCTCAACAAACTCGGGTTGGCTTCTCCCCATTCCCCACATTCCTGGCCAAGAGAAAAGGATACGGGTCTGAAAAGAAAAGAGGAGTAGAGGCTGGTTTCTCTAACCTATCTGAAAAGTCTTTATGCAATCAGGGGGCTATTATTTCAGGAGACAGGAGAAAGGGGCAAAAGATTCCCGTTGCTAAGGAGACAAGCTGAAGCTGGCATTCCTACATAAATTTCCATTTCTATTGGAGAGGGGAAAGAAAAGATATTTTCTCCAAAGTTTATTTGGATCCCCTGGTTACTGAAGAAAGGCATTTTACCAATTTATTTTATCTTTAGTTGTAAACAACCAACCCTGAAAGAATTAAAAGACCTAAATGTTGACCTCCTGCTGCCAACCAGTCCCCTCCACAGTGAATTAAGCAACAAAGACGAACCCCGTCAATGGGAATTTTGAAGTAAAATCAAAGAAGAGGCCTTTTGTAAACAGAAAATCAAATTTATGAAAGAAACTTAATCAAGTGAACTAATCTTTCTTGAAACAAGAAACCAAGACAAAAGTAAATCAGGTTTGTGTGGCATTTGTGCTATTTCAACTTTCTTGGAACTTGAAACGTCTCCAGTAAAGCTTCATAAATAGTCCCAGAGAAGACAAACTGTCACGAAGGAATTTAATCAGTTTCTTAGGGGTACGCGTGGGTAAGTGTAAAATCACGGGCAGGTCCTCTCCCTTTATTCCCCTTTCTCTGCACTGACACCAGCAGCTGAATAATCAAGATTAGCGAGGAAAAGGGTTTACTGCAAGAAATCGGAAATTGGCAGATTTCTGCTAACGGCGTAACTGGGACGCAGGGGAAGGCAACTGGGGGTCAAGGAGAGAGTAAAGCCCCCCCTTGGGGCTGGGTAGCCCCAGTGACTACCTTCTTCTCCACCCTCCACCCCATCCGTTTGCAGCTTCCAGTGCTAGCTGAATAAGCCACAACTTTCCAGGCATCTGTGAGTAAGTAGCTCATGGAGAAAGGAAAGGTCTGAAGGAGAGAGGAGGTATTTGGAGAGGAAGAGAAAGAAGGGCAACTCACAACCAACGACGTGTCACCAAAAAAGGAAAGGAAATTACTCCTGTCTCTGTTCCAACTCTCCAGATCCCTCAAAAATTTAAGGAAATAAAACCCAAACCGCAACTCCCCGGGGAAAACCGAGACAAAGTGGAGTAGAGCAGGCAGAAACGTGGGCACCAAGAGGTAAACTCAGGCAAATTCCTCCTTGAGAGAGGAGGGAGAAGAGAGCGGGGAAGACCGAGCAGAGGACCCGGGGCGTCTTGGTGGAGTTGGGGCGGTTTTGCCTCTTTCTTAACGTGAGTGGGGAAGGCGTTGCGTTTTTAACACAGCCCCACGGCTCTCGCCTCGAAGGGTATCAATTAGCCCAAACAGCATACGTGTTACTCCAGAGCCCGAGGAATGGCCCCGGGAGGACGGAGAGGGCGCGGGGCGTCGCACTGGGTCTGCGACCAGGACCGGGGAGAGACGCGGGCCGGCTATCAGGGAGGCGGCTGCAGCGCAAGGGTCCGCGAAGGGCCAGATGGAGCGGCGCGGCCGAGGGCAGGCGCACAGAAGGCGGGGAGAGAGGCGGTGGCCGTCCGGGCGGCGGGGCACCGGGCCGTCCGGGGCGGGGGCGGGAGTCGCGGCGCGCCGGGCTCTCACCGCTGCTGAGCGTGGAATCGCAGTGCCAGCTGTCCAAGCTGGCGGGCTTCCGGCAGGACTCCCACAGGGACAGGTAGTACTGGTGGTCGGCCGTGACCCAGGCCGGGCTCAGCACGGCCCCCAGGTCCAGACACAGCGCCAGGAAGATGCACACCAGCCCGACCAGCTTCAGCGGGGTCAGCACCGACACGCGCACCTCCTCCATGCCGCTGCCCGCCGAAGCCATGCCCCGGGCGCCGCAGCCGCCCGCCCCGCCGGAGGCGAGGTCGCCAGGCGGGTCCGGAGAGCGGGGAGCCGGACCTCCTTTGGAGGGAAGCAGCGGAGCCGCCGCGCGCCGCGAAGGTAGGTCTGCGGGGACTACCGGCCGGGGTGGCGGGAGGGAGGGGGTCTTCGGCAGCCGCAGCGACGCCTATCCCGCCGGGGACCTTCGCTGCCAGCCCCGCGCCGCGCTATGCCGGCGCCTGCTCCGCCCCGGCGCGGCCAGGCTAGCTCCGCCCCGGCCCCTCCCCGGGCTGCGGGAGGCGGTGCCGAGCGGGGAGGGGCGGTGGGTCCGCACCCGGGCGGTGTCAAGCTCCGGCTCCCGCTGCGAGAGGCTAGCGCCGCCCCGCCCCTTGCTAGTGCGCGAAGCGGGTCTCTCTTCTCTGAACCCCGTGCGTGGCGCGCTCGGAACGAGTTGTCTCCTCCACAGTGTCCGGCACGCGCGGAGCCCAGAGCGAGCCTTTCGCCCCGGACGGGCTGCGCGGGGCAGTTCCTTGTAGCAGCTTGGTCTCCGGCCCCTGCCTCTGGCCTCTCTCGCTCCGGGGTCGCCTCGCTTCCCACCCCCACCCTCCGGTGTCACGTGGGTTTCCTTTTCTTAGCGAGCCTGGGTGGGTCCTTTTCTGGAAGGCGTCAGCTGTAGATTCATAGGTTTCTTGGGCTGTGGCCGTTCTAGCAAAGAGCAGTACTCTCTGTGGGTCTCTCTGATGTAAACCCTCCCCCCCCCCCCCCCCCCCCAGCCAATTTCTCCTCCCGGGGGATTTGGAGGAAGAAGAGTGACAAAAGGCATAGTCCTCTTTTCAAACCCAGGACGGACTCAGTCTCGGACCCAGGAATCCCGCAGTTTTTCCTATTTCCCAGCTTTCCCCCAATCCTGCCGTCGCTTCTATTCTCTGTGCTCGCCTCCTTTTGCGCCCCCTATAAAGGGCAATCCAGGGAACGCAAGCGCTAAAATGGGTATGAGAGCTCCTGCAAAATGTGAAGTAAACCTTACTTGGCTTCTCTGGGGCTCTGTTCTTTGATAGCGCGTTGACTTAAACCTTTATTCATTCGGCTTTGCGCTATGCCAAGTTAGATCTGAATTCCTCCCAGGGCATTAACTTATTCTTGTGCCCTCCAAGACCTAGCCCAGGGCCTGGCATAGGAAATGTGGCATATTTTTAAGTAATTAATCTACACACATTTATTGAGCACCTACTGTGCACTCCAAGCTGAAGATTCAGCCCAATATGACCTAGCGTTTGTTCTTAAGGAGATTCACTCACTCTTTTGTTTGTTTTCCTATCTGTGAGGTATAAACACCCCTTGAAATTGACTTTGTGGTTCTGTAATTGACTAGTGCAGCTTGCGCTTGGCGGGTTGTCTATTGTATCTCTTTGACGACTTTCCATTTTTCCTATAAAAGAAGCAATTTATTGAATAGATCATTGAGGATGGGGACGTTCCCAGATCTTTCACCATCTGGAAAATTTGGTAGAAACCCAAAATAGTGGTTCAGATCTGAAAAATGAAAGAAATGCCTCCTCTTTTTTATGGAAACACTGTCCTCGGCACTGTAGGATTTCATACTTTTTGTTGATAACAACTTCTTTCCTTGTAACCACATCTTTCCATAGAGCTGGCCACATTTTGACCAAAGCAACATTTTGAATGGAAGAAACAATCCAGTTAGCGTCAAATGACTTGAGAATAATAATCAACCCAATGTGAAATAAAAACCCATGGTTTTTTTACATTTGGAAATTAGAAAATTGGCAACTTCCCCCTTACCTCTCAATTATGATATGTACTGCCCTTACAAAGGAATACCTAGACCACTCTGAGCTCCTTAACCTCTAACTTCCAATAAGCTTCTTGGTCTCCCAACTTTCCAAGGAGAAAGAAGCCTAAGCACTTCCCTGTGAAAACGAATGGAACACTGAAAAATTAAAAACCGGGATGATTAACAGGGACGACCAGGACTGTGATATTTTTCTTTTACCTGGATTTATGTTCGTGGGTTTAAAATGTACATTTGAAAATAACATTTAAGAAAATTTCTTGACTATGCCTCAAAGTTATAATCTTTTTTCTCCAAGTTTTATAACTGCCTTTAATAAGTTTTATTTCCAGTCAGCCAATATTTTTCTTTATCTTTGTTTCCTCTAATTTGAGTTTCCTTCCTTCTCCACTTCCACCCTAGCTGCTCTGTGCACCCCCACCCCCACCCCACACACACTCATTTTGCTTCGTTTTTCTGGCTTGTTTTCAACTGCTTACTTGAGTGAATCCATCTTTCTTTATCCTACCTACAGAATTTTCTCTGTACTGTGTCCAAAATTAGAAAAATAAGCCATTTTTAACTACAAGCTCCCGAATTCTCCTGAAATACTCCATTCCTCTGTTAATTATTTTTAGAATTTGCACAACATAATATAGATCTACCATCCTTAATCCTCACTTTTAAAATATGAAAACTTTCAAGACAAAGTATTTTGTTGTCGTTGTTCTCATAAGTTTGTAGCAAGCTCATTTGGTGGAAAAAACAATTCCAGACTGATGTGAGGCTATTTATGGTTTTGGTTTATCTCCACTTAGCATGAATAAATATGCAGCCATGAATAAATATGGGTATTGCCTAAATTTACAGTATATTCACCAGAGTATCCTTTTTTAAAAAACAGGTTTTATTGGGCGCCTGGGTGGCTCAGTTGGTTAAGCGACTGCCTTCGGCTCAGGTCATGATCCTGGAGTCCCGGGATCGAGTCCCACGTTGGGCTCCCTGCTCAGCAGGGAGTCTGCCTCTCTCTCTGACCCTCCCCCCTCTCATGCTCTCTATCTCATTCTCTCTCTCAAATAAATAAATAAAATCTTAAAAAAACCACAGATTTTATTTATTTATTTATTTATTTATTTATTTGACACACAGAGAGAGAGAGAGGGAGAGCAAGCACAAGCAGGCAGAGTGGAAGGCAGAGGGAGAGGGAGAAGCAGACTCCCCGCTGAGCAGGGAGCTGGATGTAGGGCAGGACCCTAGGATCATGACCTGAGCTGGAGGCAGTTGCTTAACCGACTGACCCACCTAGGCACCCCTGCACTAGAGTAGAGCTACCCTATGACCCAGCAATTGCACTATGGGTATTTATCCCAAAGATACAGATGTAGTGAAAAGAAGGGGCACATGCACCCCAATGTTCATAGCAGCAAAGCCATAATAGCCAAATTGTGAAAAGAGCTGAGATCCCCTTCGACAGATGAATGGATAAAGAAGATGTGGTCCATATATACAATGGAATATTATTCAGCCATCAGAAAGGATGAATACCCACCATTTGCATCGACATGGGTGGAACTGGAGGGAATTATGCTAAGTGAAGCAAGTCAAGAAGAGAAAGACAATTATCGTGTGGTTTCACTCATACGTGGAATATAAGGAATAGCATGGAGGACATTAGGAGAAGGAAGGGAAAAATGAAGGGGGGGAAATCAGAGGGGGAGACGAACCATGAGAGACTATGGACTCCGAGAAACAAACTGAGGGTTTCAGAGGGGAGGGGGTGGGGGGATGGGTTAACCCAGTGATGGGTATTAAGGAGAGCACATACTGCATGGAGCACTGGGTGTTATACAAAAACAATGAATCGTGGAGCACTACATCAAAAACTAATGATGGGGGTGCCTGGGTGGCTCAGTCGTTAAGCGTCTGCCTTCGGCTCAGGTCATGATCCCAGGCTCCTGGGATCAAGCCCCGCATCGGGCTCCCTGCTCTGCAGGGAACCTGCTTCTCCCTCTCCCACTCTCCCTGCTTGTGTTCCCTCTCTCGCTGTGTCTCTCTCTGTCAAATAAATAAATAAAATCTTTTAAAAAAAAAAGAAACTAATGATGTATGGTGACTAACATAATTTAAAAAAATAAAAGAGTATCCTTTAAAAATTTGAAAAAGTCTGACTTCCTCAACACAGCTAGCCCAAAAAGTTTTACATAAGGAATGGTGGACTTACATTTACCCTAAAGATGGAAAAAGTAGTGTGGAGGATTCCAACAATTAGTAAACATTGAATGAAAACTACAAAAAACAAGTTAACTGACAAAGTGGGATAGGAAATGACAACTAAGGAGTGTGTGTGTTTGTGTGTGTGTATAGGAGGGAGGTAGAAATGAGGATTGAAATGGACTTATATCTGAGAAATGATATGGACCTACATTGAACTGTGAAGAAAGTTAGAGTTCCTAGCTCAAAAGAATTTACTTGAAATCTCTTAAAAGCAATGACTTAGTTGGCCCTGTACTATATAGTGTCATACAAAGGCCAGAGGTCCCCTCTTTTCCCTGAGCCTAGCCTGGGACACCATGGCACTGTGGTCACCCCTCTCCCTGGGCCTCAGGGGGGCAAAGACTAGAGGCCCTAACTCCATCCCATGGTATAGGAGCTCCATGAAAATTGGAGTCACAGAACTCCGATGTGTGACTCTGTGTGAGAGGTATAGCCAGGGAAAGGCAGGGAGGAGTCATTCCCTAGGCCCTGAAGTAAAAGAAAAGATGAGCCTCATGCTTGAATCAGGCCAGAAAAATGAGGCAGCAATGTGAGAGGTGAGGTCAGATGGAAGAGATTGGGAAGTTCATCAGAAAAATAGAAAAGTATCATGGTGGGAGGTAGAGGGTATGGAAGAGATGGGGAGGAGGAACACATTCCAGATGTTAAAGGTGTCTTAAGAGAATAAAGAGGAATAAATGTCATGTTGTCTGCTCGGTCTGTCAGCAAAGGCACATCTCTGCATTTGCTTGGCATTTGAAATGTACAACTACTAATGTGCAGCTACTAAGGCTCTTTTGGCACTGGGATCACATCAAGATGTGGCATACCGGTTAGACCTATTTGCTCTGAGAGAGGAAGAAATAGAAAGGAGGGGAAAGTGATGAAGCAATCATTAAAAGATTAGAAATACACACCAACTCTTTTTCCAGTGTCACAGAAAATAATGTTGGCAAAATATTTTAAAAATCAGAAACAAAGGGTACTTTGGTGGTTTATTTGCTTTACTCTAATGCCATTCTTGACTTCCATGCCAGAAGGATTCTGATGGGAGTGAAACCATGATATAATGAGGCCCGCCTGCTATTTATGATAATTAATAAGGTCCAAGAGAGTTCCAGGTTATGGTGTATTCTGTATTGCATTATTGAGATTTCTTGTTGCATTGCGGCAAAGTTCTTGGCTTAGAGTTATCACAAAAAGTTGTTACTAATAATTGCTCTTTCTGCTTTTATAAAAAACAACATTGATGAAGATAAAGAATTGCACATCCCCCAAACCTAAATTCCATCATTTGCTAATGTCTTTTCCAATTTAAAAATGTATGATATTGTTGAATCAGTTAGCTTTAAGTCAATAATAACGCATTCGCTATTCACATTATGTGTTGATGTTTTGATTTCAAGTTAATTGTTGTTTCATAGTGGTACCTGTGACCATAATAATTTACTCGTCCCCAGATAAGGGAAATACATCTTGGAAGTGAAAACACAAGAGGCCATTGGAGTTGAAGGATGATTAGTTTTAAAATAAATGTTTGTTGTAATGAAAGAAGCATGAATCAGATGCCCAGGAGGTAGGAATACATGGAAAATTAGAATATTCCCAGTGGGACTACGTCTAAATGCCTTTTCCATCTTTTTCAAGCATTTCTTTCCTTAACAGCAATCACTTATAGGCACAAAACTTCCTCCATATTTATATTTTATTTGTATTCACTTTTAGCTTTATGGATAAATGAACAGGTGTAAGCACTTCAAGCACCTCATGACTGCATTTTTATAGGTTTTGTTTCTTTCTTTGTTTCTACAACTACCAGTTGAAGCTTTTGGTTGCCCTAAAGCAAGAAACAAGTGCATGCCTACCAACATATTCTCGTTCTGGCGGAATTTCATTTATCCTTGGCCACCACCAACATGGTACATCAATTCTACATCTCTCCTGGCATGCCCCGTGCTGGAGGACTAAATTGAAAATGGAACCCTGGAAGCCTCAGAGGTGGTTTCCCTGAATAGTTGAATACTTTGGTAAGCCGAGCAGGTTTAGCATATGCTTGGCGGAACTTGAAGGGAATGAGTGTTGAATTATGATTTTGGTGTTGGCTTAAATGCAAGCCAAGTGAAGTTAGAGTAGAGATGGAATCATTATCATCAGGAATCACTCTGGGAAATTGCTCACCCTCTTTCCATTGCTCTCTTTGGAGGTTGTTAGCTGAGCTTCCTCTGTAACTTTAGATTTCGGGCTAAAGTCAACTCTGCGTGCTTTGGGATTTTTCATGGAGACCTTTTACCCTTGGACGTTTGAATGAAGACACTTGAGACTGATGGGAAAATTCTAAGAGATGCCTGCTTAGGAATCCCCCCTTCCCAAATTGGTCTGCAACAGTGTCAGTTTCTCATCTCAAAAATAGTTTCATCCATGATGATTTGCACTGTTGCGTTATTTGCCATGTGTTTATTTTTTGTAGTATAGACAGTCTCAAAATTGTAGCTAGGAGCCCTTCCCAAGTCTTCTCCTGATAGAGACTATATCTATAGTGTAAAAAAATTCTCTTTCATTAGAAAGTGCGGATCCCTCTTCTTCTTTGTGTCCTGAAGGACTCACATTTGCAATTGGGAAAAAAATGAACCCCACATTCATAAATCTCAAGTATAATGTTGGCTCAAAGTTAATTGAAGGTAAGGCTGAAATTTAAAAAAAGATTAAGTAGAAAGGGTACCTGGAGCAATTTATACTCATACTTCCAAGAAGAAGAATGCAACTAAGCTATTTCTCTCTGGAATTTCCAAAAGGTGGTCTTAAATGTCAGCAATGCTAGGGGATTGAGGCTAGTGGAAAACAGATCCTCTTAGGAATTGTATTTCAGTGTAGCTCTCACCTCTAGATTTCACCTTTTAAAATTTGTCTCTGAAGTGACTGAGTAGTACTGCATGATTTGTCAGCAGTCTGTCAAAATTCAAAATGTCAGCTCATTCAGGTTCAAACAAATATAGGTGGAGATATCAGAACAATATGAAGATCATTGCTTTTTGTCATTCTCTGAATCATTTTTTTCAACTTTTCCTTAGCCTACCTTTTTCAGTGCCCCCTCTCCGCCCCCCCTCCACTCCACCCCACATACACTCTTTTAAGTTTCTTGGTCTTCAGCAAGCAAGAATGGGAATTGCTTTTGATTTAGCCAGACCAAGGTTAAGATACTCACTCTAGAACCTACTGTCTATATGGATTTGGACATGCCATTAACCTCAGTTCCCTCTTTTATAAAATGGGGTGATACCTATGTCATTGAGTTGTTGTAAGAATTAATGAGGTGATTTATATAAATGTATAATGTCTGCCATATGGTAAGCACTAATCATAATTATTGTATTATTATAATCCAGATGTCAGCTAGGGCCTTCTGGTCCCTGGGAGATTTAGATAAACTTTATTTGAATCTCTAATTTTATGATCCTTTAGAGCTCCAAATCCTTTCCTCAGTCCTTGCTTCTGTTCTTCTCTGTATCTGGTTCTGCATCTAGTAGAATGCTTAATTATACCCCTAACCAAGCTAGTTGCAAATGCCAGCTTATTCACCAATCACCAGGAAAAATACATCAAATAGCACTACTGTATATAGTTTTGAATTATTAACCTTTTGGACTACTTGAGAAGTCACAAGTAAGTGGTGCTACACTGTGAAGAGTAAAGCCTTCCACATCTTGCTTGCCTCATCAGATCTGCATCTATCCCACATCTCTGTCGGTCCCATCCCTCCCTCTTCTCCTCATCTGTTCATTCAGTAGATTCCATCCCCAGTGCTCTCAATCCTTGCTACTCAAAGTGTGGTCCAAGGATGCCACCAGGGCTGGAATCACTGGGGAGTTCACTAGAAACGCAGAGCCCTGACCTCTCCCCAGACCTACTGAATCAGAGTCTGTAGTTTAATGGGATCCACAGTGATTTGTGTACAAGTTCAAGTTTGAGAAACATCTGATCTACATCATCTCAGGCCTCTCAGGGCTCAACTTCTACTACAAGCGGCGGTATCAAAGCAGCTGCTAAACAAATGAAAATTCACCACTTTATGCCCTACCCTTCAACACATTACCTGCTGCCCAGGTGAATGGTGTTTCTTTCATGTCCACTTCTCAGCAGGCTCTTATGGTCACTGAGTTTGGTGCCACTGGCAGTGATTAGTCAGCGTTGTGGACCTTAACTGGCATCAGTGTATTCTAGACTCAGTAGTTCTAAACCATGTTGTCTCACTTCCGAGACCTGTAATTCTCAGTTCGGTCCCAAGATTCTGATGATGTGTTAATTGACTAATGAAGATAGATGTTGGTCCCTCTTCAGGTACAACTTAAAAAACAACTTCTAAGACTGAGGAACACTAAGAGTGACCCCTGGCTTCTTGCGAATTCACTGAGACATTTATGCAGCTGCACGACACGTAAATAAATTGCTAGGCACCTAGAAGTAAAAAGCAGAAGTTCAATTATCCAAGTCATGTCAAAGTATAGCACGGAACAAAGTACAAAAGGGCAGCTAATCCCCACTGATAAAGACCATCAAGTACAGAGAGTCACAGGCCTGGAAATGATATCTCTAGGTAAAGTAAGAGGATGAAGCTGCATTGTTGTGGTTTTAAACTCTGGCCACTTTGACATTTGCTCTCCAGACTCCTTTTAAGTTCCTTATCTTTAGCCAACACAGTTATTAGATTTTAGAAACTCTCACCCCGTCTTCTTAATTGACAAATTGACAAACAAAAAATGGCGTGCCAGTGAATAGTGTTGAGAAAAGAAACCGCCCATGGAAGCAAAAGTAAGTGAAAGATGGCCTGTGCGAAACCTGATCCAGGGCACACGGTGTCTAGAGAGTGGGTACAGGATTTTCGGCATGCTTGAGAGAACGAAAGCAGCAGACAAGTAAAATTTACTTAAGAAATTATAAAAGCTCAATTATATATGAATAGTTGGCAGTTAGGAGAAAAAATAGAAAATAAAAGTTATTCATTACGAGAGTTGCCAATTATGACCGAAAGATGGGCTGGTAACCCTCACAGGGACCAATTTTTCATAGCTGGTGGAGAATCGGGGTGATTGACACCGCCATTCTGTGTTTTGACACCCTTGCCCTACCGTGAACTAAGTGAAGCTGTGATTTCTGATAACCCTGTATTATTTCTTGACAAGATATAACCAATTTTGATAAAGCAAGACAGATAAAGCAGATCGGTAGGCATAGTCAGAGGAGTACATTTTTCCAATATATTCTTCTATTCAATGTCTATTGCAAGTTTTCTCAAAATGTTTGGAATATCTTTACCAGTTCACTATCACTTTCATTTCAATCTCTGGACACTTCTTCGGTCATACGTTTTAATCCTTTGTGTGCGTCCAGGAGGGAGAGCATGTATTTTGCGTGCGTTGCGCCTGCTTTGGTGTTTCTTTCTTTCTTTCTTTTTTTTTTTAACTTTGACTCAACTGAAGTATGCTGCTGTTGTTCATGGCTTTTCTGGAGTACATTTCTCTCTAAGAGAAACAAGCTTCCTTTTAGAAGAAAAACCAAATCTGGTTTTCATTCTTTGCTCAAGTTTCTGAGGGCAAGATTAAGTAATATAAGAAAAAATAAATATATTAAATTTGTGCTTTGGAGTCAGCAAAACTAACATAGAAATTATCTTAAAGGGCGTGGTTTTAATTATTCATAGGCCTGCTGCAAAAGACTCTCAGCTATTCCATGCTTCTTCATTCTACTTTCATTATCCTATCCTTTTAAATTCATCGTGTTTTCCTGAGGATTTTCGATGTTTACTTCCATTCTCTAAATCCAGTGAAAGAAATAGAAAAAGAGAGAAGTAAAACAATCAAAAGACATTTCTAAAGTATGTGTACATGACTTGCTTTTTCCCGTTTAAAAAATCTTACTCCTCTTTATTCCTTCTTCTGCTGTTGTCATATTTAGTCTCTCACATGATCCACATCCTGACTTTTTTTTGGAATAAACAAGCAGTGAATCACATTGTCTGAAACCACACACACACACACACACACACACACGGACGCACACACAGCATGCATGGCTCATACTGTATTATTTATATGACATCCAATCCTTGTTAATATCCTTGTCTCTCCCCAGGAAATATGTAGAACTATCTTTCCCTGAAGTATAGTCAAATTTCACTTGGATATGAGCAATTTCACCAAACTGAAAACTCTGCATATTTGGGGATAATTTTCCTACTGCTGTTTTACTGAATATGGGGCTGTTTTTGCCATTACCAAGCCAGACTCATGCCAACCAACAAGTCATCAAATCCAAATTTAGGAGACAGGTAACTGTTTTAAAGGAACAACCAGCCAAAATATTACAAATCAGGAGTGTCCTGCAAAATCCAGACATGCGATTGCGGAATCTGTGGTACAAAATGTTCACTCTGTCCTTGATCTCTGTTCTTGTTCAGACTTTACTGTTTAAGCCAAGCATTTGAGTGGCTTTTTCACCGCTCCATTTTTCCTCCACTCTTCCGAATGGGAGTTTCTCATTATATCTGCTAATGTTGCAATGCTTAGTCTTGTAAGGTGTTTCTTGCCTTCCTATCATCCTTTCTGGGAACTATCAGAAGTGTAAGATAGTAGATTACATGCAGAAATGAAAATAGTTTTGGTGGCAATCATTAATAGTGCTTTAAACAGAAAGAAATCAGAAGTTGAGATATTAGTCTAGATTGGGTTAGAGTTGACTGTACTCTGAATAATTTTTTTGACAATGACTCCATTAGAAGAAAAAGTATGGAAAAGCATTATATAGAAAAAAAAATGCAAAGCCTGTTTGGAAACAGCTAAGATATGTGGATACTAAAGAATGAGAAGTTGGAAATGATTCCACCATTTATGGGTAACAGGACTGTTTGAAAAAACATGATTCAAAAGGCAATTTCCAGAAAGAAGAATGGTGGTTGCCAGGGGCTAGGGGGAAGGGAGGAATAGGGAGTTATTGTTTAATGGGTTTAGAGTTTCAGTTTTACAAGATGAAAAGAGTTTTGGAGATCAATAGTAGTTATGGTAGCACAACATTATAAATGCATTTAATTCCACTGAACTGTACACATAAAATGGTTAAAACAGTAAATTTTATGTTATGTGTTTTTTACCACAATAAAAAACACAGGAAGCAAAAAGGCAACTTAATTGTTTTCTTCCTCCAAGGTCTCTTTAAACATTTTTAGTGTGGGGTAATCTTCCTCCACTCTTTATTGATATCTCTTACAGAGCTCATGGGTGTCTGTTCACTTTCAGAGAGTCCCATTGTTACTTTAGGTGGCAAATACAATCTCAATTCAGTGATTATAATGTCCAGCTGCAGTATAGTAATTGAAACTCCAAATTTTAGTTAGCATTAAAACTTCTCTGTAGCTCAGGCTTAATTCAGGTTGGACATATAAAGCTACTCTTTTTTTTTTTTTTTTAAGGAATGCTGCGTCTATTATAGGTCTATTTTTATGTCATTGATCAGGCTGAGGGGTTTAAGAGATATGGAACTGGTCCTACTTTATATTCTTTGTAAATCTAGTAATTGGAAGAGGGAGTCTCTGTCACCCTCACTCCGGCATCCCAATATCTGTTCTCTTTGGCACCTTATTTAAATTTGAGGCAAGTTTAATTATAAGACCCTGTGACAATGTACTGTCATATTTGGCCAGAAGGTCGGGAAAGAGAAAGGATACTGTGGCTATGTCTCAAATGGCTGGTCCAGGACTGCCAGAGAATTGAATGTCGTGGCACACTTGTATTAATGACCCAGAGTATGAGAGATGTGAGTGGCTCTAAATCGGATTTCATTGCACATCATTTTTTTTTAAAGATTTTATTTATTTATTTGACAGAGACACAGCGAGAGAGGGAACACAAGCAGGGGGAGTGGGAGAGGGAGAAGCAGGCTCACCGCAGAGTGGGGAGACCGAAGCGGGGCTCGATCCCAGGACCCTGGGATCATGACCTGAGCCGAAGGCAGACGCTTAACAACTGAGCCACCCAGGCACCCCCATCATTTTGTTAATATTATTATTAGTTAGGCTTTATTGAGCGCCCACCAACCGCTAGCATTTTCTATGCGTTTTGCACGTGCTTTTTCATTACTGAGTAAATACAACCACACAGAAATAGGTGTGAGCACTGCTTTTCAGGTGAGGTAACCAAGTGGCGTAAAGATTGAGTTACTTACCTAAGGCCACACAATTAAGTAGTAAAGCTGAGGTTTCTATTTTATGTCATCTGAAAGTGATAGAACATCAAGATGGCTTCATTATTCCCAATTGATTTTTTTTTTTTTTTTTTACAAAGAGGCCTAAAACTCTGTTATGCCCAGGGAACAAGAGTTGAAAAGCACTATTAATTGCCTTTTGTTTTATTCCTGCTAGTAGACTTCAGCTCAGGACTGACCCTCCATTCACCCCTTTTCTTCCCCTGGCATTACTAATCGCCTTTCTTTCCACCTTGAGACTTAGTCTTTCAGACTAAGCAGTATTTATAAAAAACATCCACCACGCTCACTTTGTGTAAGCATGGTCTGAACTAACACAAACCAAAAAATTTTAAGACTACTATATGAACCAAAGATGAGTGAAGGCATCTTAAGCGAAAGATGATCAATGTAGGGAAACCTGTGTCTCCTAGTTCAGATTTCTTTTGTCCTGTCATACTTTATATATCATTTAATGTACCATGATTTCATGTAAGAAATCTATTTCTACTCAACCAACTACTCAAATTAACTAACACTCTCCACTGTCTCTGTAAAACAAGCCAACTGATGCCCAAGGCATACTCAAGACTCAGGGCTAGTAGGCTACTCTTTTATAGTCACACTCACCATGGAAATGAATGTTTACCAGGAACTATTTGTGTTTGTTATGATACCAGCTTACAGTGCTTGTGCATGATCTGGTAATCATCAAATTAACTGTGGGAGAAGCAATGATAAAAAATGGGAAATAATTAAACAAAAATCCAGATGCAGTCCAGATTCAGAATGTCTCCTAAGTGTCTAAGTTCTCTTTGTACTTAAAAAAACCAAAACAACAGAATAATCATTTATTCATGAAAGATATTAGGAGACTTTCATCAGTGCACTCTTATTCAAAAGATGTATCTTGGGCTTCTATCACAAAATTGGTAAATAGGTGCTCAGTCTCTGAGGAGGTCCCATTTTACTTTGAAGAACAAGGATTGAGAATATGAATGTGACATCAAGAACTGCCCCCTACCACACACACACAAAGGTAAAGTTGGATCCCTAGACTAGGATACCTCTGTATCCCATAAAGGATCCAAACTACCAGAAGCTTCACCCCAGCAGTGGATAAGCAACCATCAGAGAACCAGAGTCCAGCTGTGACTCCATATGGCAACAACACAATGATGTTAGAACCAGACTTTGTAATTCTCTACGTGGACAGATTTGGGGAGAATAATAGATTCTTTGAACCAAGTAAACTCTTTTTTTCTTGGTTAATGCTAGCTAAAGCCCTCAAAAAAGACAAATTGGCCATACTGCTAATAAGGACGTGAGGTTTTAAGCAATTTGAAAAATAGAAGCGATATGATATGGTTTACATCCCAACCTATTGAAAAAGGACATAAGCATTAAATCCCATCTTAGGAAATGTTGTTAGATTGAATATAAAATGATCTAGTTATCTTTCCAGGACAAGAAATAAATTTATGTAATATTTATTTGCAAGTGTAAAAAGTTACAGATTTAGAGAAACCATAATTTGTGTAAAAAGACATTATAATAGCTGCATTTATTTTTTTTTAAAGATTTTATTTATTTATTTGACAGAGACACACTGAGAGAGGGAACACAAGCAAGGGGAGTGGGAGAGGGAAAAGCAGGCTTCCCGCCGAGCAGGGAGCCCGAAGCGGGGCTCAATTCCAGGACCCTGGGATCAAGACCTGAGCAGAAGGCAGATGCTTACCTGACTGAGCCACCCAGGCACTCCTATAATATCTGCATTTAATTTAAGGTCATGACCTGAGCAGAAGGCAGACGCTTAACCGACTGAGCCACGTGGGCACTCCTATAATATCTGCATGTATTTTAAGGTTATTCTCTTGCTTTTGGTTCATCCAATAATTTCACTTACAGGGACATATCCTAGAAAAATTCTTTATAGTTTTTTATATTAACTTCACTGTTTTGATATTGCAGTTGGGCCAATATTTGCACTCAACTCCATCCAGGTTAGTTGTTTTTTGAATCACAAAAATCATGTGAATTTGCAGTTAAAACAACCAAAACCAAAGCAGGTAGATACTCCCTTTCCTCACTCATGAAAGAGTAGGGCAGATTTTGGCCTTGGACCAGAGCGTTACTTGTTCATGGGCAGTGCAATGAGCACAGATAATGGAAGAATGTAAGAAGCTGCATCCTGAGGAGAAGCCAGGTAGACCATGTAAACAGATTTTCAACCCTAAGGTGCCAGACCAAGAAGTGTAATTTAGGTATATGGCAACCAGATGGAACTGAGGGAATGAGATGATATCTAGGAGGTTTGCAATGGAGAGGGGAGAGTAGAATGTTCTCTGAGAAGCAGCAGTAGCTGCCATAGATCTTTACAAGACCTCCAAGGCCTTCCACTGTTTAAGAGGGAGCTTTCACAGGTTTTCCCATCGCCTGAAAGCCAGTGGGTAATTTATCAGCTGAAGACATATTTTTCAGTGTTCACTGGGTTTGCGTACACTCTTCTCACTTTGTGAAAACACCACCGGGCATGAGTGAGGTGGGGATGGGTATTGTACTGTGGTATAGGTAGGTCCTCAGAGGGAGTTATGTCCAAAGCACCATAAATAATGTACATCAGTTCCTGAACTCTAGAGAGACAAGTCCAGAGAAGCATCTGACACATTCTACCTCTAAGCAAATTGCCAACCCTAAAACCATTTTTCTCCACAGTCACATTTTTTTCACATTCAACTATTATTTTTATTATACTAACAAGCCAGTAATGAGTACATTAGAATATGGCAATGTGTGTCCATAAGACACCGCAGACTGTACCATGTACTAACTACTTATAATCATTTCTTGTCACTTAGAATGTACAGAGAGGAAAAGAAACACAATGTTAATTTATTTTAATGGTAATTTTTGAAAATAGAATGAATAATGGGAAAAAGATGCATTTGGATTTCAGGTCCTAATATAACAATAGTTTTTAAGAAATGTGTCTGTAAACATTTTATATTCAGCCCAATACTATGAGAACATCAGAACTTTTCATTCATTGTTCAGTTTTATATACAAGTCTGTTCATTTTAATTTTTAATTGAAGTATAGTTGATGTATAATATATTAACTTCAGATATACAACATAGTGATTTGGCAATTCTGTACATTACTCAGTGTTCACCACGATAAGTGTAGTCACCATCTGTCCCCATACAACATTATTCAATATTATTGACTATATTTCCAATGCTGCACTTTTCATCTCTGTGACTTTTTTTTATAACTGCAAGTTTATACCTAGGATCACATTTTTTATTATGCATATTTACAAAAGGGAGTTATATCGATTTAACCAATAACAATTAAATGAGGGCTCATGTATCCAACATGGAATTTAGAATAGAGAGTTAGCACCCAAAAGCCCCCTGCATGCTCCTCACGAATCTCCCTTTCCTTTCCTCCGTCTAGATGGATTCATAGTCCAAAAATTTATATTATTTTCTCTTATTTTATATTTTTACCCAATAATATCATGTTTAGCTTTATATCTTTTAGTGTGATACAAATAAAATCCTACAGCGTGTCTTTTTCTGTGACTCTTTTCTGAATTTCACAAACGCTGATGCATGTGGTTCTGTTTTTTTTTCCATTTTTTTCTGCTGTATAATATTCCAGGGCTTATTGGTACAATGAATGAATATTTGTTCATTGTCCTGTGGAAAGCCGTAACAGCTGATTCCATTTTTTACCTTTAAGAGCCATACTGTTCAGAACATTCTGGTAAGCATGGCTTAGTGCCTATGTGCAAGTGTTATGGACTAATGAGTGAAATTCTGAGTCATCCAGTCTGCTCTTGTTTACTTTTATTGGATGATACCAAATTATTTTCCAATTTATGCTTCCACCAGCAGTGCATGAATGTTGGAGGAGGTCATCTAGGAGACATGACCTCAAGTTGACCTGTGTGCTGGAGTAGGGCAATCAGAGGATCCTCACCACCCCACCTCCCCTCACCCTGTCTTTGGAATGTATATTCCACCTGCTGTTCCCATGCTAGAAGCTGTTCTAAGGCTGTAACCTTGAGAGGATAAGGTGTTATTGAGAACTTCTGGACGGGACACATGACCAAACCCTGTTAAAACCTATATATCAACCTTCAGATTCTGACAGGCAGGTGTGAAGATCTACTTGTCTTATGGCCACCCGAGACAAATCTGATTAATAAGTTCCTTTGCTTATTAAACCTGCCCCCTAGCAGTCTGGAGTGGCCTGCCTTTCTCTGGTCTTTCCTTGCCCTCTGGGTCCAGGGGCCATTTTGTGAGCCAACAAATATCGTTTCTGTTGCTCCATCTCTTCATGAACACTTGGAATTTCCGAAGAGCCTGAGGAAGAACATCTCAGAACTGTGTACCTGCAGGAGGAAGGAGGGAAGCACTGATGGATACATGGGCCCTTTTATCCTGTGGGCTGAGATAGACTCACGGGGTATTAACGACGCTGTATTTTTGGGTTTCACATGGGTGAGTGCAAGCAGGGTCATGCAGGTGACTCTTGCCAGCATGGTCCCAGGAAGGGAGAGGTATAGGATACAGCCCCAGGGGAGGGCGCTCCTGAAGGTAACTCTTGAGCAAAGTCGTTAAAAGCAGCATGGAAATGGTTGCTGCAGCAGGAGATGAAATAGGAGTTGATATACAACAGTGCTACTCAAGAAATTTTATAGTTTTTGTATTTTTTTTTTGTTTTTGTAGGTGTCCCTTTATCAAGCTAACAGCTCTTTTTTTAAAATTTTTGTCAGTTTTATTGAAGTAAAAGAAACAAAATAAACTTCACCAATTTTAAGTGTGCAATTCAATGATTTTTGACTAATGTATATAATTGTATAATCTCCACCATCATCATGAGCTACACTTCCATCACCCCAATAAGTTCCTTTGCAGTCAATCCCTCCTCACCCCACCCCACCCTACCCCCACTCCCAATAACTTTGCAATCAATCCCTCCTCAACCCACCGCCACTCCTGCCCCATCACCTAGATTTGGTAACTGCTGATCTGCCTTCCATAGTTAATGATAGAGATTAATGCTTCCCTTTTATATCTAGTTCTCTAAAAATTCTTAGTAGGAAAAAATGTTGAATTCTATTAAAAGTGTCTTCTTGATGTGTTTAATGATCATGTGTTTTTCCCTTCTATAGTCTCTTAATGTAGCGAATTTTATTGATATTTTTATTAATTTCAAAATAATTCCTGGGACAAATTTAAAATAATTCCTGGGATAATTACCAATTTGGTAATGATGATTTCTTTTTTTCAACGGGAATATATTCAGGTTTTGGTAGTTTGTGAGTAGTGCATCTGTAGTCATGAAATGTTTCTCTAACTTTCCAAACCATACTCTTTGAAAGGAAGTCATTATATAGTTCACAAATAAGGAGTGGAGACATCTTCTCCCTCCTTGAGGGAGAAGTATTTACATAAATTATTTGGAATTCTTCAGCATGGGAGACTTGTTTCTTCATCCTTAATTATTTGTTTATTTAATCATTTATTTATATCACCATGGTCTCATGGATATTTATTTTATACTTTGGGTTACAATTCAATACTATGTTATTTATTTTGTTACTCAAATGTTGGCTCCTATGTTTCTTTTGACATATCCAAATCATTGTGCTATATTGTTTTGTTTTGTTTTTTCAAACACTTCCTTTCTTTCTGTCATTGAAGGATGCTCCAAGCTCATTGTGTGTATTTTCAGCCCCAGTCCTAGAATCAATCAGCCATTTCTCCAAGGAGCCCAGTCCTATAACTTTTTAGTACACTAATTAAAAATTTTTTTGCTACTGTTATTATGTCATCATCAAATGAATTGGAAGAAATATTCCTTCTTTTTCTCTACTGGAAAATTTGGTTCGTTATTGGAACTTTTTGTTATTTCATGTTTTCTGGAACTTCCTGTAAAGCCATCTGATTCTAATGTGTATTTTTATGGGATAATTTAACTATTTATTCTGTGTTTTAATAGTTTTCTATTTTTTCTAATTGAACCAGTTTAAGTAGGTTGCAATTTTCTAGACATTTTTTCCCATTTCATCTAATATTTTTAATTTACTAACAAAATTATTTATAACATTTTATTTCTTTAATCACTATAATATCTGTACTTATGTCATCTCTTTCACTCCTAATATTGTCTATTTTGCCTTTTCTATTTTGTTTTATTTGTTAATATGGCCAGAGATTTGTGCAAGTTGTTAATCTCTTCAAATGTTTTTTGAGGTTTTGTGGGCCTCTTGTCTTTTGTTCCTGTTTCATTTATTCATGATCTTTATTATTTATTCCCTACTATTTGTGGGAAGTTTGTTATATTGTTCTTATTTTATTCTTAGGTTGGATGTCTGGCTAATTCTTTTTATTTTATTTTTTATTTTAATTTGTTTTTAAGATTTCATTTATTTATTTGAGAGAGAGAGAGAGGGAGAGAGAGTGGCAGAGAGAGAGGGAGAAGTGGAGCTCGATCCCAGGCCTCTGGGATCATGACCTGAGCCGAAGGCAGATGCTTAACAGCTGAGCCACCCAGGTGCCCCTGGCTAATTATTTTTAAATGATTCTTCTTTTCTAATATATATACTGAAGGCTATAAAGATTGCTCTAAGTACCACTTTAGTTATATCCTACAGTTTTGATATATATGATTTTGGTCATTTAGTTTAAAATATTTTATAATTTTATAATTTTATTATGATTTTTTCTCTGATTCAAAGTTTACATAAAAAAGTACTTTTAAGGGGCGCCTGGGTGGCTCAGTCGTTAGGCGTCTGCCTTCGGCTCAGGTCATGATCCCAGGGTCCTGGGATCGAGCCCCGCGTCGGGCTCCCTCCTCGGCGGGAAGCCTGCTTCTCCCTTTCCCACTCCCCCTGCTTGTGTTCCCTCTCTCGCTGTGTCTCTCTCTGTCAAATAAATAAATAAAAAATCTTAAAAAAAAAAAAGTACTTTTAAATTTCCAAATTCATTCTTTCTTTCTTTATTCAACCAGTATTTGTTACATAAAGATAAAATACCAGGGACTTCTGTAGTCACTAGTGATACAACACAAATAAAGCTGAATAAAAACTTTAGGTTCCAGTAGGTTGCATTCTAGTGAAGAGAAACAGGTCATAAAATTAATACTTGAGATGGTGTGAAATGATTTAGATAAAAACTAAATAAGGTAGAGGAATAAATAATGAGTTATGTATAGGGTGTTGAAGGCCTCAGTAATAAAGTAATATTTGTAAAATTACCTAAAAGAGATGAAGGAGTGAATGTTCAGATATCTACAGGAAGGATCCTGGCAGAAGAAATAGCAAGTGAAAAGTTTGGAGGTTGAGTGAGGCTTAATGTGTTAATGGGACAATGGAGGCCAGTGTACCTGGGGCACACTGAGTAAAGGAGAGGGAAGGAAATGAGATTGGAGAGACAAAACCAGCTGGAGGGGTAGGTGCGTTGCCCTTGTGGGCTATTATAATGACTATGGATTTGAGCTTTCACTTGTAGCATGATGTGAAGCCACTGGAGAAATCGGAAGAAAGATATGATTCATCCACGTTAGGTTTACCCATGATCACTCTGGTTGTGGAGTTGAGAATAGAGTCAATACGGATAAAGGGGAAGCAAGAAGACCAAAAAAAAAAAAAAAAAATGCATTGCCATTTACTTTGTATTAGAATATGGTCGATTTTCATAATGTTCCTCAAGTTCTTCCAGAAAACATAAATTCTTCATTCATTGTATGCAATGTTACACATACATTCATTAAGTCAAACTTTTCATTGTGGTGTTCAAATGTTCTGTATTCTTGCTAAATTCTTATCTGTTTGATCCATTAGTTACTACAGATATGTGTTAAACTCTCCCAGTGTGATAGTTTTTGTAATTTCCCATTTAATTTTGTCAGTTTGTGCTTTGTACCATTTGAAGCTATACTATTAAGCCCATATGAGGTAAGAATCATTATTATCTTCTGGCAAATTGAAACTTTGATCACTATGCAGCATTCTTTTTATCTTCAATGATTCATTGGTCTTAAAATCTGCTTGGGTTGTTACAAATATATTGACACTACCTTTGTTTTGGTTAGTGTTTTCCTGGTGTATCTTTCTAGTCTTTGATTTTCAGTCTTTCGGTATTTTGATAGTTGAGATAGGTCTCATGTAAACACCATATGGCTGGATTTTATTTTATTTTGTATATAGTCTGGGAAATCATGGTCTTTCAGGTTGAGTTTAGTCCATTTACATTGTTGTAGGATTACTGATAGACTAAAATTAATTTCTCATATCTTCACAGATTCATTTTGTACCCTCTATCCCTTATGTTAACATTCCTAGTTTTTCTTCTTGTTTATTATAGTTTTCCATTATATTTATATATAGTACACTATATGTCTGTTCCTTTTGATGTTTATCTTATTTATTTATTTATTTATTTATTTATTTAATTTATTTATTTATTAATATTTTTAATTTTTTTAGAGTGAGAGCGCACACACGAGAGCTCTGGGGAGGGTGGTTGGAGGGCTGGGGTGTGGGGCAGAGGGAGGAGAGAGAATCTTAAACAGGCTCCACACCTAGCACGGAGCCTGACGCAGGGCTTGATCTCAAGACGCTGAGATCATAACCTGAGCTGAAATCAAGAGTCAGAGGCTTAACTGACTGAACCACCCAGGCACCTCTCTAGCTATTTATATATGCATACTTTATTTAGTCTCTTTCACATTTTCCAACGCTCTGTCTCCCTGAACTTCTTTCCAGAGAGTTCTTTTGGATACATCTTTCATTTATTTCTTCTCTCTTCAGCTAATTTGCTATTTAACCCACTCTCAAAATTTTAACTTTAATTATTATGGTTTTAATTTCTATAAATTGTTTTGATTTTATTTCAGATCTGCATTTTAATTTTTTTATTGTTTCTTATTTCTTGTTTAAATTTTCAGACCTCTATTTCTTGTTTTGAAATATATAACCATGGTTATTATATATTCTGGTTCTGATGATTCCAGCATTGGAATTCTTTGCACAACAGATTCTGCTTCTTAGTTACGGTAACTGGGTTCTTGTGGCTTTGGTATTTTTTTCTGTGATCTCATGTCCCTTAGATTGTTATCTGTGGGAGTGATTTGAAGACTGGGTTATAGTTGTTTCCCTCAAGAATGATTTGTTTAATTCTGCCAGTCATCTAAGGGTCTAGAGAACTTATTTTAGACACTCCTCTTGAGGTTTCTGGTTATGTGACTTTGGGCTACAAATGTATGTGAGGACTGCTTGTGTTTAAATATTGTTAGGGGAGGTTGTATTCCCCTGCATACAAGGTGAGTGTCAAGACAGACCCGTTTTCTTATTGCCCCCTTAGTGTGCCAGGTTTATTTCTCATTTCCATTCTATGGAAGGTCTATCCCTTCTGGATCCTAGCTTCAACCTGGGAGCTGTATTAGACTTGAGCAAGCCCTAGGCTCATGCCCCTGTTCCTGTGCCTTTCATAGCAGCAGAGAATGCTCTGCTCAAGGTCACCAAGGTTTATAGATGCCCTGAGCATAAAACCTACCTTTAGTCCTCTTTTACATTCTGGGATTTTTGTTTTCCTTTTATTTGTTGTAATTTGTCCATTCTTTATTTCTTGCCAGGTCAGCGGTAACATTTAAAAACAGGTTTCTATTTCATGCAACTTTTTAATATTTTCCTTAGAAGGGATGTTCAATGTCTCAAGTCTCTGCTCTACTGCTTGAAATAAAAGCCACTTCACACACGCTCTCCTTCCCTTCATATGTATTACTTTCCTCTTTTATGTGTTTGGCCTCTGTGAATATGAAGTATATTGTTTTCACCTTGACCCTTTCCCAAAATATTACGTGCTGTGAAGAAAGAGGTAACTGTGATAATGAGTTAATCCTGATAATTTGAAAGTTATTGGTAAAAATTGGAGAAAACAATATTTTAGCATGTCTCAGGAAAATATCCAATTATATTATCACCCAAGTCTACTAGAAATCAGCAAAATATAAACCATAGTTATTAGTATACAATGTGGACAACCATTTTCCAAATTGGTAGTCTGAAAGCTAGAGGTAAAAACTGCTTGATTTAATCTCTATTTTAATGATGTGTTTCTTCACACATTCTCCAGCAATCCTAGGAAATCAGACAGGTGCTATGACAGAGAGATGGATAAAACACAATCTCTGAACTTCTGATTTCTCCCTAGTCATTGACTTCCTGGTAGCCATGGAATGGATACCTAAAAGCTCATGGAATTTGATCATAAATCATCAGAATCTTTTATAAAATACTGATAACATAAGCTCCTCCACAAGAGAAATGTATTTGCTATTAAGAGCTTGGATCAAAATAAGCAAGACATTATCTTTATGTATATTCAAGGAGCTCACTGGGTGGTATTTTAGCCTGACCAACAAAAACATAAATTGTATTGGTATAATTGATAGAGATTTATAGAAAGCATTATGAGATCACACAGGAAGACCTCTGATCCAGTATCATGGGGCTGAGGTGTTGAGCCATAGTGGACTTTGTAGGGAAATGGGAGATTAGGTAGGGGAGAGACAGCTGATGCTCACCAAATGATCCCATCTATGTTTTACAACTTGCTTTGCAGTTAGGTTAGGCCATGTAATGAGTTCTGGCCAATGGATAATGAGCAAAAGTAGCATAAGTCACTTAGCTAAGGCAGTCGAGAGTGGGAGTGCATCATCCATTCTGCTTTGCCTGCTGACATGACCTAGGAAACTGTGTGTTCTAGATGGTATGGCAACAACATGGAAAACTGACCAGTCTTCATTAGACTTCACGAAAGTCAGAAAACACATCGATTGTGTTTAGTTATGAGATGTTCTGACTATAGCTTCAGGCAGTGTTAATTACCTAGATTAATACAGTAAAGTCTTAGTTTTGAGATCCCCCAAAACAGACCCCAACAGTGGGATTTGAAAACAAGTCGTTTATTTGGGAGTGGACACCAGTACACACCAGAGAGGAAGTAAGACGGTGAAGAGATGATGGTGAATAAAAAGATTTTTTCATGCAGTTGCTGTGGAGAACTTGAGCTTGATCATGCTGGGGAATTCTGAGGGACAGTGTAGAATATACACTTCAGAGTTATTCCTAAGTGATTCCTAAGGGATGAGGGAGTGGGAGTTTTTATACACCAGCTCCTGTTGGTCATCGGTAGAGGGTTTCTCCTGGGAAGTGTTGATTTTCCAGCACTTTTTGCCAGCCATACAGGTGAGAAATTGGGCCTTTGTGGCCAGAGAATGTTATCAATTCAAGAAATGCAGGTGGGCACAACATGGTTTCACTTGTATAAAGACCCAATACAACATGACATACACTGGAACTATAAGTAGTTGATGGCTGTTGAAGTGTAATGTGAAAGGCTGGATGGAGTAAGAGAGGGCTGAAGAGATAATATGGCATCTAGTAATGAAGGCTCTTGTTGGCCATATTAGGACCTTTTATCTTTTGTATTGTTGGTGGCAGGAAGCTGCAGATGGATTATAAGTGCAGGAGTGATGGGGTCAGATTTGTACTCTAGACCGGTCACTCTTGAGGTTATTTGGAGGATGGAATTGAAGTGGACCAATTCAGTGATTGTTACAGCTCTTCAGTGATGAGGCCACAGGACTTGGAACTATGACAGTGATAATAGAGACAATCTTGAAAAAAGCTAATATTTGGAATCAGTATATGCTACATATATTATTAGTTTTTCTTTAAGATTTTATTTATTTGAGAGAGAGAGAATGGAAGCACAAGGGGGTGGAGGGGCAGAAGGAGAAGCAGACTCCCTGCTGGGCAGGGAGACTGATGTGGGGCTCAATCCGAGGACACTGGGATCATGACCTGAGCCTAAGGCAGAAGCTTAACTGACTGAGCCACTCAGGCGCCACTAGTTTTTTACATAAGAAGTCACTTAATACAACAACTATATCAATAGGAATTATTATTATAATACCCATTTTTAGGAAACTGTGGCCGAGAAAGTTTAAGAACATACTTTGCCAAATATCAGAGTTGAGAGGTAGATGAGCTTGGACACAAATCCAGATATGTTGTTTCATAGTCTACACTCTTAATAAGTCCAACACCAGCTGTTAGTCAAAAAGAATGGATTCATTAACATTATTTGGTAAAATGAGCAAACTGTGGTGATTTCTAAGGGAGAGGAAAGTGTGAAGAATGACTCCAACATTCTTACCATGGCTAAAATGTAAGATACACGTTTATAAGCAATTTTTTTTAAAAGAAAACTTTTTATTGCATAAAATGCTACTAAGAGACATTTATTTTAACAACAGCAAAAAAAGTGAAGTTTATTTTATCCCTACAGTTATAATAAAATAAATGAACCCTGAATTGCACTAATTTCTTCCAAGAAACTGGTACACATATTTGTGGCCAAAGAGCTAAACTATGAAATAGCTCAATGGCAGATAGTATTTTGTTTACTGGCAATTTGGCAGAAAGAGTCTGCTGGCCTAGGAATAAATAGCCCTTTCAGCAGGAGGGGCTGATTTTTGTCATGATGTGAAAAGCAAACCTAACCATGGATAAATAGTAGCATTATTTATGGTGGTCATTTTACATAGATTTAAATTTTTAGACATATCTCTTAGAGAAAGACGTGCTCTGGTTCAAGTATTCTTTCTCTAACAATGGCTGAAATTATGTGGAAAATGAACTCGAATGTTACTTTTGGTGGTACTGATAGCCAAATAATCACCATGGGTGTTGTTGTGGTTCTATTGTCTATACTGAGGGTGATCGTCATTAACTCTTCATTTGAAAATACATTTCCCAAGATCAAAGCTTTAGGAATATATTTCACACGCTAGGTGAGTGCCGTAGGTGAACCGTGTTAAATGTTGTTAGGAGCTGTAGTCTCTTAGAAGAGGATGCTTAGAATTGACAATATTCTTGTGGAGATGATCTGGGTATCATGATTTTTTTTTAAATTGTAACTTAAAAACACATAACATGAAATTTACCATCTTAATCATTCCTTGAGTAGATTTTAGTGGTGTGAAGTATATCCACCTTGTTCTCCAGAACTTTTTCATCTTGCAAATCTGAAACTCTGTACACATTAAACAATGATTTCCCTTGCCCACCTTCCCCCAGTCCCTGGTGACCACCCCTTTACTTCCTGTTTCCCTGAATTTGACTGCTTTAGATACTTTATATAAGTGAAATCACACAGTATTTATGTTTTTGTAACTGGATTAATTCCCTTAGCATTATGTCCGCAAACTTCATCCATGTTGTAGCATGTGACAAGATTTTCTTTCTTTTTTTTTTTTAAAGATTTTATTTATTTATTTGAGAGAGAGAGAATGAGAGAGAGCACATGAGAGGGGGGAGGGTCAGAGGGAGAAGCAGACTCCCTGCCGAGCAGGGAGCCCGATGCGGGACTCGATCCCGGGACTCCAGGATCATGACCTGAGCCGAAGGCAGTCGCTTAACCAACTGAGCCACCCAGGCGCCCCAAGATTTTCTTCCTTTTTAAGACCAAATAATATTTCATTGTATGAGTATACTGCATTTTATTTAGTTTTTAATTTGTCCAGGGCCCCTTAGGTAGCTTCCACCTCTCAGCTCTTATGAATAATGCTGCAATGAGCATGCGGGTGCAAATGTCTTTTTGATATCCTGCTATCAGTTTTTTTGGATATGGGATTGCTGGATTGTGGGGTAGTTCTATTTTTAATGTTTTGAGGAGCCTCCATGCTATGTTCCATAGCAGTTGCGCTATTTTACATTCCCACAAAAGTGCACAAGGCTTTCAATGTCTCCACATGCTTGCCTACGCTTGTTATTTTCTTTCTTTCTTTCTTTTCTTTTCTTTTTTTTGATAGTAGCCATCCTAATGGATGTGAGGTGATAGCTCATTGTGGTTTCAAATCGCATTACTTTGGTGATGAGTGATGTTCACCATCTTTTCATATGCTTGTTGGCCATTTATATATCATCTTTGGAAAAATGTCTATTAAGGTCCATTGCCATTTATTAATTGGGTTATTTTATTTTTTGTTGTCAAGTTGTAGGAGTTTTTTAAAAATGTATATTCTTTGATATCAATCCCATATCAGATACATGGTTTGTAATTATTTTCTCCCATTTTGGTAGGTTGCCTACTTACTTGGTTGAGTTTTTCTTCTGATGTACAAAAGTTTTCAAATTTGATATAGTCCCATTTGTCTATTTTTTTGCTTTTGTTTGTTCTTTTGGTGTCATATCCAAGAAATCATTGCAAGTCTAATATTAGGAAGTTTTTCTCCTACTTTTTCTTCTAGGACTTTTATAGTTTTAGTCTAACATATAGATCTTTAATCTATTTTTTAAAAAGATTTATTTATTTATTTGAGAGACAGAGAGAGAGAGAGAGAGAGAGCATGAGCAGGGGGAGAGGCAGAAGGAGAGGGAGGGGAAAAGAATCCCAGGCAGACTCCCCAGTGAGTGAGGAGCCCAACATGGGGTCTCTCATGACCCTGAGATCATGATATGAGCCGAAATCAACAGTCAAACACTTAACCGAGCCACCCAGCCTCTTTAATCCATTTTGATTAAGTTTTTGTATATGGTGTAAGATAAGGGTCAATTTTTCTTTTTTTTTTTCTCACGTGGATATCCAGTTTTTCCGGCACCATTTGTTGAAGAGAGTGTCTTTTCCCTATTGTGTGGTCTTGGCACTCTTGCTGAAGATCATATGACCATATGGGATCTCTGTTCTATTCCATTGGTGTATTTGTCTGCCTTTTTTCCCAGCACCACACTGGTTTTTTTTTTTTTAATTTTTAAAAATCTAATTCAATTAATTAACATATAATTATTATTGGTTTCCAGGGTACAGGTTTGTGATTCATCAGTCTTATATAATACCCAGTGCTCATTACATCACATGCCCTCCCCAATGCCCATCACCCAGTTACCCTATCCCCCCACCCACCTCCCCTCCAGCAGCCCTCAGTTTGTTTCCTATAGTTAAGAGTCTCTTATGGTTTGTCTCCCTCTCTGGTTTTGTCTTGTTTCATTTTTTCCTCTCTTCCCCTATGATCTTCTGCCTTCTTTCTTAAATTCCACATATCCGTGAGATCATACGATAATTGTCTTTCTCTGATTGACTTATTTTGCTTAATATAATACCCTCTAGTTCCATCCACATGGTTGCAAAGGGCAAGATTTCATTTTTTGATGGCTGTATAATATTCCAGTGTGTGTGTGTGTGTGTGTGTGTGTGTGTGTGTGTACACACCACATCTTCTTTATCCATTCATCTGTCAATGGACATCTGGGCTCTTTCCATAGTTTAGCTATTGTGGACATTGCTGCTATAAACATTGGGGTACAGGTGCCCCTTCTGATCACTAATTTTGTATCTTTGGGGGTAAATACCCAGTAGAGCAATTGCTGGGTTGTAGGATAGCTCTATTTTCAAATTTGTAAGGAACCTCCATACTGTTTTCCAGAGTGGCTGCACCAGCTTGCATTTCCACCAACAGGGTAGGAAGGTTCCCCTTTCTCCACATCCTCACCAACATCTGCCATTTCCTGACTTGTCAATTTTAGCCATTCTGACTGGTGTGAGGTGGTATCTCATTGTGGTTTTGATTTGTATTTCCCCAATGCTGAGTGATGTTGAGCATTTTTTTCATGTGTCTGTTGGCCATTTGGATGTCTTCTGTAGAGAGATGTCTTTCATGTCTTCTACCCATTTCTTGATTGGATTATTTGTTCTTTGGTTGTTGAGTTTGAGAAGTTCTTTATAGATTTTGGATACTAGCCCTTTATCTGATATGCCATTTGCAAATATCTTCTCCCATTCTGCTGGTAGTCTCATTGTTTTGTTGACTGTTTCCTTTGCTATGCAAAAGCTTTTTATCTTGATGAAATCCCAATAGTTCATTTTTGCCTTTGTTTCCCTTACCTTTGGAGACATGTCTAGCAATAAGTTGCTGTGGCCGAGGTTGCTGCTGGTGTTCTCCTCTAGGATTTTGATGGATTCTTGTCTCACATTTAAGTTTTTCATCCATTTTGAGTCTATTTTTGTGTGTGGTGTAAGGAAATGGTCCAGTTCCATTCTTCTACATGTGGCTGTCCAATTTTTCCAGCATCATTTGTTGAAAAGACTGTCTTTTTCCCATTGGATAGTATTTCCTGCTTTGTCAAAGATTAGTGGACCATAGAGTTGAGGGTCCATTTCTGGGGTCTCTATCCTGTTCCATTGATCTAGGTGTCTGTTTTTGTGCCAGTACCATGCTGTCTTGATGATTACAGCTTTGTAATAGAGCTCGAAGTCCAGCATTGTGATGCCACCAGTTTGGTTTTCTTTTTCAGTATTCCTTTGGCTATTTGGGGTCTTTTCTGGTTCTGTACAAATTTTAGGATTATTTGTTCCAGTTGTGTGAAAAAAGTTGATGGTATTTTGATAGGGATTGCACTGTGTAGATTGCTCTAGGTAGCCTAGACATTTTAACAATATTTGTTCTTCCAATTCATGAGCATGGAATGTTTTTCCATTTCTTTGTGTCTTCCTCAATTTCTTTCATGAGTGTTCTATAGTTTTATGAGTACAGATCCCTTGCCTCTTTGATTAGGTTCATTTGTAGACCACACTGTTTTTTATTACTGTAGCTTTGTAATATGTTTTGAAATCAGAAAGTGTAATACTTGTTTTTTTCTTCTTTCTTAAGATTGTTTTGACTGTCTAGGGTCCTTTGAGATCCCATATGAATTTTAGGATTTTTTTTCTGTACCTTCAAAAAATGCTGTTGAGATTTTGATAAAGATTGCATTGAATCTGTAAATCACTTTGGATAATATGGACATCTTAACAATATTAAATCTTCCAATCCATGAACACAGGATGTCTTTCCATTTATTTGTGTCTTCTTTAATTACTTTTAGCAGTGTTTCATAGTTTTTAGTGTGCAAGCTTTTCATCTCCTTGGTTAGGTTTATTCCTAAGTGTTTCATTCTTTTACATGCTATTGTAAATTAAATTGTTTTCGGGCGCCTGGGTGGCTCAGTTGGTTAAGCGACTGCCTTCGGCTCAGGTCATGATCCTGGAGTCCCGGGATCGAGTCCCGCATCGGGCTCCCTGCTCAGCGGGGAGCCCGCTTCTCCCTCTGACCCTACCCCCTCTCATGTGCTCTCTCTCTCTCTCTCATTCTCTCTGTCTCAAAAAAAAAAATCTAAAAAAATAAAGAATATATAATCTATTAAAAAAAATTAAATTGTTTTCTTAATTTCCTTTTCAAATTGTTCTTTGTTAGTGTATAGAAATGCAACTCATCTTTGTGTGTTGATTTTGTATCCTGCAACCTTGCTGAATTCATTTATTAGTTCTAACAGGTTTTTTTGTGGAATCTTTGGGGTTTTCATAGAATCATAGGGTTTTCATATCATCTGTGAAAAATAGATATAATAGTTTTGAAATGCCTATCAGGGGCCTGACACCACAACATTGGCTGTAAAATTGTATCTTAATCAATTGACAACGAAATGTTTTCTATTGTTCTGTCCAGGGAAAGAAGTACATTGAGCTTTAATTTCAATGCGTCAGAAGAACTGATATCAGACTGCATCCAAATAGAAATGAAGTGTCATTTTTATGCACTGATTCTAATTACTGACATTTCTATTTAGTGATGCAAAAGCATCACTAAATAGAAGTAAAGTTTAAGTTCCATATCCCCCAAAGATTTTTTTTTACAGCACTGTACATAGATAGGTATGTAGTATGGAGGGAAATGTCATCACTGCCTCAGAAAGGTATTTCTTTTAAAGACTTTACAAATGAGATTAATAGTCAACCAAGAGCAGTATCATCTCACGTTTGGAAAAAAAGTTTTGTTAGTACCATTCCTTTCATTCCCACAATACTGTCACAGAAATGGCTATTGTCATTTCCTTTTCCCAAGTTAATTTAAAATATTTTTGTTTTAATTATTCATTTAAGATTATTTTATATTTCCTAGTCTTTTCTACTTATAAAACAATTAAAAATACTCCTAGCTTGTGAATCTTTTTGAAACTCCCACCAATAGGAATTTGAGTCACTGGTTTCATGTGAGTCTTAGGAAACCATTATTATCTATCCAGAAAACAATCTACTGGTGATAAAAATAAGTACATAAGTAACCATTTGCAGATTATGAGGCAACTATCCATTGAATTCCACAAGCACCCAACAAAGAAACACCTGCTTGAAAAGCACAGCAGAGAAATAGGCAGCAGGTGCCATCCTCTTGGGATTCGCTCAGAGTAAAACAATCTCTGGTTCCATCGAGGCAGAAAGAGGGTGTTCATTCTTGTAGCTGTTATTGTTCTCTTCCCTAAAATTTCAGAGTTACATTTATAGTTTATTTATAAATGGATAGAAAATATGTCCACATTTCCAAACTGACACATTTTGAATACCTCTCAGTCTTTCCAGCTTGCTAAAATTGTTGCTTCTTTACTTACTGGATGACTGATCCCTTGTGAAACTACTTTTTTTTTCAGTCATCGAAGCTACTTTATTTTTGAAACTCATAATAAAAATAAGGTAATATTTACAGAATTATACGATTTGAATTGAAAATGACCATTTCAAGCTATGACTCTTCCATTAACTACCTGTAAGATCTTGAGTCAGGGCGTTAACCTCACAGTTTTGTTTCTTATGGGCAAAGTAGGGTTGCTCTGATTACTAAATGCATATGGTTCAAGGTATAATTGCTGAATGTATGTTAGCTGTTCTTTTATGCTAAAATACGTTAGAAATACGAGCTTCTGGGTAGCTCAGTTGGTTAAGTGTCTGCCTTCAGCTCAGGTCATGATCCCGGGCTCCCTGTTCAGCGGGGAGCCTGCTTCTCCCTCTCCCTCTGCCTCTCCCCACCCCCTGCCCCCTGCCACTGGTGCTCGCTCTCTCCCTCTTTCGTTCTCTCTCATGCTTGCTCTCCCTCTCTCTCTCAAATAAGTAAATAAAATCTTTTAAAAACATGAAATAAAATACCTTAGAAATACCAAGATATAATAAGCGAATTTGAAGGGTTCCTTAATGATCACCTATCCCAATCCTACATTTAACCGGTGAGGAAATTGAGTGAATTGCTGGTGATTACAAAATTAGTTAGTGGCAGAATTAAGGTTTGGATCTAGATTTCTTAATTGATGCCCTAATTTTCGTGAACATTTCTTAATTCTAGTTCTTAAAAAGAACATTTCTTAGTTTAAAAAAAGGAAAAGAAACAGTTAAAAGCAGTTGCTGACTACTCATGGCAATTTCTAGTTGTAATAGCACTTTCATGAATAAAGAATCCAATAAATAAATATTATAGTAACTCCGGATGTTCGATGTAGAACAAGATAAAGTGGCCAGATGGTTCGTTTCAATGTAAAAATATTTCTCTTGCCTATTTTAAGATGCTTTAAAAATCTAAAAGAAAGCACTTTCTTCTCTGATTTAGGAGGAGAAAAACCAGAACAGCAAAAGTGCAACTGTTGAGAGTGGCAAGGGTTGGGTTGGGCTAAGGCTGAACTCACCATCTCACAAAATCTTATCTTGTAACAAAGAGGGGATGGATCTATCCTGATTTTTCTATGGAGAAAGTAAACTCCAGCAGAATAAAAAGAGAGGATTTCTAATTATTTTGAAAAGTAATGCTTTCCATACTGCTATCGCAAGTACACACTTGCTATATTGATTAAAAATTCAATATTAAACTAGTTGTCATCCACAATACTGAGCGTATTACACATGTTGAGTTAATTTACTTTTAGAGTCATCCTATGAGGTATGTACCATCTCCACTTTCGGTTGTAGAAATTGAGGCTCAATGTGGTTATTTATTGAAATGACAGAATCACAGTTTTATTCTGGGTTTCTTTACAAAAAATATTGGGTTCTAATTCTGTGAGGTCCCTATGCCTTATTTATGCCACAGGATAGTCCAGCAGAAGCCCCCCACTCACTGCCACCGGCTGGGCCATGGATGAGAGCAGAACGAGGGCTGACGTTCAGCCAGTAAGAACCGATGCAAGTAAAATGATTGTTGCCATTTGGCAATACTCCTACACCACTTGGTGATAGCTGCTGCCACGAACTTCCATGTGGACCTCCCACCTGCTTCGTACCAGCCTGCCTGACACCTCCTCCCCTGGGAAGTTTTACATTTCCCCACAGTCCAGTAGGCAGGAAGCATAGGTGATGTAGCAGAAGGTTACTCTACCCTGCCCAGGGCTTTGCCCAGCAGCAGAGTGAGGGATAGGGAACTACCTACCTCCTGCTTTCTCATCCCATTGGCCAAAACCCACCTGGAAGCCAGAGAACAAAGGAGTCTAGGATAGGCAGTCTGTCGAGGCCAGCCTCCTGGGGCTCAGAACCAAGCAAGGTACAGGTGAGCATGGATCTGGTGGGGCCAATGGAATATAAGCAGCATGGCGGTGGGATGGGAGATCATTACAGGAATTAAAATGAGCTCTAAAGCAATAAATAAACCTGTAGTTTTGGCACAGCTGAGTTTTTGGCCCTATGTTCATGTCTGATATAGGAACCCTAAATTGAGAGGAGGAAAGCAGAGGATTTGGGTTTCAACTCTTTCCAGGGCTGGTCGGTTTATGCTGCTGTTGTTTCCTCTTCTGATCTAGAGGTTTCTGAAATACCCCTGGAAGGGTTATAGGGGTTATAGATTCTACAGGAATCTATGTAGATGCAGGGCCCGGAATTTGCCCATCATCCTTCAGCTGTTGGAAAATGTCAACTCTTACCTCAAATTTACTAATAGTCACCCTGTGAAGTGGGAGTATCTGCTGAAGAGATGCACTTATGATAATAATCCTTATAGTTAGACTGTGGGGCTACTGGCTTTTCAGAACCCTGGAAGGCTGAGACATGGGTATTTTTTTAGGGAAACCTATTTAGGAAGACCTTACTTTCTCTTGACAAATAAGTAATGTGAATATGCTCTTTTTCAGTTTTGTTCAAGAGACAAAATATCTAGTATTTACAAACATCTGTTAAATAGAAACATAGATTCTCATGTTAAGTCTTCTAGGAGGACGATGTAAGTGTGATTACAGAAGAGCAATAATATAAAAGCCTCAGTATAAAAGAGCAGGAACTTGAATGTTCTGCAATTCTGACAGAAATTTACTTGTGTTAGAGTATCACAGGAAGCTGTGTAGGATGGAGGAACTCAGAGTCTAGTGAGAAGTCATGTAACTGTGTGATACCCCCAAATGAACTGTGTTATCATCGTACTTCCATTAAGTTCTATATAGTTGGTTAATGAATCTGGAAATTACATTATTTCTGGAAATTACATTAGTTTTCTGGGGCTGCTATATCAAAATTCTACAAACTGGGTGGCTAAAACAAAAGAACTATGTATTTTCACAGTTCTGGAGAGTAGAACTGTTTAAGGTGTAGGTGGGTTTGGTTTCCTCTGAGGCCTCTCTCCTTGGCTTGCAGATGGCCACCTTCTTGCTGTGCCCTCACATGGTCATCCTTCTGTCTATGTTGTTTGTGTCCTAATTTCCTTTTCTTTTAGTGACATCAATTATATTGAATTATGGCCCACCATAATGACCACACTTTCACTTAATTATCTTTTAAAGACCATATCTCCAAATACAGTCTCCAAATACAGTCACGTTCTGAGTTACTGGGGGTTAGGGCCTCAACATATGAATTTGGGAGGGACTCAGTTCGGTCCTCAACACTCTTGTGAGGTCTCTTAACACTGATCCATGACCCTCTTGATGTGCTGTATGTCAATATGTACTGTGTGCAATATATATTGACACATTTTAGTTGGATGTCTATGCAATATCCATTTATCTCCTCCCCTTCTTCAGACTACCAAGATATTCCCTTAAGTACCCACCTGTTTATGTAAGTCAGTCAGCATATTCCATTCTCTTTATTTCTTTAAAGAGTTTATTTGAGAGAGAGAGAAAGAGAGAGAGAGCATGAGCTGGGGGAGGAGCAGAGGGAGAGAGGCAAGCAGACTCTATGCTGAGCATGGAACCCGACTTGGGGCTCCATCCCAGGACCCTGATATCATGACCTGAACCAAAATCAAGTCAGATGCTTAACTAACTGAGCCACCCAGGCACCCCCCCCCCCCCCAATTCTCTTTAGATAAGTTGGAATACTCCATTCTCTTTGGCCAGTGCCTGGTGCAGTGCTGGACATAGGATCTATGCCAACCCAGTTACTATAAACCTGTAGGTTTCTTTCTTTTATGTGGTAGGTAATTTTTTCTTCTGAATAGGGACAAGAAAGCTTGTAAACTTTGAATTTATTGGCAGCCATCTTGGGACCATGGAGGGGAGCCAGGTCTAAGATGATGCTGTAGAAGGAGAGAGATGGAAAGGATCAAGACTCTTGTAGAATCCATTGATCTTTTTAATCAAACCATCCTTGAAATTCACCCCACATCTGGACTTTCTCATTATGTAACCCAGTGAATTACCTTTATTGTGTGGGCCATATTCAGCTTATCTTTTTGCAGCTGAATGCATTCTGATACAAGACAGTGATACTTTGTGTTTTTCCATCTTTCAGAGACAACCTTCCAACAAATCAATAAATATTTATTGTTCATCTACTATGTATGTGCCAGTGACTCTACTAGGTGCAGGAGAGAGACTCTTATTTATTTATTTTTGCTTCTGCCAAATATGTTTAGTCCATGAGGAATATCTTCTAATTTATTATGTACCTCCTTTTGTAATTTTTTTATTCTCCAAAGATCATCATTTCTTGCCTTGCTAACCTATTCAGTTCTTTTTTTTATTTTTATTTTTTTATTATGTTATGTTAATCATCATACATTACATCATTAGTTTTTGATGTAGTGTCCCATGATTCCTTGTTTGCATGTAACACCCAGTGCTCCATTCAGTACATGCCCTCTTTAACATCCATCACCAGGCTAACCCATCCCCCTAGCTCCCTCCCTTCTAGAATGCTCAGTTTGTTTCTCAGACTCCATAGTCTCTCATGGTTCGTCTCCCCTCTGATTTCCCCCTCTTCATTTTTCCCTTCCTTTTTTTTTTTTTTAACATTTAATATATTATTTGTTTATGAGATACAGGTCTGTGATTCAACAGTCTTACACAGTTCACAGCGCTCACCATAGCACATACCCTCCCCAATGTCTACCACCCAGCCACCCCATCCTTCCCACCCCCCACCACTCCAGCAACCCTCAGTTTGTTTCCTGAGATTAAGAATTCCTCATATCAGTGAGATCATATGATACATGTCTTTCTCTGACTTATTTCGCTCAGCATAATACCCTCCAATTCCATCCACGTCGTTGCAAATGGCAAGATCTCATTCCTTTTGATGGCTGCATAATATTCCATTGTATATATATACCACCTCTTCTTTGTCCATTCATCTGTCGATGAACATCTTGGCTCTTTCCACAGTTTGGCTATTGTGGACATTGCTGCTATAAACATCGGGGTGCACGTACCCCTTCGCATCCCTACATTTGTATCTTTGGGCTAAATACCTAGTAGTGCAATTGCTGGGTCATATGGTAGCTCTACTTTCAACTTTTTGAGGAACCTCCATACTGTTTTCCAGAGTGACTGCACCAGCTTGCATTCCCACCAACAGTGTAGGAGGGTTCCCCTTTCTCCGCAACCCCGCCAACATCTGTCATTTCCTGACTTGTTAATTTTAGCCATTCTGACTGGTGTGAGGTGGTATCTCATTGAGGTTTTGATTTGGATTTCCCTGAAGCTGAGCGATGTTGAGCACTTTTTCATGTGTCTGTTGGCCATTTGGATGTCTTCTTTGGAAAAATGTCTGTTCATGTCTTCTGCCCATTTCTTGATTGGATCATTTGTTCTTTCGGGGTTGAGTTTCATATCTTCTTTATAGATTTTGGATACTAGCCCTTTATCTGATATGTCATTTGCAAATATCATCTCCCATTCTGTCGGTTGTCTTTTGGTTTTGTTGACTGTTTCTTTTGCTGTGCAAAAGCTTTTTATCTCAATGAAGTCCCAATAGTTCCTTTTTGCCCTTGCTTCCCTTGCCTTTGGCGATGTTTCTAGGAAGAAGTTGCTGCGACGCAGGTCGAAGAGGTTGCTGCCTGTGTTCTCCTCAAGGATTTTGATGGACTCCTGTCTCACATTGAGGTCTTTCAACCATCTGGAGTCTATTTTTGTGTGTGGTGTAAGGAAATGGTCCAGTTTCATTCTGCATGTGGCTGTCCAATTTTCCCAACACCATTTGTTGAAGAGACTGTCTTTTTTCCATTGGACATTCTTTCCTGCTTTGTCGAAGATGAGTTGACCATAGAGTTGAGGGTCGATTTCTGGGCTCTTGATTCTGTTCCATTGATCTATGTGTCTGTTTTTGTGCCAGTACCATACTGCCTTGATAATGACAGCTTTGTAATAGAGCTGGAAGTCCGGAATTGTGATGCCGCCGGCTTTGCTTTTCTTTTTCAACATTCCTCTGGCTATGTGGGGTCTTTTCTGGTTCCATACAAATTTTAGGATTATTTGTTCCATTTCTTTGAAAAAAGTGGATGGTATTTTGATAGGGATTGCATTAAATGTGTAGATTGCTCTAGGTAGCATTGACATCTTCACAATATTTGTTCTTCCAATCCATGAACATGGATGTTTTTCAATTTCGTTGTGTCTTCCTCAATTTCTTTCATGAGTATTTTATAGTCTTCTGAGTACAGATTCTTCTTCTCTTTGGCTAGATTTATTCCTAGGTATCTTATGGTTTTGCGTGCAATTGTAAATGGGATCGACTCCTTAATTTCTCTTTCTTCTGATTTGTTGTTGGTGTATGGGAATGTCACTGATTTCTGTGCATTGATTTTATATCCTGCCACTTGACTGAATTCCTGTATGAGTTCTAGCAGTTTTGGGGTGGAGTCTTTTGGGTTTTCCACATAAAGTAGCATATCATCTGCAAACAGTGAGAGTTTGACTACTTCTTTGCTGATTTGGATGCCTCTTATTTCTTTTTGTTGTCTGATTGCTGTGGCTAGGACTTCTAATACAATGTTGAATAGCAGTGGTGATAGTGGACATCCCTGCCGTGTTCTTGACCTTAGGGGGAAAGCTCTCAGTTTTTCCCCATTGAGAATGATACTTGCTGTGGGTTTCTCATAGATGGCTTTTATGATATTGAGGTATGCACCCTCTATCCCTATACTCTGAAGAGTTTTGATCAAGAAAGGATGCTGTACTTTGTCAAATGCTTTTTCTGCATCTATTGAGAGGGTCATATGGTTCTTGTTCTTCCTTTTATTAATGTATTGTATCACATTGATTGATTTGCGGATGTTGAACCAACCTTGCAGCCCAGGGATAAATCCCACTTGGTCGTGGTGACTAATCCCCTTAATGTACTGTTGGATCCGACTGGCTAGTATTTTGGTGAGAATTTTTGCATCCATGTTCATCAAGGATATTGGTCTGTAATTCTCCTTTTTGATGGGGTCTTTGTCTGGTTTGGGGATCAATTTAATGGTGGCCTCATAAAACGAGTTTGGAAGTTTTCCTTCCATTTCTATTTTTTGGAACATTTTCAGAAGAATAGGTATTAATTCTTCTTTAAATGTTTGGTAGAATTGCCCTGGGAAGCCATCTGGCCCTGGGTTTTTGTTTGTTGGGAGATTTTTGAAGACTGCTTCAATTTCCTTACTGGTTATAGGTCTGTTCAGGTTTTCTATTTCTTCTTGGTTCAGTTTTGGTAGTTTATACATCTCTAGGAATGCATCCATTTCTTCCAGATTATCGAAATTGCTGGCATACAGTTGCTCCTAATATGTTGTTATAATTGTTTGTATTTCTTTGGTGTTGGTTGTAATCTCTCCTCTTTCCTTCATGATTTTGTTTATTTGGGTCATTTCTCTTTTCTTTTTGAGAAGTCTGGCCAGGGATTTATCAATCTTGTTAATTCTTTCAAAGAACCAGCTCCTAGTTTCATTGATCTGTCTTACTGTTCTTTTGTTTTCTATTTCATTGATTTCTGCTCTGACCTTGATTATTTCTCTTCTCATGTTGGGTTTAGGCTTTATTTGCTGTCCTTCTCCAGCTCCTTTAGGTGTAGGGTTAGGTTGTGTACTTGAGACCTTTCTTGTTTCTTGGGAAAGGCTTGTATTGCTATGTACTTTCCTCTTAGGACTGCCTTTGCTGTATCCCAGAGATTTTGAACAGTTGTGTTTTAATTTTCATTTGTTTCCATGAGTTTTTTAAATTCTCCTTTAATTTCCTGGTTGACGCATTCATTCTTTAGTAGGATGCTCTTTAGCCTCCATGTATTTGAGTTCTTTCCAACTTTCCTCTTGTGTTTGAGTTCTAGTTTCAAAGCATTGTGGTCAAAGCATTTGAGTTCTAGTTTCAAAGCATAGGGAATGATCCCAATCTTTTTACCCGTTGAGACCTGATTTGTGACCTAGGATGTGATCTATTCTGGAGAATGTTCCATGGGCACTAGAGAAGAATGTGTATTCTGTTGCTTTGGGATGGAATGTTCTGAATATATCTGTGAAGTCCATTTGGTCCAGTGTCATTTAAAGTCTTTATTTCCTTGTTGATCTTTTGCTTAGATGATCTGTCCATTTCAGTGAGGGGGGTGTTAAAATCCCCCACTATTATTGTATTGTTGTCGATGTGTTTCTTTGCTTTTGTTATTAATTGCCTTATATAATGGGCTGCTCCCATGTTAGGGGCATAGGCATTTACAATTGTTAGATCTTCTTGTTGGATAGACCCTTTAAGTAGGATATAGTGTCCTTCCTCATCTCTTATTATAGTCTTTGGTTTAAAATCTAATTTGTCTGATATAAGGATTGCCACCCCAACTTTCTTTTGGTGTCCCTTAGCATGGTAAATCGTTTTCCACCCCCTCACTTTCAATCTGGAGGTGTCTTTGGGTCTAAAATGAGTCTCTTGCAGGCAGCATATCAATGGGTCTTATCTTTTTATCCAATCTGATAGCCTGTGTCTTTTGATTGGGGCATTTAGGCCATTTACATTCAGGGTAACTATTGAAAGATATGAATTTAGTGCCATTGTATTGCCTGTAAGGTGACTGTTACTGTACATTGTCTGCATTCCTTTCTGGTCTATGTTGCTTTAGGCTCTCTCTTTGCTTAGAGGACCCCTTTCAATATTTCTTGTAGGGCTGGTTTCATGTTTGCAAATTCCTTTAGTTTTTGTTTGTCCTGGAAGCTTTTTCTCTCTCCTTCTATTTTCAATGACAGCCTAGCTGGATATAGTATTCTTGGCTGCATATTTTTCTCATTTAGTGCTCTGAATATATCCTGCCAGTCCTTTCTGGCCTGCCAGGTCTCTGTGGATAGGTCTGTTGCCAATCTAATGTTTCTACCATTGTAGGTTACAGATCTCTTCTCCCGAGCTGCTTTCAGGATTTTCTCTTTGTCTCTGAGACTCGTAAGTTTTACTATTAGATGTCGGGGAGTTGACCTATTTTTATTGATTTTGAGGGGGGTTCTCTGTGCCTCCTGGATTTTGATGCCTGTTTCCTTCCCCAAATTAGGGAAGTTCTCTGCTATAATTTGCTCCAATATACCTTGTGCCCCCCTCTCTCTCTCTTCTTCTTCTGGGATCCCAATTATTCTAATATTGTTTCATCTTATGGTATCACTTATCTCTTGAATTCTGCCCTTGTGATCCAATAGTTGTTTATCTCTCTTTTTCTCTGCTTCTTTATTTTCCATCATTTGTTCTTCTATATCACTATTTCTCTCTTCTGCCTCATTTATCCTAGCAGTTAGAGCCTCCATTTTTGATTGCATCTCATTAATAGCCTTTTTGATTTCGACATGGTTAGATTTTAGTTCTTTTATTTCTCCAGAAAGGGTTTCTCTAATATCTTCCATGCTTTTTTCAAGCCCAGCTAGTATCTTTAAAATCGTCATTCTGAACTCTAGTTCCGATATCTTACTAATGTCCGTATTGATTAGGTTCCTGGCAATGGCTACTGCCTCTTGTTCTTTTTTTTGAAGTGATTTTTTCTGTCTTGTCATTTTGTCCAGGGGAGAATAGATGAATGAGAGAACAAAATGGTAACAGAGTAACAATGACCCCAGAAAAATATACACTAAACAAATCAGAAGAGACCTGAAACCGGGGGAAAAGAAGGGGAAAGAAAAAAAAAAAGAAAAAAGAAAAAGAAAAAGAAGAATATGATCAAATATGATCAGGCTGGTGAATAGATCAGTGCCACACACTAGTTTTGGGGCCTATTTTGGTGTGTTAGAAGAACCTGCCTCCCAAAATTTTAAAGAAAGAAAAGTTTATATATGTACAAAAATAAGGGTCAATATGACGAAGGGATGGAATATGATTGTAAAGATGAAAATTATAAAGGATTTTATAAAAGGAATTGGTAAGAAGTTGGTTGAAAAAAGAAAAAAGAGGTTTTTAAAAAAAAGGGAGAGAATGTGATCACGCAGGAGACTAGAACAAAGCCATACACTAGAGATTTAAGGTATATTTTGGTCTGTTAGAAGAATCTGTATCCCAAAATTTTAAAGAGAGAAGAACAACTTATATATATATACCAAAAATAGGGTTAACTACTATGAAGGGATAGAATATGACTCTAAAAATGAAAAATAAAAAAGATTTTTTTTAAAAAGGGAATGATAAGATATTGGTTGAAAAAGGGAAAAAGAAAAATTAAAAAAAAAAGAAAATTAAAAAAATTAACTTTGAAAGACTAAAGAATCATGGGAAAAAAGCCATGGATTCTATGTGCAGTATTCCCCTAGCGCTGGAGTTCTGCCGTTCTCATTGATCGGTAGACTTGGTCTTGGCTGGCTGTTCTCGCTGATCTTCTGGGGAGGGGCCTGTTGCCGTGGTTTCCAAATGTCTCTGCCGGAGGCGGAATTGCCCCGCCCTTGCCCCCTCCCGGCTAAGTAATCTGCTCGGGTTTGCTCTCCGCGGCTTTTGTTCCCTGCGAGCTTTCCGTACAGCTTTGGAGGACGAGAGTGAAATGGCGGCCTCCCAGTCTCCACCCCGGAGGAGCCGAGAACTCGGGCCCGCTTCTCAGTGAGCCCCCAGAGAAAAGCCGTCAGTCACTCCCGTCCCCGGTCTCCGGCCGCACTCCGTGCTCAACCGGCCTGTGACCGCGCGTTTCTATCTCTGGCACCCGACCCCGGGTGGAGTCTCCAAACCCAGCAGATCCCTGCGGTGCACTCCCGCGCGGCTTCCCCCGGGGGAGGAAGGTGAGTCTCCCCGGATCTGCCGCTTGTCGGGTCCCTGCTGGAGGAGCAGGGGCCCGACTGTGCCGCGGATCACGGTTTATGGCCACCCCGAGCTGAGAGCTCGCACCTGGGCTCTGCCTCTGCAGCCGGCTTCCCTGCTCCGTTACCTGGGAGCTCTGCCACCCTCAGGCACCCCCGGTCTTTCTGTGACCCCGAGGGTCCTGAGACCACACTGTCCCGGGGGGTTCCACCCCCTGCTTAGCCACCAGAGTGACGTCCCTCGGCGGAGCAGACTTTTAAAAGTTCCGATTTTGTGCTCCGCGGCTCTATCACTTGCCAGCAGCGGCCGACAGGGGCCCCCTCCCCCGCAGTCTATTTTCCCGAATATCGCCTTGGATTCACTTCTCCGCAAGTCCTACCTTCCAGAAAGTGGTCGCTTTTCTGTGTAGAGTTGTGCTCTTCTTTTCTTCAATCTCCTGTTGAGTTTGTAGGTGTTCAGAATGGTTTGATCCCTATCTAGCTGAATTCCTGGGACCAGATGAAACTTAGGTCTCCTACTCCGCCATCTTGCTCCTCCCTCCAGGAGGGAGACTATTATACACATTAGATAACCCTAGCTTTCTTAGCTTGCAGTCTAATACAGGAGGTTGCCTTTCACTAAATAATCACACAAATAAATGTACAATTGCAAACTTTCTTGGGCACAATAAAAGAAATACACCCAAGGTTATAAAAGACTGTAACAGGAGGGGCTCACTTAGTACTTGTTCCCGTTAAGGTTTTACAAGGAGGGAACATTTACCCTGTAATTTGGAAGAAAAGTACCAGTTAACTAGGTGATAGAAAGGAACAACATGGATGAAGTCTCTGAATAGGAAGGAAGATGGCCCAGCATTTAAGGAACTAAATGAATGCCAGCATGGGTGGCTCATGTGGATTAAGTGGGAGAGGCTATGGCATGGCATTCTTTTAAAACAATACTTGTTGCAGGATCTGAGGTCTGGGGCTTCTCTCATGCTATCTTGTTTGCTTGAAAAGAAGTTTATGACTGCAACATTATTGAAATTTGCATTAAATAAACCCTGATTGCCAGAAAAAGAAATTGGGTGCCATTAGTTCATGGTATTCCATACCTCAAAGGTGAGACAACAGACACTCATCAAAATTTTATGCTGAAAACAACTTGGACATTTCTTTCTCCGTTTTACCTGGAAGATCTGGCATTGTCGATATTAAGGATTAGTGCAGAGTTTCTGTGTGTACATGGTAATTTGTGTACGTGTGTGTGTATATGTTTATAGATGTGTGTGCTTATTTTTGAATGTGTGTGCATATGTGTATTTATGAATGCCTGTTTGTATGCCTATTTATGAATGTGTGTGTGCGTGCGTGTGTGTGTGTGTGTGTGTGTGTGTGTAGCAAAGGCACTAGATAGAGGCTTGGCTCTGACCCTGCTACGGGGCCAGGCCTAGGCAAACATGTATAGTTATTTTCAGAATCCATTATTATAAAGGGATTTTCCTCTAAGATTGTCAAAACGTTATATTAGGACAAATGGAACATTTACCAAGTTCTTCAAAGTTTATTACAAACATCAGCATCAGTCCTTTCTGGCTCCTTCTCTCTGGACTCCCAAAAGAACATTTTAGGCCTGTCCATCTTTCTGCCAAGAGCCAAGTTCCAAGAGCAGAGACAAGTCATGGTTTGAACAGAAAACAAACTCTGGAGTGCCCCTTTGAAGACCGACCCTTAATTGCTTCATTTCTTCTCTCCAAAAAATCCATTTATAAACAAAATCTTCCTTATAGAAAATATCTGCAATGTTTGCCTCCAGGTTCCTTATGCAGTAGGATGTCCAGAGCACGGTCTGATGGACGCAGTGGGAGATTCAGCAGAAAGAACGACTTGAGAGGACAATTCTAGGCAACACCTTTACAGATACTTTAAAAACCCCCAACTTAAGCATATAGTGCGCATGTTTTGATAAAATATTTCCAGTTATTATATGTTATGAAGTAGAAGGAAATATCAGAAGCTATACATTCTCTTATGTATGTTATATTTTTGAGTCATCTAAGATGACTATGTTTAGTTATATAGGTAAATATGAAAATAAGTACACAAAATATTAAAATAACAGTTTGAATAGAAAAGGATCAATGCTGCCTGGCAGGAGAATATTAATTGATAAATGAATCCTAGCAATCAGTCATGTTAATTCAGAGAAGAAAAGTATTTTTCCAGCTATAGAAAGCAGTGTCATTATTGAGAACAGACAGAAATTGAATTTAACAAATGGAAGGGATTTATTAATCAGGATTACACATGGCTGCTAGCTCAAGAAAACCCTCTGAACAGTGGCTTTCACACACAAAAAGTCTAGGAATAGGCAATCCACGGTATTAGGGGGCTCCATAGTCTTTTTTTTTAAAAGACATTCTCTCTCTCTTTAAAGATTTTATTTATTTGTCAGAGAAAGCACAAGCAGGGAGAATGGCAGGCAGAGGGAGAAGCAGGCTTCCCACTGAGCAAGGAGCCTGATGTGGGACTCGATCCCAGGACCCTGATCATGACCTGAGCCAAAGGCAGACGCTTAACTGACTGAGCCACCCAGACATCCCAGAAGGCTCCATATTCTTTTCAAGCACCACGCTCCTTTGATTTTCCTGTCTTACCACATGTGGTGTGTATGGCTTTCACGCTCATGGTCACAAGGTGGCTGTTCCACTCATCATGTCTCCCCATTTTCCAGGTAGGAAAACAGGAAAAATATAAAAGAACAAGGAAAATGTTCATGATCATTTGCATTTTTATTTTTTGATGATAATCTTCCTCAAGGACTTTGGTGTGGGACTTGTCACATGGCCTGCCCTAGTTGCAAGAGTGGCTGGGAAGTCAAGTATTTTCCTGTCTAGATTTAATAGTAGAGGAAAGTGAAGAATAGGGAGTTGATAAAGTTGTTGAGTGAGCCAACATATAACATCTGCCTCAAGGGTAACTGATCCTGGCACAATCTGTAAGTCTGAACTGCAGAGGAGAAAAGGCCAGGGTGTATTGTAGGGGGCAGCAACTAAACCTTATTGGTTGAAATATAGGAAACACTAAAAGAGTAGTGAGGGAAAATACTACAAAGATGGTTGGCGCCTGTGCTAGGGTGAATAGTGTCCTCTCAAAACTCATGACTACCTTGGGGCACCTGGGTGGCTCAATCAGTTGAGCATCTGCCTTTGGCTCAGGTCATGATCCCAGAGTCCAGGGATCGAGCCCTGCGTCGGGCTCCCTGCTCGGCAGGGAGCCTACTTCTTCCTCTCCTCCCCATTCGTGCGCTCTCAAATGAATAAAATCTTTTTAAAAACTTCATGACCACCTAGAACCTCAGCATGTGACCTCAGGGCATGGCCCCGCTGACACTTTGAGTTTGGACTTTGAGCATCTAGAATTGTGAGAGAATAAATTTCTGTTGTTTTAAGGCATTCAGTTTATGGTACTTTGTTATGGCGACCTTAGGAAACTAATATAGGGCCCTATTGTGAAGGGGGGGTTCATGGAATATCAGATTTAGAATTGAGTCATTATACTGTCAACCAGTATCTCAAAGTGTTCTTAAGTGTCTTAAAAGATGTTGGAAGATGTTCTGCAACAAATGATTTTGATGCAGCAATAAATTTTTATTTATTTATTTTCTTTTATTATGTTATGTTAGTCACCGTACATTACATCATTAGTTTTTGATGTAGTGATCCATGATTCACTGTTTGTGCATAACACCCAGTGCTCCATACAGAATGTGCCCTCCTCAATACCCATCACCAGGCTAACCTATCCCCCCACCCCCCTCCCCTCTAGAACCCTCAGTTTGTTTCTCAGAGTCCATAGTCTCTCATGGTTCGTCTTCCCCTCCGATTCCCCCCCTTCATTTTTCCCTTCCTACTATCTTCTTTTTTTTTTTTTTAACATATAATGTATTATTTGTTTCAGAGGTACAGGTCTGTGATTCATCAGTCTTGCACAATTCACAATGGATGGAGCCATAAATTTGAGAAGTGCTTCCTATCTTAGCTCTAACCTGGAAATTCACACTGTGTTTTTGGGACATCAAAGGTTATGAGAAATAGAGAAATTGACTTTACTCTGTTCACCCTCTATTTTCCATGTATATTTGATCACAGAATCCTTTTTTTTTTCATCAAACACCATGTAACATGTCCAGAGACATTTGTGTTCTGAGGATCTTGGGTGAGAAATGCTAATGTAAAGAAGGACAAGTCCCTGAAGGGGTGGTATGACCAGTGTTACATTTAGGACAAGGAATCCTGTAGACTAAGTGTGTAAGATAACGTGGAGAGGAAAGAAGCAGGACACAGGGAGAGCAAGTCTCAGCAGGGAGGGTGGTGGTGACAAGAAAAAGATTAAGGGTAGGGCACCTGGGTGGCTCAGTTGGTTGGGCATCTGCCTTTGGCTCAGGTCATGATCCCAGGGTCCTGGGGTCAAGTCCCGCATCAGGGCTCCCTGTTCAGCGGGGGGTCTGCTTCTCCCTCTCTGTCTTCTGCTCCCCTTGCTTGTGCTCTCTCTCTGTCAAATAAACAAATAAAATCTTTTTTAAAAAAAATTAGTGGTGCAGAGATAACCAAGTGGGAACACACAAGGTGTGAAGACATTAGCTGAACAACTCTCTCCTATTTACCAAACAACTACAGCATTAAATAGACCTTTTTATATGTGAAATTTCTTTTGTGAAATTATGGACTGATGTTCACTGTAGCCCTGTAGGAGTTTCATGATTATTTTATTTTTTAATTTTGGTTTGTTTATTTTACTGGGTATATGTAAAATATATTTTTCTATTTTACCTGAATGTGATACTCCTTTTTAAAAATTTTTATTTATTTATTTAAAAGAGAGAGAGAGAGCAGGGGGAGGGGCAGAGGGAGAGAGAATCTCCAGCAGACTCTCCACTGAGCACAGAGCCCAAGGAGGGGCTTTATCTCATGACCCTGAGATCATGACCTGAGCTGAAACCAAGAGTCAGAGGCTCGACCAGCTGAGCCACCCAGGCGACGCAGGTGGCATTCATTTGTAAGCAAGGTCTAGTATCGGTAAATTAATTTAAAAGGTTTAACCTAACAACAGCTGTCCTAAACTTGTTTGTACTATATCCCTTAACATCTGTCTAAAATTAATATCAGAATATTCTAGGCTTTGATGACAGGTAATTCTCTGAAACTTTCTGCTGCCACAGCACCTAACAATTCTATGCTATGGTGCTTACTCCAGGTTGAGTGCTGTAGATTTGTTCTATTCCTACTTCAGGGAACAACTGAATAAGAAATGGCAGTTGCATTTTAAATTGAGGTAACATTTAGAAATGATTTAAGAAACTTGATTAATGACAACACAGACTTTTAAGATTCAATCATTAGGAGGCTTGTTTTTACCTTTTTCGTGTTTGAAGCAAGTTCTAAATAATGTTCCATCAACCTGTTATAAAGCATTTATAAATGGCATTGCATAGAATTATTTACATGTCTCTTGAACATGATAAAACACTTCTTATAATAAATTATTATGGAAAAGGCAGTGCTATTAATCATTCATTAAATGTTAATAACATTTGTCAATGTTTATTTCCCTTAAAGTGGCAAGAAAAATAGGTATTTCATATTGAAAAATATCAACTGAAATAAGGATTTTATTTTTTTCCAGATTTGACTCTAGACTGAAACAGATTTTTACCTTTTAAAAAATTCTAGTTACTGACATTAGTATAAATGAAAAGAACATGTTTGCACGTTTTGTGATACACAGTCTCTACAGTAAAGAAGAACTCTGAGAATATAATACATAAGGAAAAAATTAAAGTTGGATCATGCGCTCTAATTTTATTCTTTATTTTTTCATGCACTATAATTTTAAAACATCCTTTGTATTCTTTAACAAGGAAAGGGTCTCTAAATACTTATTCACACTCTTATTTAGTGTATTTATGCCATCTTCTGGTGATGATCAGTTAGGTTGGAAATATTCAAATTAATAGGTCCCGATAGTATCAAAGTACTTTGGTATTTTCACACCAAGGAGAACCTGGAAGAAAAGCCAAATTAAGACCAGACTTAACAAAAGAGCCTTGTTTTGAACTGTGTTTTGTTGAGTTTAGAACTTCGGGAATATAGAACTATGTATGTTTGGCCTCCTTTTCATGACACATACTTCATGACAGAAGTAAAGACTTCATGGAAATATACTGAGTTTCACAGAGAGGTTTCTCTGTAGAAGTCCTCAAACTGAAAACAGCCAAATTGCACCTTATAAACCAGATGACCTAGATTCATATTTTCCTCTGTGTTTACTTCCCTTTGATTATCCTCCAACTCAGGTCTTTTAAAGCTCTTTTCAATGGAAAAATCAAGGGGTTCCAAAAACCCTCTTTGAGAAGGGTAGGCATTAAGATTCCTGATTCTGCTTCATCTGGAACAGCTCCATGTTAATTGAATTTTTTTAAAATGTCAAACTGAAACCACTACTTTAACCTTTAATAAAGTCAATAGTGCTGTGAGATGTCTAGAGATGAGTTTTGTAGCTATTAGGGAGTTTCTCTACTTGTCTCTCTTCCAACCTCCATTTTAACCCCCAACCAAGATGGTGGTCTCTATAGTAACTAGCAAGAAACACAGAGAAAATGAATTTCAGGAAACATTTTGGGGCTTTGAGGTACAATGGTGATTGCCCTCTGGGAAATTCTCATTCCATTACTCTTGGGTGTTTTATTTTAATAGGAAGGTCATAGTTTTCTTCCCTAACTTAATTGTTCTTCTAAGAGTTGCAGACATGGCTGGCAAAATAAGTTGAAGTATGGAGAGGTGAAGTGAAGTTTACAGTACATTCATTCTGGATTAATAGAACTATAAATTTATTTCCTCAAGGTAGATGTTTATGATTTGGAAAAGCCATCATTAACACACCTTCAGATAGGCACAGAACCAACTGATTGGTGAAATATGTATGAAATTTTAAAGTACCTATAAGCACAAGGTCTTCTTGATTACTATATGGTATAATAAATACCTCAGTTCTTGGTTTAACATTATTTAATTAATTTTGTAATCTTTTTATAAAGATAGATATATTTGATGATATGATTTTATTCAATAAAACATCCAAAATAACATATTTTTATTATGAAAAATTTAAGCATTGTTATTGAGTGCTTACTAATTTCTAGGCAATACACTAGGTACTTTATATACATTATTGCATTTAATTATTTTTTTAAAAGATTTTATTTATTTATTTATTTGACAGAGAGAGAGATAGTGAGAGAGAGCACAGGCGGGGAGAGGGAGAAGCAGGCTTCCTGCCGAGCAGGGAGCCGATGTGGGGCTCAATCCCAGGACCCTGGGATCATGACCCACACTGAAGGCAGATGCTTAACTGACTGAACCACCCAGGTGCCCTTATTGCATTTAATTCTTAAAACAATCCTATTACCTATTATTATATTCACTGTAGGAGTTACATAGATTTGTCAGATTAAGGATCTACCAATTCTCTAGATATGACCATTGATTTTTGATGATAACCAAAGTAATGTAACAACACATATTTGACCACTATCACGTAATTTGCAATATCCTGGCCCATTAGTAGTTTTTTTTTTCCTCAGTAGGCATAATGGGATATTTTCCTACTGTATTATAAATAAATCTTCCATAAAATATGAATGCTCTGTATTAGAAATGAAGAACAAAAACATAAAATGAACAAACTAAAACACCAAAGTAATCCCATTTTAATTGATCAGACCAATATTTTATAATGTCATTGCTCATACCAATCACTGTCCTCATTTTACATTTGGATGTATACCTTCTAAATATTAATATATAGATAAATATATATTGGTAGCTACATAGAATATGTGTAGATTTTAACTAGATCACATTAGTTTTATCACATGATATGCTTTTGAAAACTTAAAGTTAACTTTTCATATATACTGAGAAATTACTTGGAAGCCATAATTTCTAGTGATTGTATTCTATCATATTAATTAAATTATCTGTTTTTGAATATTTATTTTCTGATACAGTACTTGATTTCTGCAACCTTAATTTGCAGCCTAAATCCTGTGCTCATAATAAATCTAAAATTTTATATCTGTACAGTGCTGTATATAATGCTCCATGTGTGTATGTTTTCCTATGTAAAAGATGGTGATTGAATCATATCTAGGTTATCTAGGGTAGTATAATTTTATTTGAAATGGAATATGATAAACAGTTTATATCATATGTCTTGTTGACTAATCTTAATGGCAAAGTGATCATGGCTTTGAGGTTAAAAATTGTCCTTAGGACTTCAGTTTAATAAGTTAGAGAAAAGATGAAAGGAAATTACCAGCTATCATAAACCAACTCAAACACTCTTAATTCCTCCTTAGTCTTTTGATCCATAGCTAAACATACTTCTGTTGATCCAGAATACTTTCTGAATGATGACAAACATATTCAGGTGCTAGTAAGTCTACTTTTATAATGAAGTTTCTTATTTTCATATTGAATTAGTCCTTTAGTATTTTTGAGCACTTTTTTTTTTTTAGCAGAGTAGATATGTGAGGGACAGAATAACCAGAAGTGAGTACCAACCATCTGTTATACAGTAATAGTTTTAAGGTATTCAGTGATGCCTTATTTAATGGTTTCTAAGTTTGCTTTTTTTGTTTTAGGAAGAAGCTTCATTACTGACAGAGATATATTGTCATGAGAAAAGAATGGAAAAAGGTGATATGCTGCTTGAGAATGCCTTCACATACACCCGATCGTGTGACACTGTCTACTGCACACCCACTAAAGCCAACTTTAGAGAGAACTGCTAAAGCCAGATGAGGAAGTCAAAACTAATATAAGCCCCATAGCCAATGGTATGTTGACTCCAGATCCTCCTTTTCTGGTTCTGTCAAAAGCACTTACTCGTGTGGAACACTCAAAGCCTAGATGTGCTGTACAGTCTGTGCAGGTAGCCAAAACCAATGAATAGAAATTACTTAACTTTGAGAAGGTTCCATGGGCAGTAATTAAAATCCTGAGATTGAACAGTAATTCTACAGACATTATAACAGTAGTGATAATGACCAAAGTACAAATTAGGATAATATGGTTTCAAGTAGAGGGAAATAAAATTGAGTGATTTAGATGAGGCTAAGTTATGAAAAGCCTCAAAAATTGGATGGAGGGGCGCCTGGGTGGCTCAGTTGGTTAAGCGTCTTACTCTTGATTTCGGGTCAGGTCATGATCTCACGGTTGTGAGATCGAGCCCCGTGTTGGGCTCCACGGACAGTTTAAGATTCTCTTTCTCCCTCTCCCTCTGCCCTTCCACTCCCCCTCTCTCTTTCTCTCCCTCTCTCTCTCTCTCAAAAAAAAAAAATTGGATGGAAAAATCTAGAAGTGATGCAGCAAACAAAAGGAAGACCTTTAATTTGGCAGAATGAAAATATTTTAGGAAAGATTAATCAAGGATAATAATTTTATCTTTTTTTAAAAAAGATTTTATTTCTATGACAGAGAGAGAGACACAGCGAGAGAGGGAACACAAGCAACGGGAGTGGGAGAGGGAGAAGCAGGCTTCCCGCTGAGCAGGGAGCCTGATGTGGGACTTGATCCCAGGACCCTGGGATCATGACCTGAGCCAAAGGCAGACGCTTAACTGACTGAGCCACCCAGGTGCCCCAATTATTTTATCTTTTAGTTCCTAGAAACTAAATGAAATATTGAATTACATAATGAATTAAGAACATCTTATATTATCAAGTAAGTTCACTTAATACAGCATAGAAGCAGCCTATATAGCATGTTTGATATTCAGTGGTTGATAGAACGATGAGTTAAATCAGTCTTCAATCAAATAACAGCTTTAAGCACATGAAAATAAGAAATCACAAAGTAAATCATTCAAAAGGGGCAGATTAGGAAAAACATGAATTAATAGAGTATAAGCTGTCCTAAAAATTAGGAATCTTATCTAGTTTCTACCACCATCTGAAACAGCTTTTCTTAATTCATTGGGCCTCATGGACCTACCATGGAAAATGAGGTAACTGGAAATCATTATCTTGAAAGTTTCACCTTGCAGTATTAGTGTATTTCACCAATTCTAAGATGCACACTTTCCACATTTTAACTTCTCTGAAATCAGGACATGTCTGTATCTTCCAATTGCCCTTGTCGGGCTAGCAGTTATGTTGTATTTGTTGTTGCCTGCTCACATGCACTCTTGGTCGTAGCTTTTAATACCATTTCAGCTGAATTATGTTACTAAACATGTTGAGTTTCATTGCTTTACAATTTTATCCATAATTACAGTATCATTTGTTTTGGAATATAGAATTACTTAGCCATGAAAATACAGCACTAGGGCACAAATTTAATGCTATTAAAGCAAATATTTATCATTGGGGGAGTGAACACAATTTCATGGTTTTGTGCAAAGACATACAAAAATGCTTCATGAGACCTAAGAAAGCCCCATCATGAAGAGACATTGCTGTTGTAGGTTTTGTTACATTCTTTTGGAATTACCTCATATACTCCAAGCGATGTCACTTGAGGCAAGAGAAATTTCCAAATCTCTTGGAAATAGAAAACTTCAAAGCAAAAAAAAAAAAAAAAAAAAAAAAAAGCCGGTATGACCAGATCATGTGTCAGGCAGGACTTTCATTCAAGCAATATATCATAATTTCATTTGTGATCTATTTCTTCCTTGTTTTAGTGAGCCTTGTAATTGAGGCTGTTTTAGATCTGAAGAAACTCAATTTGTGATTCTAAGCAGCCAAATTGATTTTTCAAATTTCAAGCATTATCTCACATATTTTTTTAAAAAAGATTTTATTTATTTATTTGACAGAGAGAGACACAGCGAGAGAGGGAACACAAGCAGAGGGAGTGGGAGAGGGAGAAGCAGGCTTCCCGCTGAGCAGGGAGCCCGACACGGGGCTCGGATCCCAGGACCCAGGGATCACGACCTGAGCTGAAGGCAGACGCTTAACCGACTGAGCCACCCAGGCGCCCCTCTCTCACATATTTTATTCACAGGTATGATTCCAGATCTCTTATGTAGTTGACTTTTAAGTTATGCAGAGTCTTAAAAAATTGCTTTAAATGCACAACAGATTGGAAAAACAATTCCATTTTTTGGGGGGAGGAATATAAATTTTAGTTTCTACTTTACAATGTTTGCATACAACTAGCTATAGAACCAACATTACACCCAATTTTGTACTTGTAATATCACAAGGAACTTACAAGCAAACTCTCAACAGAGGGACTGAACCACTGTGGATCATTTGTTGAGCTGCGCTGACAGCTGGGAATCATTAACAAGAAAGATTTTCTGCCCTTCATTCAGTTGTAATTATCATACACAAAAAGTTACGATCAGAGGCTAAATGTCATCCCTTCATCAACAATCTTGAGAATTTCTATAACTTTCAATCAGTTTTCAGATTCCAAATGAGAAATCCCAGATTACCCAGAGTAGAGGAGGCCAGAGTAAAGGAGGCACAGTCCTTACCTACATACACTACACAGAAGACTTAGATGGCGAAAACCTGCTTTCCGACGTATATGTTTTTTAAATAGCCAACTCTGCAACATTTCCCCAAGAGTTGCTTTTCTGGGCTTTGTGCGTCTGTTATTTTTCTTCATGGGTACAGCAGTGTTTTGCAATTATTGGCCATCTTTTACTCCTGATTTCCCTTGTAGAAGATTGATTAGCACAATCAGTCACTGGAAAGCAATTTTCATCACCAAAGGCAGCTTCTTTTCTCTCCTGATTAGCAGCCCTGCTGCAAGTTACTCAGCAGAAATAGATAATCCACAAGAACACTGCCAGACGAACATTCTGATAAGAAACAGAGGGTTGAACCTGAATATTGCTGACAGTATCCCAGGTAGACACATGATCAATGAAGGCTTGCTGCCTCCTGTTTTTGTGATACTCCTCTTTTATTTAGAGAACTGGGCCTTCAGGACTGGTTTTTGTTTTTCTCGCTTCCATATGAATCTGTGCATCTTTGAGGACACACATCTGCCCGTGATCTGTGTGAAGAGAGGGAGGATGCCTATCACATATCACTATCACAAACTGATGATTCCTTATTTCTGTATGTATTCTGTCAGCCACACTAAATGCAGTTATCTGTCTGAAGGAATAAATCAAATGAAATTCAAGTGAACCAGATAATTGTTTATTCCTTTAAATGATGTCCTGTTATGTAATAAATATTAGCTCTTCATTTTAGGGAGGAAAAATGTGTGTTGTCAGAAGGAGGAAAGAGGAAGTTCAACAGTTGTTTCCTCTGATTCTGGATTTACCTCTGGATTACTGGATTTAGTGATTCTGGATGTACGTATTAGTAGTAGGCCCATGTAATAGCTGTGTGGCTTTGGGCAAGGGAATTAACATTTCTGAATCTCCATTCTCTCATCTGTAAAATGAGGGCGACCTTGTTCAGCATTTGAGGTAATGTATAAAAAAAGGCCCAACTCATAGTAGCTTCTCAGTAAATGATAGCTTTTTATTACCTGCATCTATATCTATCTACCTATCTATTTATTTAGGCATCTACATAGGTAGGAAGATCAAATAACATAGAAGACTAAGTTGGAGCTGTACTTCTCTGCCCTTACCTGGAGGTGAAAGAGGTAGAGAATCCTCATCTAAACATTTAACTTCAACAGAGTTTTAGCTCACACAGTTCTGAAATACCAAGTTGCCCAAACAGTGCTGCATCAGATGAAAAAACAATCTGGCCATCCAAATCCAGATGGAGAGCCATTTCATTTTTTAAACTTTAGTCTCTAAAGAAATGGCCATGTATGTTTACTTAGACTCTTTCCAAAAAAGGTCTTAGATCTAATTTGTGTAGTATGTCCCCAATCATAGCATCTTCTAGATTTATGAAAATAAATGCCATCCACTGTTGTTTTTGGATCTCTTCTTCATGAACTACAGAGTGATCTCCTTAAAATGTCAAGTGGATCATGCTAACACCTCCCCAGAACTTTTCAAGGATTTCCCGTTATACCAAAAATACTATTTTGAATCCTTTGGGAGCTGACCTTTGCCTTCCTCTGCACACTCTTTGCGCTCATTGCCCTGCCAACGCTCTGTCTATACTACTCCCTCCTAACCTTCTTTCCTTCCTTTCAACACCCAAAGTTCTTACCTTAGGGACTTGGTGCATCTTCCTCTTTGCCCTTTCCATACCTGGCTTCTTCTCATCCTTGAGGACATGCTGTACACGATTACTTTTCAGAGAGGCCTTCCTTGAGTTTTCATTTGAAATTAGGTTCCCTGTACACTTTAACAATACATATTTACACTTTATACCGCACTCCTCATGGCTCTTCTCTGTGTCTATTTATGTGATAACGTGTTTCCTCAAGACAAGTAAATATGTCTGCGTATGGGCTTTATCTGTTTCACTCAACACAGTGTCCTTAGAGCTGAGCACAGTGCCAACATTTCTCAAAACAGATGAATTAATGCTGTCGCAACTCTCCTTTAAACAGACAGGACAAATTCAGTCAATGGATCTGTTAAAAATAAATATATATTTCTCCCCTTCCTAGGGTCTCCTGTCCATATGGCTTTGTTCTGATATTTTTCTTGTTCAGGCGGTTATAAATGGTTGTTATAGAAACTGATATTAATAATCTCTGAAATGTTTTCTATAATAGAGTAAGAAGATAACGTCATTAGGGGAATGTAGTTTAATTGATGAGTAGAGGAATTCAGGAAATGTCAAGAGGCCAGAGTGCTACTTGGGGTTGTGGAATCGGGGAGAAATCTCCTATACCTAGGTGATCAATGGATTTGAAGGATAAGTATATCCAACATGCAATTTAAATTTACTTGATATACCATGCTTATACATTATTCAGTGGAATGCTGTTTAAAATCATATCCTATTCACTTTTGACTTGGGGCCTCAAGGAGTATGCATCTCATATTAAGTTTTCCCTTAGGGTAGAGGAAAAGGAACAATCCTGAGACACAAAGTAGAGGATAAGAATTAATTTAAGGCAGACAACCAGAGCAGGAGATGTCCCTCTTCTCTAACACCTCTACCAGGAATTTACAAAAATCCTTGATGGGACATTGGACTATCTCCAAGGAGTTGAAACCAATATTATGTAGATTTTTTTGAAGGCCCTAGACTGTGTCTCTAACAAAGAGCTTAGGGTTGTTAAGCTTAAGGGCATCATATAGTTGATCCAGGGCTACAAGTATAACTTCTTAAAAATAAGCTTCAGATATTGATGTTAGTAATATTCTCTAGGAATTATTCAATGATTCAGCTAACATTGTGTCATCTCTGCCATAAAATATCCCATAAGCCCATTAAAACCACATGAAAACGTATGTAAAAAATCACTTTGGTTCTTAATGCTTTACAGTTTTCCAGGCTCTAGGAAGGCAGCTTTCTGTATCTGTTATAACATTTTGTAACTGTAACTTAAAAAGTACTATATGTATGCAATGAGATAGACAATGAAATGCTTTTGAATTGCACACACACACATACATATACACTCAATAGATGGAGATAGATATACACATATCTATACATGCATATATACAGTATATTTTATCTATATCAAAATATATCTAGTGGAAATATTACAAATGATTTCCCAAGATAACTTCTAAATGTATAGATAGTAAAACCTATCATTAAACTTATCTAACTATTTAAAATAAAATCTAAATCTCTAGCTCTTTAATGTTTGTTCTAAATTAATAACTCCAAGCTATTATTTTTATGTTCTTAACATTGAAAATACTATATACTTTTGTCACAGAAAATTAGAAATACTGAGCACAGTTCAATATAGTCACAATCCCAATTCCTTTAGTGCTAAACATTTAGCATATGTCATCCCTGAATTTTTCTCCGTAAGCTTGGTATTGGTTGTTGCTGCTGTTTCTTCCTCCCTCCTCCCCCCTCCCTCCCTCCTTCTCTTTCTTTTTCTTTCTTTCTTTC
>NW_023270164.1:563266-728266 GCF_011800145.1 Mirounga leonina
CCTTCCTTCCTTCCTTCCTTCCTTCCTTCCTTCCTTCCTTCCTCCAAATTTGTTATCTTCAAAATGTGTTTTTAATGAGGGAATATATCTTCTGTTTACAATATAGTTCCTGAAAAATAAAAGGAGTCTAGATACTTCAAGGCAAAACAAACTCCACTCATGAGATACTACATACATCATGTGAAAGCAACAATCTGATCTCTAGGTTATGAAAACTAGAATTAAAAAGTCACTACACAGAAAATGTCCAACTTTCCTGCTTGGCAAAGCTTGGGTGCAATTCCGTGAAATGTTTAATAAGCTGAATCTTCCCCATTGTGTCAACAAAATGACAATACTGAAATCTGTGCCTGGCAGTTTCGATCTAAATCCATAGCTACACGAAACACCAGATACTGCATCACACCTGTTAGTATAACAATATTTTCTTAGGGAGTGGGAGGGAAAGCAAAGTGACTACAGAGAATGAAAATGTGGGAAGAAGAAATAGTGTCTACTAGATAACATAAATTAATGGGGAAAAGAAAGCCTCAGTGCATCTCCTAAGGGTGTTAAGACTATACTCCAACTTTGGAACATTAATTTAGAAAGATAGAGGAAGGGGCGCCTGGGTGGCTCAGTTGGTTAAGTGTCTGCCTTTGGCTTAGGTCATGACCTCAGGTCATGATCTCAGGGTCCTGGGATGGAGCCCTGCATCAGGCTCCCTGCTTGGTGGGGAGCCTGCTTGTCCCTCTCCCTCTGCCCCTCCGCCTGCTCATGCTTGCTCTCTCTCTCTGTCTCAAATAAATAAATAAAATCTTTAAAAAATTAAAAAAAGAGAAAGAGGAAGGGTTTGAATAATTGCAATTTAACATGAGAAGTGCATATATGATAGTATAGAGCTCAATGGAGGATTCATAAAACATGTTTGGAAAAATCTGTTCATTTTCTTTGTTCAGATTAAGAAAGAGTAACTAGGTTTATCAATATCTGACATCCTTCATATACTGTTGTTAGCAAATTAATAATAGCACTCCTGCCTCTGCACTTACTAATTAGGACTTTTAAACAAATGTGGATTAGCCCAGTGAGGGAGGTCACCAGATAAACCTAAACCTTTTCTTTTTCAGTCATGTTAACCTTGTCCACTCTATTCTCTTTTTTAGCACTTGAAGACAACTGGTTGAGTTGGCAGATACTGTTTATGGATCCCTGAAGTTGTTGACAGGTAAATCTCAATTTTATTGAATCCTTGATAGTAGGAATGGAATTTGCAGGCTGACCAAGGATATTGGAAAGGTCCATACTAGGGGTTTTCTGAGGGGCCAACAGAGAAGCCCCTTAGTTTCTAGTTGAGTTGTAATTTTCTTCATATAAAGTTGTTCATTTATTTCTGTTTTCTCATGTCCACTCAAAACAAGACTGTTAGCGTCTTTACTTGTTTTATTCTCTTCTGTTTTGGTTTTCTTGGGATGCTCTTCTTTATTTGGTGAGGATGTCCTCTTGACTCCTACTATAGGATTAGGTCATTTTGCTGCTACATTCCTTGAAGGTCTAAGTGGTTGGTTTACAAGACATGTTGAAGAATGGACTCTAGGGACTGTAGGCTTTGGTCATGGAGAAGTGGTTGGTTGTGTGGCACTTTACGACATGCTTATACTCGATGTACCCCCTGAACCTTCACTGGCATTTACTTGTGGAACAGAAACTTCACTAGCCTGTGTGTTGGTCACGCATGTTGTTGTTACAATTGGAGCAGGACTGTTACTGTCCCAGGAGGTGTCAGAACAAGTTAGTGGACCCGTCTTCAGAGCACTAGAAGGTTAAGGCATAGGCATGAAGTTATCACTGTCCACTGAGAAGTAGAGGCTGCAGTCACTCAGCCATGTCAATCTGACACCTTCTGTTGAATGATTTTACCTTTTCTGAGGCCCACGATTAGGTAGTTGTTGAAGCTGATTTGTTTCAACATGTGCTACAGCAACTTTCACAAAAACTTCAAATAGTTTGCTACTTATTGCATGCCTATAAACTGTATCTGTGAAAGACTGAATATCACAGGGGAAGTAACATTGAAGTTATCAGAGTTTTTTGTTTTTTTAGACACTAAGTCAGTCACCTCTACTGTATGAAATTCTTTCGTATTCTTTCTCATTCTCCTTTTAATTCTTACTGTGGATCAGTTTCCTCCCTGCCCCTGGATGAAATTCCTACATGCCCTCTAGTTTTTCCAGTCCCTCCTAAACAATGATAAAAAAAAAAAAAATAATCTCTTTAAAGCACTGACAAGTTCAATTTCATCTCATGACTTAACTCCAATCTAGTGTAGTGGTATTTCAATTGCCAAACTTAAAGTTTTCTCCCTCCTAAGCACAGAGCTTCTTGAGTATTAGAAGCCTATAACAGGAAAGGACAGAACTAGTAGTGTCTTCTCTTTGTTGTTTGCTGATTACTATATGGCTGACCCCAGGGCAATGGTGAAAAGGACATGAGCTTAAGTGGCTAGACCAGTTGGAATCTGGTGTTGGGGCACTTTGGTGATAGTAGTTTTCCAATGATGCCTCTTCCCTTCCCAAGGGGTACATTTACAGGGTCCTTAGCAATATTCCTATTGGAGACCCCCCCCACTGCAACTCCTTGGTGGGAGGAATGCCTTTTGTCTGGCTGGCTGTATCCAACTTCACCCTTGGCCTTTAGGCCTTCAGCTATTTATAACTGGGGTCCCTACGTATCTCCAATCAGTCATCTGGGTCCAGGTTAATATTGATAAAACCCATATTGGATCCCTTTTTTTTTTAGTTCATATTTGGTTCCCAGGAACCTGCACCTCTGCTCAACCTTTGTTGGAAGAGGAGCTGGCTCCCGGGGCAGTCCTCTACTCTGCCAGGAACGAGAGGCCGTACCAGCCATAGAGCTTGCCTTTAGTACTAGTAGACAGAGGTCAGAGCTTGTCCTCTTGTTCCTTGAGCTCTTGGAAAGCATACTTGAAGATTTTCTTATAGATCTCAAAGCTCCTCTTACTTTAGGTGAGGGAAGGTGAAGCACAGCATGGTTAAATATTTCTTGAAATAAATCCTCTCACACTACCCCAATACTCCCACCAGAGTGGGTAAAGTGAAAAAGAAAATACCAAGTGTTAGTAAATATGGCGAACCACTGGAACTTTCATATACTACTGGTGGAAGTATAGATCGGTATAATAACTAGAAAATGCTTTGGCATTATATACTCTAGCTGAACATATCTATTCTCTATGACCTAGCAATTCCACTCTTGAGGCATATATCTAGCAGACATGCATGCGTATGTTCAACAAAAGTATGTGCATAGAAGCTTTATGTTGTACATACATACACAACAGCACACACCAATATATCAAAAACACAATATTGAGCAGATGAAGCCAGGCACAAGAGTATATATACTGTATGACACTACATAAAATCCTTAACATAGGTCAAGTTACTCTATGTTATGTTGACAGTCAAGAATGGTGAGGTGATTGGCTGGAAGAAGCTTGAAGGAGGGATTCACAGTGCTGGTAATATTCTGTTTCCTGATCTGATGCTAGCATTCTGGGCAAACTGAGTTTCATAAGATTTTATTGAGCTGAACACTTAACAATATATGCACTTCTCTTTCAGATATAATACTTGAGTAAGAATTATAAAGCAAAACAAAACCAAAGCAAGCCAACAGAAATTAAATTGTCTTGACTTTTTAATCTCACCCTTTTATCTGAACTGGAGATAAGTGGTCCGTTAATTGTGTCACACTCAGCATTGGGCCACCCTCTTTGCAAATCCCCTTGGCTTAGATTGCATGGTTACCAGGCAACTATTGTTCTCTTCTCAGCCTTTGTGGCCTCTTTCTGAGCCTACAGGAAGAACTGCATTTATCATCCTGTCACATAAATGATATGCTTGGTACAAAGCTATCAGAAACTTGGGGACCCAAACGAAGGCTCTGCACATGCTCATTGGCACGTACTGTAGGTCACAGTGTGCCCAAAGCCTTAAAACAATAAAACCTTGCCAAATGGGACCCGAAGTAACAATGTTTCTACATTAGCCTCAAGGGTCACAATTCCAGACTCATTCTGCCCAGATCTTTTGCTAATATCTCTATTAATTCACATGGGATATGGATTGACACAGCGACAAAACAATTGGGAGGACTTTGTGGAAAATGTGTCAGAGGGGAAAAGAGATTTACGCCATTAGTCTTTGTTAATTCTTTTATCATGATGCAGGCAGGCGCTCTGAAATGAGCAAATATTTAAGGTTCTTTGAGTCAGATTGTTCTTTCTTATATCCACACACATACTCTGGACCCAAAAGAGGCTACACCGATTCAAGCAACGCCCAAGTAGCAGGATATTTGGATAGACTCTCTGAAACTGAATTACTAGTCACAGGCATGAAGATTATCATGTTTAAAGATGCACACTGACAGATTGTTTTCTATCTGGGCAACGTCACTAGCAACACACGGTATTATCAAATTTCCTACATCTCCGTCGACACTAGGTAATGTTATTTACTTAAATATCTGCATATGTTATATGTATATATGCATATATGTGTATGTACCCACATATCTGTGATGGAACTTTCATAGGTGAAAATGGCCTTTCTGACATTTTAAATTTAAAGAGAGAGAAAGCATATTGGCCATCATTTTATGTCCTACTTTTTAGGAAAAATCTTTTCAGCACAAAATGACCATTTTATTAGTTGCTGTTATTCTAACAAAATATAAAACTGAGCTTCTGATCAATCTCTAGCAAAGAAACTCTATAAAGGGACATAAGGACAATGGTCTCAGCTTCCTCAATTAGTTTAAAAATTGACAATTACATTAATCTCAGAGGACCTTGGTAGATACTATCTGAAATGGTATTCATTCTTTTGTTCAGAGCATTGTCTAGTGCCAAGCTAATGCCAGAGTAAATTATTAGCAATTATTTTTCTCTCTTTCAATAGCTGGAATATGGAGCAATTCCTGCGGGGTTTTTTTTTTTTTTTTGTATGCAGTTTATTATAACACATGTTGTAATTTCAGAACATATTCTCTTATAACTATCTGAAATTATTATTATCATGATTTATGAGACCATTTCTGAATGGGAAAATTTCTTCAGATATACCATGGAAAATAATTGGGCTCTTAGAATTTTCTATTTTAGTATATTATGAAGCAATAAGACACTTGCTTTATAAAACTTGCTTACAATCTTATAATGCTATTTCAAAATGCTTCATACTTTAAGAGAAGCTGGATTATTATAATAGAGCTAATGATTATTCTGTATTAGTGCTAACATCCTTACTCATATTTTCATACTCCATAAAATACCAATTTTTTTTTTAAGATTTTATTTATTTATTTGACAGAGAATGAGAGAGCACATGAGAGGGGGGAGGGTCAGAGGGAGAAGCAGACTCCCTGCCGAGCAGGGAGCCCGATGCGGGACTCGATCCCGGGACTCCAGGATCATGACCTGAGCCGAAGGCAGTCGCTTAACCAACTGAGCCACCCAGGCACCCCTAAAATACCAATTTTTAAGAGCTTTTTTGAGGTACACTTACATACCATACAATCCACCCATTTTAAGAGTACAGTTGTTTTTTAGTAAATTATAGAGTTGTGCAACCATAACCACAATCTGAAATATTCCCATTTGCTCAGTTAAATTCACTCCACTGTCCTATCCTCAGTCTTTGGCAAAGACCAATCTGTTCTCTATCTCTATAGATTTGCCTTTTCTGGATATTTCATATAAGTGAAATCATATGTGGTCTTTTGTATTGGCTTCTTGTACTTAGCTGTTCTTTCAAAGACTCATCTCTGTTGTAGCATGTAGCAGTAACTACTTTTTTGTTGCTCAATAATCTGTTTTTTGTGTATAGCAAGTTTTATTTATACATTTATCAATTGGTGAACATTTGGGTTATCTTTAGTTTTTGACTATAATATACAATGCTGCTATGAACATTTATGTTTAAGTCTCTGTGTGGACATGTGTTTTTATATCTTTTGGGTAGATACTTAGGAGTGAATTTCCTGGGTTGTATGCTAAATTACTCCATCCAGTATCACAACTCAGATAGCTGTGATGTTGGCCTTCCTTGATTGTTTGCCACCAAGATAGCTATTGTTTCAGACAAAGTCCCTGCATGTGGGTTACCAGATCAGGTCAACTTCCACTGGCAGTAAAGCTCCTGAGTTTCATGGCTTGCCCACCTTAGTAGAACTACCATCCAGAATGAGCTTAACCCCAGGGGGACAGGGGAAAAAAGGGAGCAGGTACAGCTAAAAATGCCATAGACTGACACTATTCATACCTGAAGCCTGAATTTCAGCAGGTTTTCAAACTTCTCAGATTGTTATATGCCTTTGGTCAATTTCCAATGTTGGAATGTAACTGTTTTGACAATTTTGTCCAGTTGTGTGATTGTGTATTGAGGTAGAGGATTTGCCAGTCCCCTTACTCCACCATTCTGAAAGTCTTTTCTCCTCTAAATACCAGTTTTTAAACTTTAAAAAAAAAAACAAAAATATCGGGGCAGCGGGCTGGCTCAGTCAGAAGAGCATGAAACTCTTGATCTCAGGGTTGTGAGTTTGAGCCTCACGTTGGGTGTAGAGATGACTTAAATAAATAAAAACTTAAAAAAAACACAAAATATCAAGGCCTCTTTTTTTTTTTTGTATGTTCTTGTACTTGTGATTTATTTGGTAATATCATGTATTTTTTCTTTTTTTTTAATATAATGTATTATTTGTTTCAGGGGTACAGGTCTGTGATTCTTCAGTCTTATACATTTCATAGCGCTCACCATAGCATATACCCTCCCCAGTGTCTATCACCTAGCCACCCCATCCCTCCTGAGTGGTGGGGGGCGGGAAGGCCTCTTCTTTAGGCACGTATGTGTTTTCATATATAGATTACTGAGAGTCTTAAACATTTCTCATAAAGACCCTCAGGAAAAAATTATATGAGTATAGATAGGGTAGACAGTGTTATTTCATGGAAATATGCTAAGTTGAGGATGCAATAAAATATAAAGAACTTTCCTTTTGTCATGCTACCTCCCTGTAAAGGAATAAAAATGAATCTTACCTTGCACCAATAATGGGGCAACACTAATGTTTTCAGATTGTTTAGAGCTCTTCGTTATCCTGCTCCCAAATTCTCCACCTGCACACACCCACACCCACACACATCTTGCCATGAATAGTGACATTTAATTAATTATGCACATGATTTCCAATAGTTAATTGTGGATTAGCTTACTAATGTCAGTGGGGGGCTCCATATGTGCATAGTACTGGCCTGTTTCTTCTGGAAGAAAGGTAATGACAAGAAGATTTTGGGCTCCACTGCTGAGCTCCCACAAGCCATTTAAAAATATTGAAGAAATGTTCATTTGGAAATCTCTCATTATAAGTCTCTCTCCACCCCATACCACCCTCCCCTGCCACACACACACACACACACACACACACACACACACACACACAGTTTGTCAGTTAATTGCCTGTGGCAAAAGTTAATGTTCTAATAAACTAGGTATTAACTGATGTAATGAGTGGTATCATGTAGGTTATTGCCATTATAAACCATACTTAACAGTTTAGAAAATCAATAACATATTAAACAAAGGTTAGTGCTTCTGGAAGAGTTCCTTGGCAAACAGTTGTTTTCTGACAGATTGTGACTGATTCTTCTGCTTCTTGGAAGGGAGACATGTTCTGCTGCCTCAGGAACTATCAAGACTTTGTGTATATGGCAAAATCACACACACACACACACACAAACACAGACACCAGTGAGCCAGAGAACCATCTTTCAACTTCCATCAATGGAGATGCTAATTTATAGATCTACAGATTAGGCGGGAGGCAGGGAAAGGGAGGCGGCCAGAATCCAGGCCTGATACTCGTTTCCTTTGCTTTCTCCACACACAAACCCATTTATCGACATCGGCTAATTAGAGGAAAAGCAGGGAGTAGGGTGACGTATTAGGCAGTTTTCTTGAAATGGGAGTTTGCTGTGCCACAGTCAGGAGTGGTCCCGATCGGGTGCGAGTACTCTTCAGGCCGGGGCTATCGACCTGACAGCGCTGCTTGCACAAAAGCAGCCAGTTGGAGAAATGCAGATTCCCAGAAGACTCAGCGGCAACCCTTCCCAAGGCAAGACTGTCTGTGTTCTGTCAGAATATACTCCTCTAGGGGCGCCTGGGTGGCTCAGTTGGTTAAGCGACTGCCTTCGGCTCAGGTCATGATCCCGGAGTCCCGGGATCGAGTCCCGCATCGGGCTCCCTGCTCAGCAGGGAGTCTGCTTCTCCCTCTGACCCTCCTCCCTCTCATGCTCTCTCTATCTCATTCTCTCTCTCAAATAAAAAAAAAAAAAAAAAAAAAGGAATATAGTCCTCTACCTGAGCTTCTGGAGAGTCAAGTCGGAGAATAACCGGGAAATGTGTGTGAGGGCAATAAGTGAAAACAGCATCATGCTGACTAATCCTTCTTGAAAGGAGTTCACAGCCTCTATGAGACGCGTGCTGTTGTTGTCAGAACCCCACACACCGCATTCTGTCTCCTGTTACTGTAATCCTGTCTGGGAATCTGGTTCTCGATTTCCCCCACCCATCTCTGAGCTCCTAATAGGATACTTTCTCCAGCTTTGCCTGCTCTGATGTCTGGCCTTATTCTCAATACATGCCTGACATTTCTTCCTCTTCTGATTACTAAGTTTCTAGATCTCGTCCTTGATTTTATCTGCTCTGTGGCCTTACCCATCTCCTCCCCTGATCTTCAGTAGAATTTACTCTCTCTGGTGGATTTGGCTGGTTTGAGGCCCCCAACTTCTGTTCCGAGACTATAGGCCAGTGGGGACTTGTTACCCTCAGATGGGTTGGTCCATGTGAGAGGTTTTCCCAATGTTACTTTCGGAACTTGAGGATACAGAAGTGAGACACTCGTGGGATGGTTTTCCAGTCTTACGAATGTTATATCTAACCCTCTACCTAAAAAGTCACAAAGGTATTTCCTTTGCCACTCTGTTTTAAAAAGCCATTTGTTATCACTCTCCATCACACCATACATTTTACTTATTTATCTTGTTTATTTTCTATCTTCATAGAAGGTAAGCTCTATTAAGGTAGAATTTTTTTTTTGTCTTGTCCATGAATGATCTCAAGTACTTGAAACAAGGTCTAGCATAAGTAGGTCCTTGGAAAATACTTGCTAAATGAATAGGTGAATGAATCAAAGGAACCTGACTCCAGTTAGTCTTGAAGTCTTTAACAACTGAGTTACAAAAGTTATCTCCTAGTAGTTTTAAAAGGAAATGAATGAAGAAAAAATAAATCATTGTGCCGAAGTCAACGATAATTTGGCAATAAAATTATGCCCTACAATAGACGGTGTGTGCTTGGTCCGAAGGGTGGTGGAGAACTGGTCTGTTCGACTGAGTGGATGAATTGTGTCAGCTGAGTCAAAGGGAGGTGAGAGGCCAGAGCAGCTTTTGTCCTAGTTACTCAGCCAGCAAACCTCACGGAATTGGCCTGTAAATAACATACTCATCAGCTTCACAGAGCTCTCTGCACAGATGATTTCATTTGAATTTGATCTCCCCAAACCCCTCCTAGTAGGTTTATTGGATGTTTTCTGGCATGCCCGCCTGCTCTGTGAAGCTAATTTACATTCAGGAAAATGCTCACCACACAGGCAATGGCAGATAGAGTTCAGGTTTACCCCGCCCACTGCCATGTCTGAGACTGATTGCTGTGACAGCAGTTTAATGGAAACAGTTTTATTTTGTATTTCTAGAATCACCTTTGAATGAATTATTGTATTGATAACCTTAATCAAACAACAACAGAAGTTCTCCAAGTAAGTAGGCGTAAGTAAAAGACAGATGTACATTACCAGCTAAACTCATGAAACCCAGTAACAAGCATTTACCATGGTCGTTTCTGATCTAAAGGGACATTGGTTCAATATTGTGAACACATATAAACAAACTCTTTCTAGGATGCTGATCAGTACTGACCAGCTCTGCCTCTACTGCAGGAAACTGCCTCCCTCAGAGCCGATGCTGCCTTCATAGGCAGGTTTGTAACCTAAGCTCACGTCCAGGCTCTGGGGAGGTGGTTGGAAGAGGGTACCTGATTGAAGACTCATTAATCCATGGGCAACCCTGTAGCTGTGTGATTTGAAAGGACAGTTATGCCAACCCAACTGTCTTTCTTAGGGATTTGAACACAGAGAGTCAGAAATAATTTACAGGTCAGAAACTGTAGGCAGAAGCTGACGGGATGAAGTGAGAATATAAAAAGCTAACATTTACTGGGTCCCTACCATGTGCCTGATGCTACCTAGCACTTTCCATGGGCTATCTTTTACACCCCCATAATAGCTCTATGACCCAGGCATTCTTCTTAATTTGCAGGAAGGTAAGTTACTTGACCATACAATGACTGGTAGGGCCACGATTCAACCCAAGTTCTATGTGATTCCAGAGTTTCCTCTCTTAATCACTGCATGACACTGACTACAGAGGAGAGTGAATTTGGTATAAAGGTCCGGGTTAAAATTAAGAGGGATGAAAACCCATGAGTAAAGAGAGAATACCAGTTGTTTGAGAAAAGGAAATGCAATGGAATAGACCAAAGAAGAGCAAGGATAGCTTGTGGAAAACCACACTCCCAGGACAAAGAAAAGAGAGGTAATCTTCAGAACTGCCTTAGGTCAGTATGGCATTCTGCTGTCAGGTCCAATTTCAAACTACCTGTATCCCTGCATTTTACTCAAGAACTTCTCTATCCTTTGCCAATAAAAGAATCTCTTTAAAAAATTGTATGAACCCAAGAACACCATAAAAGTCCATTTTGGAGGGAGAACAACAAACACAACCATAGCATGTATGCTGCAAGTATCCGGTTTTTTCCTCCTGTTTCTATGCTTAGTTGGCAGCCCGTCTCTCTTGGGAAGACTGGCATGCGGCTGGGCCCCCGGGAGCCTGAGCCAGAGCTGTAGCCAGGATACCTGATGCTCATTTCTTATTTGAGTGTCTCCTCCCTGGATGGGCCCTTGGCATGTAGGAAGACAGCAGCCCCCAACAAAGCATCTAGAACCCAGTGCCATCTTCTCTTTCTTGTTATGCCAGAGGCCTTTCCTTCAGGTGCTTCATTTTGCTGACTCCAGCACTTACTAGAAAAATCAGCCTTTGAGGTGATCCCAGGGCTACAGAAAAGCACAGTGGTGCTCATAAGAATGCCTCAAGTCATCACATAGGCCTGGTAAGGGAAAGACATCACATAGGCCTGTATGCCGTGCACTTCTGTTGGGAAGCATTGATCCCAGTGGTCATGCAACTGAGGATGTACACGTCCTTACAGCACATCACCCAGGCAGCTGTTCTTCCTAACAACCACAGCTGGACTCCAGGGCATGAGGGAGCCATGAAGGTTTTCGCCCGACTCCTAGCACCCGGGAATGGAAGAACCTTTTCTACTCCTAAGTTTCTCATCAAGAATAAGTTTCTCATCTCCTACCTTGGAGTTGTCCCTAGGATTTCGTTTTCCTCATCTTTGGATCCTTCACTTTGTTCTTTGCCTTCACTTGCTTCTTTCCACAAGACTGAGTTAAGTTTTAAACTCATCATCTGGAGCACCTAAGCATCCTATTTCTTTGAAAATTGTAAATGAAGAAATGTTCTATAAAGGAAAGACCAGAATGACCTAGTCAATGATTGAATTGATTTTTTCCATTTTACAAGGTCCCAGTAACCTCACATTGATTAAATGACAATGCACTTAGTTTTCTGAATGTGCTATGATAAATTAGATATCTAAATGTCAGATGAAACCAGGGCTCTCTGGAATTTCCTGATATGCTCCCTGGGCATGTGTGTATGTATTTGGGGAGTATATGCATGTTGGCTTTTAATAAAAAACAACAAAACTGCAATGTTTTGCTACGTTACTTAGGTTTTGAATGGGTTGATCAACACAACATCACTGTCCAATGCATCAAAAAGCATTATTTTTAATTAAAGTAAGGAATAGTCAGGAGATTACAGAACACAGTTCAATTTTTAAGTATATGTTATATAAATAAAACCTGTTTTTTGTGGATTTAAGGGAACATTTGTATGCTGTATTCATTATCTACCATAAATATATATATCTTTTATTTTGTAGAGTCAGATTTACTGAGGTATAACTTATTTTTTTTTAAAGATTTATTTATTTAGTTAGAGAGAGTGCAAGAGAACATGCACGTTGAGGGAGAGGCAGAAGGAGAAAATCTTCAGGCAAACTCCCTGCTGAGCACAGACCCCTATGAGGGGCTTGATCTTACTACCCATGAAATCACAACCTGAGCCAAAGCTGAGAGTCAGATGCTTAACTGACTGACCCACCCAGATGCCCCTGAGGTATAATTTAGATACATTAGAATTCACCATTTTGGGGTGCACAGTTTAATGAATTTTGACAAATATAAACAGACATGTACCCATCACCGTAATCATAATAGAGAACATTTCCCTAAAGTTTCTTCATGCCCCTTTGTAATCAATCCCCTTCTGAATCCCCAGCACTGATCTGATTTCTGTTCCTGTAGTTTTGCCTTTTCCAGAATCTTGTCCTATAATAGAATCACACAGTATATTAGCCTTTTGTGCCCAGCATTCTTCACCTACGAAGCACAAGGCATTTGAAATTCTTTCATTTTAACTCTGAGTAGTATTCCATTGTCTGACATATCATAATAAGTTTTTCATTCACCAGTGGAAAGACATTTAGTTAATTTCCATTTTGAGCTGTTACAAACAAAGCTGTTAGGAACATTCGTGTGTCTTTGTGTGAACATGTTTTCATTCCCCTTGGGAAAATACCTAAGAGTGGGTATTCATTTTATTTTCAAATGAATATACACACATATAAAATAATATATGAAAACTGTATATATGAGAGAACCTATAGTTCTTACTAAGAAAATTTTATTTTTGCAAATGAGACAAATCTATAAACAATAGCTGGGAAAGCCTAGTTGTTACGTGAACTAAGGTTTTCATTTGGGCAAGACTAGCATGTATTTAATGTTTGATACTCTGGTCCTCTCTGAAACTTCCAGAGAAATAATTCAGAAATTTCAGTGGTATTGAGGCTTTTTGAATTTAATATTTTGCTTTTGTGTTGCCTATACCAGGTGCTTGCTCTTTTTCAAGGCTTTTGACTTTGAATTTGGAATTTCAAGATTTTGAAAACCTTTGTAAAACTATACATTTTCAAAATTTTTCTATAGAGTAATAAAAAATGAACCATTTTTCTTCACTATAAGCAAAACTCCTTAAGGTAAAATGTGTTCATAGAGTAAAAAGCTCTAAATTTAGTTTAATGATCCTTTAATACAGGGTTGAAAAACAATATGGAGCAGTAAGAAGTGGATAATTTTAGAGTGTCTCTCCACCTTACTGGTATTCTCCATAATCTAGGACTCAACCTATCCTTGAATCCACAGGATCACAGACCTGGGTGAGTCCCTCTCAGCCTTCATAGTAGTTCATGACTTTACCCCCTGCCTGCAGCATTTGGACCAGGGTGGACATCTAGACCTGTCTAGGCCAATCAAATGCTCTTCCACAAACCCTGGATTGGGACTAAACTAAGGCATTTTCTGTGGGTGTGTCTGAGTCATTGTGTTCAGGGACTGTGAGGCAGCGATTTTTCCACTACTTAACTGAGAAGCAGAGAATGCTCATCTCCAGGGAGGAATGAAGCAGATGTGCAGAGGAATCAAGAAGTGAGATGCATGCTCCCACTGACTTTCTCAGCCTTGGTTCCAATCTGTAGTTTGCAGTGGTTCCTGAGGCCTAGAACACCATCTTTTTTTTCCTGTGATCCGGGAAACACTTAAAGAGCACACTTTTGGTTTAACTGAGCTTGATATGCCTTCTGTCACTTGACTTCAAAGAGCTTTTAACCACTAGAATCGGGAGTCTTCCACTCCTCTCCACTAACTAGTTACGGGATCAGGTAAGATACTCAAATTCTCTGGGCTCTCGTGTCTCCTGGGCTTGGTAAAGAAGAACACAGGATTTGGAGTTAGTCAAAACTGGCTTCAGATGTGGATTTTACCACTTTCCCTTTCTGGGAGTTGAGGTAAGTTTAACTCTTTTGAGCTTAGTTTTCTCCACTAAAAGAGAGAGAATGATACCTTAGATTTTCTGTGAGACTTTCATGAGAAAATATTTATTAAGCAAGCAAGATCACTGCTGTTGTATACTGAGGATTCAAAGAGGGTGACAATGATTATTACTTATAATTCTGTATAATTCTCTTCCCTTCTCTCTTCCTTCGCTCCCTCCTTTTTTTTCTTTCTTCTATAAATATTTCATTTTTCTATGCACTAAGTCTGGTATTGAGAATGCTACATGTCAGTGAAGGTTAAATACACATTCCCCTAAAGAAACTGGGACTCTTACCGGGAAGACAGACTCTCCAGGGCAGTAACAGACATGTGTATAGGAGGGCGCTCACCCACCAGGCAAGCTGAGGAGAGATGCAGCTAGAGTCCAAATAGCCCCTTCAGAGCATTATTGCCAATGAAAAGTCTAGATGTGGCATATAAGGGGTGTAGGCAACAGCATTTCCTGACTTGAAAGCCTGCAGGGTAAGCCCTTTTTGAAGTGCTTCTTGAGATCTGGTGATGTCAACTTAGGCCCCAAGGTCAGATACATTCTCACAGTATCAAGCTCCTGGGGAGAATTCGTCTGGGTGGTGGGCGGCTAAGGTCCCTGACCTCGCCCGTCTAAAAATGACAAAAGGTTAACATATGGTCAGCAGGCAAATGACCAAATGGTCTCCTAACAGCCTGGAAAATTCGCTTGATCTTTGTTGCTCCAAAGGCAAATGTTTTCTTAACTTACAAGCTAAGGCCTGTGTTGTAGGAACTAGGGCCTGCGCCTGTGGCCCAACTTCAAAGAGCTTTTCCCCAGCCGTTGACCACAACAGCAACCCAAGTTAAATGAAGATTGACTCCCCTAAAAGTCCTCCTCTGAGCCAAACTATTCCACTTCCTTGTTCAAGTCAGAATCAATGTTGCTTCTTGGTGGTCCTTTAAATAAAAGTAAATTACTCTTTTTGTCTCTTCTAAGTCAGAAGTGTCTGGACATACCTATCTGCCTTCTTCCAAACATGCTGACAGTGCTGCAGATTTAGGTTCATGAAAAGAAACAGGGTTGTCTATAAGGGTCGTAGTGCGTATGTCTGTCTGTCTGCTTGCTTGTGGCAGCTGAACACACGTGGTGCCCACGGCAGCTGCAGTTCCTCGGTTCTCTCTCTGAACTGCCTGACCGAGCTCTCTGCAGAATGGCCTGGGCTGGTTCTGTGGCTAGTGGCAGGTTCTCAAGCGATCTAGAACTATGTCTTCCACGCAAGAAATCTGTTTCCTGAGAGCACCTGGCAGATGATGCTGCATCCACTGCTGCTCAGTGACTATTAACCGAGAGAATTTCCTCAGGGTCCATTGGGGAGGGGGGGCACTGAGTTGGCTGTGTCGGCAGCCTGTAGTTCTTTTTGAGGTTCTTGAGGGGAAACTGAGCTTCAGTGAAACTGGGGCTTCATTCTTCACCATTCAGACTGTTTCTCTAAACTGTTTCAGCGTCCTCAGCCCAGATGGAATAGTGGATGTCTAATTCCTGGTGACTGTTAGGGTTTTCTCGCTTTGAGAGATCCTGGCACCTCTATTGGGCTTTGGAAGCCACATGTTCTTTGTGAGGCCCAGTTTCAAAGTATTCTCTGGCTGCTTTTCTATTACGTATAGCTCAGGGAAAGATCAGTTTTCCTTCTCTCTTAGAGCTGACTCTACCAGCTCTGAGTCAAGTGATTCCTCTGGAAAATATGATTTAGTAAATCCTCATCTTTTGTGGTAGCTGTTTTATTGGAGGGTTGTTGAAAATCTGCTGGAGATGATATAACCCATCCAACGCTGGACAATTCAGCAAAGGTTTTAGTTATGTTCTGCGAATTCGGCAGCCAGAAAGTCTGTGTCTCTGTGCATAGTACAGACCCTCTCAGACTCCACTGAGACCACCTCATCCCCTGCTATATAAAGAAAAATTATCTACCACAGACTGTGTTCCAGGTATATAAATCAAGACATAAACACACATCGAAGCCAAAATTCTGAGGCCAACCTGAGTCAATTCAAGTTTATTTACGCATTCTTCACTGAGCCTTTTCATTTGAACCCTATGAAGAAAGTTCAGAAATATTAATTATAGGGTAAGGTGGTAGCATCTTTTGCACGTTTCCTTTCATGTCAAACAAACACCATGCCAAGGGAGCAAGGATCCTCATCTTTCCTTGATGGTTGTCATCAATAACACTGTGAATCTATCACTTTCTACAAGGCATTCCAATATGCATTGTCTCACTTGATCTTCACAATATTACGAGCAATAAATTCTATGGGAATTTAATTTTACATGGTCGTTTCAGTTCCAGGGAGACCTCAAAAGGAAGATGGAATGTGAGCTGACCTTTGTGGGAGGGGGAGTGAAGTCTGCATGAGCACTTCTCCCTGAGCGGGTTGCAATTGATCTACCTCTAAGGGGCATAGCCCTCTTTATAACCCCGTTGACCTCAGTGCACATGCACAGATACCTCTCTCTTCGTGCCCTTCCCCACTTTCTCATTATGGATGCGCCCTGGGCTTTCCTCTTACTACTATAACCCCTGCCTTCTGGGCCTCCTTTCATCTGGGAACATGGCAGAGGGTTGTGTTGAGGCACGGCCTAGACTGGGAGTCCAGACCTAAATTCTAACCCCAATTTTGCAATAGCTGTACGATGTGTGACAAATTTCATCTGTTATGAAACAAAGAGGGTGGTCGACAAGACCATCCTTTAGGTGACTTCTTTTAGTATAGGGCTAGTTACAGAGGTGTGGGCAGGACTAGGGAAGCCCAGGGGAATGGGTGAGGCACCCAGGGACCTGCCACAACAGAAGCCTTAACCACACCTGAAGGAGAAAGGTGTTTTGGTGAGTGGTGGAGAGAGGGAGCCTTGTGGGAGGGGTTGATGGGTGGAAGTTGTAGCCCTACGGGGGTACAACCACTACCACAATGGCCCTAGCCGGGAGAAGGGACGGGACTAGAGTCCATGACCTTGCTCTCCTCCTGCCCCCCAAGCTCCTGTGGACACCTCCCGTTGACCAAACCCAACAGAAGCCCGAGTGCAGAGGAGCCCGGGTAATGTATACTCAGCCTCCCTGAGCACAGAGAAGGACAGAGAATGGCTTTCAGTGGGTCTAAGAGCAGATGGAACCTAGATCCTGGAGACCCCAAATCCTGATTTGGTTGTTCTGTTTGCAGTGATAGGTTCTAGCTGTGATTTGTTTGTTTGATTGTTTATCCACTGAAACAGCCTTTATTTCCATCTCTATGTGCAAGTGCTCTCTGGTCATTTGCAGATAGAGTATCCATTTCATAAATCAGCCGGTTTCTCCAGGATAGCTGAAAAACATTGATCTTTATTTGAGGACTGGTCGAAATGTACAAACTCCAATTTAGAAACAAGTACTGTTGGGGTGCCTGGGTGGTTCAGTCGTTAAGCGTCTGCCTTCAGCTCAGGTCATGATCCCAGGTCCTGGGATCAAGCCCCATGTTGGGCTCTCTGCTCCGCAGGAAGCCTGCTTCTCCCTCTCCCACTCCCCCTGCCTATGTTCCCTCTCTCGCTGTGTCTCTCTCTGTCAAATAAATAAATAAAATCTTTTAAAAAAATTTCTTGCAGACAATAAAATTTTATCAGCAACACAGTTTTGGTAGTCATCTTAAGGTAGGTGATATTAGAATAATTACAATTAGGGTAACACATGTTTAGTGTTGAAGAACTTATAATGAAGAAAATATTTAAGTGTTTGGAACTTTACAACTAGCATTATTCTATTTAACATTGCAAATGAAAACATGAAGAGTGAAAAATCCCTGATTTTATTCTTTATAAGAATCAATATATGTTCATATACTGGGTTGTGTATGTGTGTGTGTGTGTGTCTGTCTGTCTGTCTTCTGACTAATAGCTCTTCTTCTTTCTTCCAAATAGATGAAACATAATCAAATGCTTATGAAGCAAAATACTGTGCTATACAACTTCATAGTTTTTACTTGGCTTATATTGAAACTAATGGAGTTTCTTCATCAGTATGATGGAAAATTTTTTTTGTATCTAACTTATGAAACCACTCACTCTGGTTTTCTACTTTGTTACCACCCCAGTACTCTATTGGCCAGCTCTCTAAAGTTCTGAGCAAAATGTAGAAAGGTACAATGAGTCTGCAATGCCATATCAGATCGAACTTTAGGACTGATGTTAAACAAACCGGAGAGTAAATATTAAGTGAAGAAATAATATTATCTTCAAATTCAGGTTTAAGATATGTGCTCTTTGATTTCATTCAATTAATTTATGAAATACAAATTAGCTTTTAAACACTATAACACAATACCTTTCAACAAGCATTGAAATGCATTGTGTCTTTAAGCCTGTGCTTTAAAAATTTACCAAATAACATTAGGTGGCTCCTAAGGGATCTTCTGGCACAATAGGACAAGTGGTTCCATCTATAGGCAGAGATGAGGACACAGTTGACATGTACAGTTTTACATGGTTTTCCCAAAGAATGTCATGCTGTGAAGAGTAGCACAGTTGCTCAGCTGAAAGGCAGGGAGTCAGTAGAAGTACACAGTCCACAAATGTGAACTTGGGGCTGCTGCATAGCAAGGACTGTGTGAAGTGAAGAGAAACAGGGGCATGTTATGAAGTCTTGGTGGAGAATGGGGTTGGAAGGATAAACCTCAGGTCTCCCGTTCTTTTCCTCACTCCTCTCGGCAGCCTGTATCTGCCCTAAGATGTTATGATCTCAGACCTTGTACAAGAGGTATGTGGGGGAGTCCAGGGTGTTCATGTCCACAAATAACTAGTCAGTAAAAACAGAGAAGAGAAAAGGATGGATACTTTCTTTCTTTTTTTTTTTTTTATGTTTAGTTAGCCACTCTATAGGACATCATTAGTTTTTGATGTAGTGTTCAACGATTCATTAGTTGTGTATAACACCCAGTGCTCATCACAACACGTGCCCTCCTTAATGCCCATCACCCGGCTACCCCCTCCCTCTCCCCCCTCCCCTCTGAAACCCTCAGTTTGTTTCCCAGGGTCCATAGTCTCTCATGGTTCATCTCCCTCTCTGGTTTCTCCCTTTTCAGACTTCCCTCCCTTCCCCTATCGTCCTCCATACTATTGCTTATATTCCATATATGAGTGAAACCATATGATAATTGTCTTTCTCCACTTGACTTCCTTCACTTAGCATAATCTCCTCCTGTTCCATCCATGTTGATGCAAATAGTGGGTATTCATCCTTTCTGATGGCTGAATAATATTCCATTGTATATATGAACCACATCTTCTTTATCCATTCATCTGTGGAAGGACATCTTAACTCCTTCCACAGTTTGGCTATTGTGGACATTGCTGCTATGAATATTGGGGTGCAGGTGCCCCTTCTTTTCACTACATCTGTATCCTTGGGGTAAATACCTAGTAGTGCAATTGCTGGGTCGTAGGGTAGCTCTATTTTTAACATCTTGAGGAACCTCCATACTGTTTTTCAGAGTGGCTGTACCAACTTGCATTCCCACCAACAGTGTAAAAGGGTTCCTCTTTCTCCACATCCTCGCCAACATTCGTTGTTTCCTGTTTTGTTAATTTTTGCCATTCTGACTGGTGTGAGGTGGTATCTCATTGTGGTTTTGATTTGTATTTCCCTGATGGCTAGGGTGGATACTTTCTACTTAAGTCCTTAGTCTTCATGATGCAGTGGACTGATAAAGTCCCATATTGATAAAGTCCCATATTCAGACCTATCTGAAGGAAGAGTACTAAAGGTCCCTATTAACATGTAAAGCTGTTTGTCCACATGGGGTCACGGATTAGCCACCATTCAAATCTGGAGCATACATGATTTTACTGATTAGTGAGACACTAACTAATGTGATATGGAGAGAAGACAGAAAGCAGGGGCGCTGCAGTGGGAATGGGAAGGCATGATAGTTTACCTCAGCCTCAGGGTAGCCCTGGAAATAAGGCACTTGACTCTCAAGGGCTGGGTGGGATGTGAAGATACGGGGAAGAGAGGAGCTTTGACAGGACAAGTCTCCCTGAAACTCCAATGGGCTCAGCTCTTCCCTGGTAACTCAGAGGAAGACAATCCAGCAATGGGGTCTCTCTGAAACACAGAGCCAGGGAAAGGCAAACATGCCCCATTCAAGCTCATCTCCAAGTCAGTCACCTGTCCGGGTTCCTTAGCCCCATGCTCTTTAATGTCCCTTGATTCTGCTTCACTTGTGTTCTTTTGTGATGAGAGTCTTTCCTCTCCTTTCAGGAAGTATTTGGGGATGAACAAACCAGAAGCCTATGAGGGTCCCTCAAGCTCATGTGCTTCAGTGTCATAGCCTGTGGCTTCTGGAAAGCAACCATGTGGAGCTTGAGCAACCTGCTCCCAAAATGGCATGTGCTTGTCTACGATTCCACTGTGAGGTAAAGTTAGGAAGCAAACCAAAACGTGAGATAATTGTTCTTACTTGGGATGTTTTCTCTCTCTCTCTCTCTCTGTGTGTATCTGAAGGGAAAAGGAACATCTTTCAAGTTCATGTATATAACTAGACAGTGTCTTTTTTGGTTATGATTTGCCATTTTTTGGGTTCTTTTATGGTAGAGCAAAAAAAAATTGCACTGTCAATATTATATTTTTGAAAAAATAACCTATTAAAGTTAAAGGAATAAGAATGAGCTATGCTCTACACATCCCTGTTATGGTCTTATGAAATGCAGAGTTGTAGAATTAGCTGAGTTGATATTGGTAATCTTTTTATTTACAACCATGATTTATAAATGCTAACCTGCACCTGATTTTATTTTTATTATTTTTTTAAGATTTTATTTATTTATTTGACAGAGAGAGACAGCAAGAGCAGGAACACAAGCAGGGGGAGTAGGAGAGGGAGAGGGAGAAGCAGGCTTCTTGCCGAGCAGGGAGCCCAATGCGGGGCTCGATCCCAGGACTCTGGGATCATGACCCGAGCCGAAGGCAGACGCTTAACCGACTGAGCCACCCAGGTGCCCCTTCCACCTGATTTTAAATGCAATTTCTTTTTCTGCTTATTTATATACGTAATTCTTGAGGTAACTTATTTATAAATCAGAAGCTACAAATCTCTAATTTAGTGTCTGGATTTACAGATCCCTGACTCTTCATTAACTTCCTGATTTATAAACAATGGACCAAAAGTCCCAGTTGATAGATGCAAAAATCTTTAGCTAGATTTATGCACTGTAGCCAAGAGCCCTGCTGTAAATCATTGTCGTGTACACGCAAATGTTCCCATTCATTAGTGCTTTGGCTGTCTGATTTGAAAACACCTTCTCTCTACTATTTAATTCTGACTTATCTTTTTAATATATGGCACATTCTGATGATTTGTTACTACTAAGTGCTGATTTATAAGGGCACTATAATAAATTTTAAACATAAATTTTAAAGGCTTTGAATTAGGTGTACCAGATTTTTGAAAGCTTTATGGCTGAAAAACAATTCTCAGAAGCAAGAAGTAAATTTTACAACCAAATCCTACAAAACAAAACATGGAGTGCTGGCCATAAGAATGTTTGCCTTTTCTTTCCATGTGTCTCCCCAGCCCCTGTGTTAAGACTTTCCTTTTTAAACAAGGGTGAACAGTTGTTGGCTGGACCTAAAGAAACTTCCAAGGGCAGAGAGTATCAGTGTTTGACCTGAACAGACTGATATGATTACTGGATACTAAGCCTCTGGTTGAATTTGGGGGGGCCTGCATGCTTTTATCTTGGTTCTCTCTTTTGTCTGCTTTTTGTCTGCTGGGGACACACTGGTGCATGTTTGGACTTAAATCCCTGCTTGGGGAGTTCACTGGCTATGCAGCCTGCTCATTACGTATCTGTTGAATTTATTTATTGTTTCCCTGGCTAAGGGCAAGGATTTATGTTTATCAGTTTTATGCCTTTGCCTACTGGTGACTGAACTAGTGGCCACTGTCTGAGAGAATCACCCCTATGGCGGATGAGGGCAAGGCCTGAGAGCACTGAGTAAAGATTAGCATTTTAGAGTGATGCTATTCTCTGAAGTGTTATGCACAATGAAGGAAATAGACGATTTTCCTCTTGATTATATCAAATTTAGCAGATCTGTGTGGTTCACTTTGTTCCTTAGATTCACGTGGTTTACCTTTGTACTTTTCTCCCTCTTGAGGTGAGGAGTGATATGTATTGTTGCATGATATCTTTACCGCATAGGTTTTACCTTACCGAATTTCTAAGAGCTGCAAAGTATCTAAAGTGGGGAGTCAAAGACATAGATTTTCTTTTGGAAGAACTACCAAACAATAGACAGAAATTTTTACCCCATGTTATCTACATTGCCCTGAGATTTATAGGAATCTGGGAGATTTTTGGCAAGGAAAAATGGTGGGTCAACAATTTACAATATGGCAGCTGGGTTTGACAATAAAACATTTTTTTCTCATAAAGCATTTTTTAACAACACAATTTTTAGAATAAAGTAGTCCATATGTGTTTTTGTTTGTTTGTTTTTAGAGAGAAAGAGAGGGTTGGGGGAAGAGGCAGAGGGAGAGGGAGAGAGAGAATCTCTTTTTTAAGACTCATGGGAATATGATTTAATCAAAACACAGCCACATAAATGTGCTATACAACATTGTAAGATAAAATGGAAAACAAGTCCCCTACTGATTATAGTACATTGCCCCTAAGCCAGGTGTCCAGATGGTAATTTGAACCTTTTTTTTTTTTTTTTTTTAGTTTCAGAGGTAGATTTAGTGATTCATCAGTTGCATACAACACCCAGTGTTCATTACATCAAGTACCCTCCTTAATGCCCATCACCCAGTTACCCCATCTCCCCACCCACGTCCCCTCCATCAACCCTCAGTTTATTTCCTAGAGTTAAGAGTCTCTTATGGTTTGCCTCCCTGAGAGAGAGAGAGAATCTTAAGCAGGCTCCACGCCCTTTGTGGAGCCCAAGGCAGGACTCAATCTCACAACCCTGAGATCATGACCTGAGCCGAAATCAAGAATCAGACGCTTAACTGACTGAGCCACCCAGGTGCCCCACTATATATATATATATATATATATATATATATATATATATATATATATATATATATATATATATTTTTTTTAAAGACCCTTTGGAACAATCTCTGAGCCAGGCATTTGTACTGGAATTGAGCACATGGAGGAACAAAGACAATGTTCTAGAAGTTCAACACATGGTTTGTGTCCTCCAGGCAAATAAAGGAAGCAAGGCAAGATTCAAATGCAAAATAGTTAATAACAAGATTTTTACTGGAAGATCCAGGGCTTCAGCTAGGTTTCCCTGCTGAGTAGCTGTGTAAGCCCCTGCAAATCATATCAATCTTTCAGGGTTTTAGTTCCTCTACCTTACATAGAGAAGATTTGATTAACAAATATTCATTGAATGCCTATTATTTGCCAGGCACTATCAAACCTGTCGGGGATTGAGTGATCAATGAAACCACAGTCAACTCCACAGAATTAAAGTCCAGAAAAGAGGGAAGAAATTTCTATAACAATAAAGTCAAATATGTTAGAAAAGTTTAAATCCTGTAGAAGAGGAGAAAAATTCCTAAAGTGCCTTTTAGCCCTGTAGTACTGGTGATTTTGTGATAGATGTTTATAAATCCACAAGTAATGAATGTTATGCACATTACTGTTACTTGTTCTATTTACTCCACACACAAAAAAAGACCTTTTAGGCATAGTTATTTCCCTCCTCCTGTTGCAATGTTTTTTGCAGAGTCATCTTATTAGACTAAGTAGTTACTGCATAGAATTAGTCATTTCAAACAAGAAAGAGAGGGAGAAATACAAATTGAGTCAAAGAAGAAAGTGAAATACAAAGCAAAAAATATCTAGGATGGATTGTATTTGTTATTTATTTCTTGCGTGCAAGAAGTATAGCAGTGGTGTGTGCCCCACAGCTATTTCAATACTAGACTTGATCAGGATGGACAAGAAGACTGGTCACATCAATGTTACATCTTGAAATATGAATAGATTGGATGGAATGATCAAGGGCTGGGTTTTCTATTGCAAACAGCATTTTAGGCACACAATAGGGCCATGCAGTGTCGTCCCCAAAGAGCAGCAACTTGGCCACGAAGTGTCGCCGTCTTGAGCAGATTCTGGCATTGAGGATTAGTCATGTTGGTAACATCTCTGGGCTTCACCCACCTCTCTTTTGGTGGTGTTTCTTCCTCCTTCACCGAAAGGTTTGGAATTGCCTTATATTCTGCATCTTGCCTAGCACAGTATCTTGTAGGGCCTTGGGGATGCAATTGTCATGGATTTATCCTCTCAAGCTTGGGTGTGTTCCAGGTTTGATCACTGCTTTGCTACTACTACTAAGGAATTAACCTAATAATAATATTTAAAAACATAAGTCGAGTCCTCTCACTAGAGCAAATTTCCCAATGGCAACTTAACTGAGAAAAAAAAAAAATTCTTCATCTTGAAAATAGGAAAGTTCTAAGTAAAAATGAAAGAAAATGGTTTTATACCTAAAGTTCTTCTTGACTGGTCTATAATTAAGACCACAATTACATATGGACATTTAAAGTATCATTTCCTTCATATCCATTGTTATCCTTCTGCCTTTTTTCTACATTCAATGTATTTATTAGACATGAGAGCTTTGAACATAATCATGCAAATATAAGCATTGAAACATAATTGCCAAAAAAAAAAAAAAGAAACAATTCAGCAGGCAGATGACCTCTTTGAAAAAAAGGAACAATAGTAGCTAATAAAGCTGCCAAGTGGATATGAGAAATTCACTGCTTTCTGCAAATCTAAGAAGAGAAAGGGCATTTTTAATTATTCATTACACTGATGCTCAGGAAAAAATAAATTAAGGGCATCTCATTTTATGAGAATTTAATTCAATTTATATTCTGTCCTTCTCTACTACCTTTCCCATGAGGCCTGTTTAACTATAGATCTGTGTGAAAAATAGCAGCTTTCTCCTTTCCATTAGTGATTCTTCCTGCCACAGTCATCTCATATACCACTTGCCTGGGCTAGTGACATCAGACTCATTTCAATTCAGGGCCATGGCTCTCCTGATGAAAAGCAAGACAGGGTTATAAACGGAATGATGTCCACCTTTGGACAAGATGCTGGTAGAACAGACATGTGCTTGGGTTTGGATGTATCCTGTTCAACGTTTTGTGAGTTGAATTAATTAATGGAAAGGATGTATATTTGTTAAATTCATGGATGATGCAGAATTGGGAGAGTCAGCTAATATGATGGATGACAGAATCAAGTGTCAAAAAGATCTTGACACATGGGAAATATGAGCTAACAGCAATATAGTGCATTCATATCTTGCAACAATACATATGAAGTTCTTCAGTCAGGATACAAAAATCAATGGCATATATAAACAGGTTGGGGAAACCTTGATAAGTGGTAGATTATGTTAAAGCAACAATAATGACCACAACCACAGCACAAAAGGAACCTGAAGTTTTAGTTGACTTCAGGTTCAGTATGAGTCCCTGGTTGCAAGTCCATTGCTATGAAACTCAATTTTAGAAAATGTGATGAAGCTATCTAGTAAAGTTGCCTTTGGGGGATGAAATACATTCTAGAAATGCTCCAGTAGGAAGTTCTTGCATTCTTATTGATGTATGACCTCCTGGACTGCACATAGCTTATTTGTGTCAGGGGAAGCCAGCAGCACTGAATACAAAATATAAGAAATTAGCAACAGAAGTTCTGATTACATCTCTCGTTTCCATAGCTTCCTCATTTACTGAAATGCCTCACTTTGCTCATCTAAAATTGGAACTAATAATACCCAGCTCCCAGGGTTTGTATAAGGATAAATTTAATAGAGAGGACAAAATTGCATTAAAACCCAAAGTACTTTCCAGTGATCATTTTAAATCATGTCTTTCCATAAGTTTATCCTTAGTAGGGACATACAAGTATTTTAGCACACATAGGCTAACAGGACTTAGATATTCTCAAATACTGTTGGAGGAACATAAGTTGACACAGGCAACTTGTGTATATCCTTCAAATTTTTCACTGCACGTGGTTTTGATCAAGTAATTTCATTTCTCTTTATTTTTTTCTGCAGAAATACTCAGACATAGGCACAAAGATAAAAAGGCTCTATAAAGACTGTTTTTCCCAGCATTTTTTTTTGCAATAGTAAGACTTTGGGAAATTACTAAGAGTTCATTCATAGGGAAACGATTCAAAACTTTTAATAAATCATGGTTTGTAAGTACTATGGAATCCTATGTTGTTGCTAAAAAGAATAAGTTATGCTAACAAGGAAAAATGCCCATGGCAAAAGCATGTCACAAAATATATTAAAATTGATCCAATGTAGGCAAAAATTAACTTCTATGAGTGTGAAGAGTACAAATAGTGTGTGTGTGTGTGTGTACATACATACATACATACACTTGGGGAGACAGGCATCCATGGATTTCTCACATTTGCACATCTTGTATCAGCTTTTGTTTTGGACTACATTGTACAACAACAAACAGCCTTGAAAGATAAAAAGTGTCTCCGTCTGGGACAGGGAACAGAGGGCAGATATTTTTTTTGCTGTCCGGAATAAAAAAAGATAATATCTCCTTCAAGAGTAAAGGCTGGGCAGGTTCACTAGCAGCTCCTTTTAAAAGATTGTGGTTTCCTAAAATCAGGGTTCCCTGTGCATTCACATGCTACCTTTTGCTACCTCTTTGTGTATGTGTATGCGGAGGGAGTAGTGATGAAGTTTTCCACAGGAGGTGAGAGAGAGAGTAAATCCTGCAATTCCAGCCACTTCTTGCACAACTATTCAATTGGCTTTACCTGTTTACATCCAGAATGCAGGACTAGAATAAATCATTGGGAGGAAGTCACAAAGAAAAGAGAGATATAACTTAGATTATTAAGAGGAGAGATTTTCAGATTAATTCAGGCTTTCTTTTCCTCATTATTCTTTCTTCAAGAAAATGTTATGATCCTCATCTGGTGGGTCAGTCCTTCATTGGACTTTGTGCTCTGAGTGTGTAAAGGGCCTGCTCAAATGACCTTGACCTTTCTCTCCTGTCTCCACACTCTCTCCACCCATATGGTTTGGCCTCATCTGAACAGCTCTTTTTTTTCTCCATTGACATGTTTTTTCTTGTTCAATAGGAGTGGGGCCTACGGGCCAGGATTTAACTTGAAAATGGGGTGCAGCCTTTTGTCTAGTTGAAATAGTAAACAAAAGCTTTTGACTGTGGGTCTATGGAAGCCAGAAGGCCACTCAGCCTGCTATGATTCTAAGCTCTGAGTATCTCTCCTCCAGACTATAGGATTATGGACCCTGACAGGTGACCAAGATCATCTTGTAGTGCTCTGTGTGAGGTTTAGGAACAAAGCCCCACTGAACAATAAAGGATCTCTCTATATTCTGTGCCTCTCATGTACCTTCCTTAGGAAGGTGATAGGGAAGATTTTGCTGGGCTAAGTAGGATTGAAGTAATTCTGGGTTCCTGGCCCAGAGCCACAGTTAATACCATTCTATAACAGGACCCCAATCTTTCTGTTTTCCAATAAGTATTGACAGGAATATTGATGAGGACTTTCTCCTTTTGGGCCAGAGAGGTTAGAGTAGATGCCTAGTATGAAATTTCTATAATGTATTCCATTCATCTAAGAATTGGTTTGTGACGGATCTTCCAGGGAAGGTGGAGGAGTAGGAGGACCCTAAATTCACCTCATTCCACAGTTACAACTAGATAACACCCACATCAGTATAAATAACCCAGAAAACAACCTGAAGACTGGCAGAACAGACTCTCCACAGCTAAATGTAGAGAAGCGGCTACGTCGAATAGGGTAGCACAGCGGAGATGCGGTTGGGAGCTAAATGGACCCAGGGAGACTGTCAGTGGGAGGGAGGAAAGCCAGGAGCATGGAGAGGGGAAAGGAACAGATCCTGCCCCAAGGGCCCCAGGCACTGGGCACCTGCATGAAAACCATAATTTCATGAGTTCTTACAATCAGTGGGGCTTAACACCTGGAACTTCAAAGATCAGCTGTCTTGGCTATGGGAGAGCTGGGAGGACAAGAGGAAACTTGAGTCCCTGCCCTCGAAGAGATGGAACAACAAACAGCCCCACAGACAGAGCATAGAAACAGCAGTTTGAAAAATGCCTGAGGTTTAGGGGAGGGACATTTGTTTACTAATTTCAGTGCCTGTGCTGGAGGGCCGGGGATTGTTGGGAGACTTCTCCAAGAACAGAAGAACTGGTGGGTACCATTTCCTTCCCCTGCCCCCCAGCCTAGACACACAGACATTTGCAGGAACCAGTGTAGCATGATACTTGTTAGCTAACTTGCTAATAGCACAACCCCCACCCCCAGTTCCCCCGCTCTCCTTCAGACCTGCCCCCTCCAATGCGCCTTTGGCTGGAGCCCAATCTAAAGGGTGCCACAACAGCAAGGAAACAACAAAACTAAAGGACAACCTGCTGAATGGGAGAAGATATTTGCAAATGACATCTGATAAAGGGAGAGTGTCCAAAACATATAAAAAGCTGATACAACTCAACACCCAAAACACAAATAATCCAATTTAAAAATAGGCAGAAGACATGAAAAGACATTTCTCCAAAGAAGACATACACAGGTGGTCAACAGGCACACGAAAAGATGTTCAGCATCACTCATCATCAGGGACATGTAAATCAAAACCACACTGAGATATCCCCTCACATCTGTCAGAATGGCCAAAATAAAAAACACAGGAAACAACAAGCATTTGCGAGGATGTGAAGTAAGGGGAACCCTCTTGCACTGTTGGTGGGAATGCAAACTGGTGCAACCACTCTGGAAAACAGTATGGAATTTCCTCAAAAAAATAAAAATAGAATTGCCTTGGAATCCAGGAGTTCCACTACTGGGTATTTACCCAAAGAAAATGAAAACACTAATTCAAAAAGATATATGCACCCCTATGTTTATTGTAGCATTATTTACTATAGCCAAAATACGGAGGCAGCTCAAGTGTCCATCGATAGATGAATGGATAAAGAAGTGAGATCTATCTATCTATCTATACAATGTGATATATATTATATATTATTGTGTTTATATATAATGGAATACTACTCAGACATAAAAAAGAATGAAATCTTGCCATTTGCAACAACATGGATGGATCTGGAGAATATAAGGCTGAATGAAATAAGTCAGTCAGAGAAAGACAAATACCATATGATTTCACTCATGTGGAATTTAAGAAACAAAACAAACAAACAAAGGGGAAAAAAAGACAAACCACAAAACAGACTCTTAACTCTAGAGAACAAACTGATGGTTATCAGAGGGAAGGGGATTGAGGGGGATGGATGTAACAATTGACACGGATTAAGGAGTGCACTCGTGATGAGCACCGGGTGATGTATGGAAGTGTCGAATCACTATATTTTACACCTGAAACTAATATTACGCTGTATGTTAACTGTACTGGAATTAAAAAAAAAGAATTGGTTTTTTATTATCTTCATATATCACAGATATTAGTAAAATTAAGGTTGTAAATGGAAGGAAGAATAAAAATGTAAATGTTTATCTGCAAAAACATGCATCTTAAAACGTATTTTGTTATGTCTCCTTGTTTAACAAGCTAAATTACAAATGAATTATACATATTGGAGAAGTCTGAGAAGATAAATATCAGACAAATCTCAAGTGTCTTTCAAAATCATTCTGTCACAAGCATAGCAGCCAAATGTCCATGGAAGTAAACAATACATTAATTCATCTCTCTCCCTTTTTATATGTCAAAAACAGCCATGATGCTTTTATGTTTTTTAGAGTAATTTTACTAGAGTTTTCTAACCTTTACTATTAGCATCTTTATCTTCTTTTGGGGCCTGTTTCCATTTTACAGAGACATCATGCTATCAAACTCTCCAGACAGGGATGATGGGGACTGGCCTGTCCTTCTCAAGCCATGCTAGTAGAATTTCCATCCCTTTTGTTACCCCTTTGGAAATGCCAAGCAATGATTTACAACTCCTTGCCCCGAGGAGCCTTTCTAAAGAAGTCACCCAGATGGTGTGAAACATTCCCAAACAGTGCAATGTGGATGCAGGGCTGTGGGTCTCAGGAATGTCTTGGAGGCTTTGTGCAGTCAGGATGAGGCGTGAAACATCCATAAAAAAGGGAGATAAAGAAAAAAATAATGGAACCCAAACTTGAAGCTTATACCCTAGAGTCCTGAAGAATGGAGCTATACAAAAGAATCATATCCTGTATTTATGGAATGTGATGTTTAATTGAAACTGAATAAAATATCAACTAGGTGGATTAAAGAAAAAAATAGGATTATAGATATGCACACATATAAATACATACATTACACATACTAAATACAATATATGCACGCATTCTTTCTTTTTAGGGTGGTTTTCAAAACACAACATATTTTATTTTATTTATTTATTTTTTTTAAGATTTTATTTATTTATTTGACAGACAGAGACACAGCGAGAGAGGGAACACAAGCAGGGGGAGTGGGAGAGGGAGAAGCAGCTTCCTGCTGAGCAGGGAGCCCGACCGCTTGATTCCAGGACCCTGGGATCATGACCTGAGCTGAAGGCAGACGCTTAGCGACTGAGCCACCCAGGCGCTCCTCAAAACACAACATATTTTAGAGAAAGGATCAACAAACTTCTTCTAAAAAGGGGCAGATAAATTTTAAGTTTTGCAGGCTATATCCAGTCTCTGTCTCAACTTCTTGTCTCTATTGGTGTAGCTCGAAACAACCATAGACAATATGTAAATCATGAGTGGCTGGGTTCCAATAACACTTTATTTATCTGCTCTGGCATTTGAATATCACAGTTTTCAGGTCATTAGATATTACTCTTCTTTTCATTGTGTTCAACCATTTAAACATGTAAAAGCCATTCTTAGCTTGTGGACTATCCGAAAACAAGCAGTGAGCTGGATTTGGCCCCCAGGGTAATAGTTTGATGATCTCTGCCTTAAAGGGTCAAGATATGCAAGAAAAAAAAATTTATATCTAAAAATTTAAAAGTATTTCAGATTCGAAGAAATTTCCTAATACTTAATATAATGTAGCCATATTAATTAGGATGTGGCTATTGCAAAGTGCTAAAATAATCACAAGTTAGCTCTGTTTCCTTTATGTTTCCTTTGTAGTTTGTTACAGCATATTTCTCATCCTCTGCTAAGTTACCAGCATTTTTGACTATTTTTTTTAAAGATTTTATTTATTTATTTATTTATTTATTTGAGAGAAACAGCATGAGAGGGGAGAGGGTCAGAGGGAGAAGCAGGCTCCCCGCTGAGCTGGGAGCCCGATGCGAGACTCGATCCCAGGATTCCGGGATCATGACCTGAGCCGAAGGCAGTTGCTTAACCAACTGAGCCACCCAGGTGCCCTTGACTATTTTTTTTAACTATTCTGCACCAGAGAGACATCACATCCATTTGAAACCTAATAATATGTATTGAAGATAACTACAGTAAATGGTCATCAAATCTAAATTACTAAACAAAGCTAAAAACACAGAAATCCTTATCATGTCCATATCATATGCCTGTCATCACACTCAACCATCCCTTTGCTGAAGTATTCTATTTAATTCCAGACCTTCAGCCAAAATTCTCTTCACCATAACTATCACATTGCTAGAATTTCGAAGTGAAAAAAACCTTGGGAGTATCTTAAGGTATGTATTTAGATTAATGTGTACGTTAATACAGTCTCTCAAATATAAAAAAGAAAAGGATTTGAAATAAATCAATGGCTAGAAGAGAATAAAACTTACAGATTATCATACTTTATTCACCCAAGGCATTTGTGTTCACTCTTCCTGTTTTTCTTTGCTTCTTTTTTCCCTAATGGCATTTGTATTAGTTATCTGTTGTGGCATAATAAATGATCATAAACGTAATGGCTAAAACAACATACATTTATTATCTCATAGTTTCCGTGGGTCAGGAGTCCTGGCACAGTTTAGCTGGGTTCTCTGCTCAGAGTCTCATAGGGCTGTAATCAAGGTGTGAGCTGGCTGGTGTTCTCATCTGTAGTTTGGCATCCTCTTCCAGATTCCTGTGGTTGTTGGCAGAATTCAGTGCCTTACGGTTCCTTATAATTGTAGGAGTGAGGTTTTTGCTTTCTGGCAGTCTTTTGGATGAACTCTCAGTTCCTAGAGACCCCCACCTTCCTGGCCCTCTGAAAACATAGCTTGCTTCTTCAAGGGCCAGCAGGAGACTCCTCTTGCTCCCCTGTGTTAAGAGGGAGTTTTATGGGGCGCCTGGGTGGCTCAGTTGGTTAAGCGACTGCCTTCGGCTCAGGTCATGATCCTGTAGTCCCTGGATTGAGTCCCGCATCAGGCTCCCTGCTCAGCAGGGAGTCTGCTTCTCCCTCTGACCCTCCCCCCTCTCATGTGCTTGCTCTCTCTCAAATAAATAAATAAAATCTTAAAAAAAAGGAGGGAGTTTTATGTAGTTTAATATAATCAAGAGAGTGATTATCTCATCACCTTTGCTATATTCTATTGGCTAGGAGCAAGTCACAGATTCCATGGATCCCAAGAAGAAGGGGTTATATAAAGACGTGACTCACTGAGGGCCACCTTAGGACATGTCCACTGTAGTATCACTAATACTGATTCAAAATAAATGATCTCTGTGACTTAATTAGTCACATAAGAATATTGGGCTGTGTTCTTAGAGGGGAAGAGCTGGTTCTACAATCCAATCTGTAAATATGTCTTAAAAATCCTCCAACTGGAATACAAAACTCTAAGTCGGAGTTTCTCAGTTGAGCTACTACTGACATTTTGGTGGGAGAGATTTTGTGGCATGACTGTCCTATGCGTTGTCCTATCCCTGGCCTCTACCAACTAGGAAGCCCTCCCTCCCTTAGTTGTGACAATCAAAAATGTCTTCTGACATTGTCAAATGTCCCCTGGGGGTAAAATCCTTCATTGAGAAGCATTGCTATAGATAATTCCAGTCTTTATTTTGTAAGAGTCATCTCAGCCAGTCTTCGAATCATTGAATTCTAACACACAAATGCTACAGTGGTCCGTAGGGTATTTTCAGAGAATAAAAGGAGAAATAAGTGAATGAAGGATATATTTTGAATATTTTCGAAGGTATTGAGGAAAAAGAAATTTAGGAAGAACATATATCTGGTTTGGCTAACTTTATAAATGGTATATTCACTGAGAAATGGAATACAAAAATAGGTGCAGGTCTTAGGATTGTAGGGTGGAGAAGAACAAACCCAAGTTTGAGTTTTTTATGAAACATTCAAGTGGATGTTTCCAACAAACTGTTGGATATATAAATATGAAGCTCTGGGGTGAGATAAGAACCAAGGGCCATTGGAATTTAAATGGTAGTTAAAAGGAAGAAAAGGGGGGATGAAATCACACAGGCATATCATCTAGAATGAACAGAGCAATGATCTGGATAGAGCCCTTGGGATATGAAATGTAAGGCAGGAGACAAGGAAAGAGAAGTTACGTATAGACTTCAGAAAGGAGTTAGGATGAAAAACAGGAGAAAATGAGAATGTTCCCATGAAATTGAAAGTACCTGATACTTTAACCAAAGAATGTAGTAATTGGTGCCCAACAGAGTATCAAAATCCAGCAAGATATCTATTGGATCTGGCAATATGAAATCAAGTTCTTGGATTTTTCAATGTGAAGTCTAGTGGTGCATCATCTGAAGCTCACTTAAGTCTCCTTCAGCAATGGTAACTTGCTTTAGTCAGACCAGTTTATACTGATCTTCTCTTACACAGACTTCCTAAGGCCTTTGCCATGCAATAATATCACACAATTTTACATTTCATCACTGTTTTATCAAATGTCTTGGTTTTCCGTTCAAAAGGATCTCAAAAGAGAAGTGTAACTCCCTTTGCTCAGTGTTTGCCCTGCATTTTACAGAGACTCTGTAAAGGAAATCTTGTTTAAAGCCTGCTTGAGACTACAGTTGTAAAGAGGAGAACGGGAACCAAAGCTTAAGACTATTGACTTTTAGAGAACACCATTGATTTTCAATTCACTGTTCCTTCTTCTTGGCCATATGTTCATGTATATATCTTCGTTAAGTATTTGCATTTTAGTAGTCTATATAGGAACTGCCACGTGTTTTAGTTGGGTCTTTATAAAGAAATAGTATGTGTTTCTAGAAACTTGTTATTTTGAACCTCAGTTTTTTTTTTTTTAAATCCAGTGATTTAATTGAATAAATTACATGTGCTCATTATATAGATATTATCAGAGGGTCTACAATGAAATCCGTGGTCTCCCCGTCCACCACACTCCAATTCTGCCTCTGCAATATAACCACCATTTAGAATCTAATGGGTTTTCTTTCATCCTGCTTCCTTCTTTATGCACATATATAAAAACAAATATACCCTTATATGGTTGAAGATGTACAAAAACAGATTTTATGAAATTAGTATGATAAAATACAATATTGTGCATTTGAAAATTTAACTCTATGTTGAGGATATACCTTCAAGTCAATACATCTGGATCTACTACATTCAATATAATAGAAGTGTGCTATTTCAAAGTATCAATGTGAAGTTATTAATTTAGTCACGTATCCATTGATGCATATTCATGTAGTTTTCAGTTTGTTAAAAACAATGCTTTAATAGAACATTTATGGTTTATATGGGTACGTTCAAGTAACAGTGTTTTCTGCATTTAAAATGTTGGGGTGCCTGGCTGGCTCAGTTGGTGGAGCATGCAACTCTTAATCTTGGGGTTGTGAGTTCAAGCCCCACGTTGGGTGTAGAGATGACTTAAGAAAAATTTAAAAATCTTTTTAAAAAATGTTATTAAATTTGAGAGGCCTCTCCCACTTTCCCTGACCTAGCTTTTCTTTCTCTCCTTTCACTTCCTAGGACCTCAACTACTGTTTACTTGGCTTCTAGGTAGAGTTTACAATCATTTAGATCACTCACCTACCGATCACAGCAGGCTTTAAAGGTTGAGTTTAAGGATTAGATATTATTTTTTTTTGAATTATTTGTTGCTAAGTATTTTCAGTCATCTAACCTTTTCTCTGTGTTTTGGTAGTTCTTGACTCGCCAGATGCTTACGGTGCCACTAGCTTGGGTTCCAGGCAGTCTGGATCTCTCATCTATTGCAGTGAAAAATGGCATGGGCTTGGGATGCCTGGGTGGCTCAGTCGGTTGAGCGTCTGCCTTCAGCTCAGGTCAGGATCCCGGGGTCCTGGGATCGAGTCCTGCGTCAGGTTCCTTGCTCAGCAGGGAGCCTGCTTCTCCCTCTGCCTGCAGCTCCCCCTGCTTTGTGCTCTCTCTCACTCTCGTGCTCTCTCTCTGGCGAATAAATAGATAAAATCTTTTAAAAAAATGGCATGGGCTTGGTGCCTCTAGTGTTAATATCAAAACTGGGCCCCAGTAGTCTTTAACTGAAACAACTAATTACGATAAAATAAAATATACTCCTTTCACTTGATCTTAGCTACTATCAGTTATGTCACTCATTATGGAATGCTTGGAAAAATAGGAGTACTTGGTCATTCTGCTACAATTTTCTTCAACCACTTTTTTTTTTTTTTTTTTTTTGCCTTTTTCAAAATGTTTCTTTCTTATTCTCCATCAGATTTCAGGAAGTTAAGGAGCCTAACTAAGATCATGTGAGATTAGAATACTAGAAAAGTTAATGACCCAGGAAATTAAGAAAATTACTTAAAGAAATCCTACTCAGAACAAATATTCACTGTGTCCCTCCCGGAATTGACTTTTAATATATTGAATTTCCTCATGTAGTCAAGTATTCAAACCTAGAAAATCTATGGGAATTTTCAGTCAGACAAAAGCACACTGAATGATTGCCATTCATTCTGTTTCATGCCACATAATAGCTAAGAATCACTGGTTCCTAATGTGTATTTTAAATACCAGATTTTGTGTGGAACATAAGAAGAATTGAATTACATATTTTTTCTCTTCAATAATTGCGCTATATAAAAAGATCAAAGGGCTCAGAATTGGGCTCTAGTCAGAGCTATTTACTAGCCATGTGATCTTGGTCAAATCATGTAACCTCTTTTGGGCCTTGGTTTCTTAGTATAGAAATTGAGGGGGAGGGGAATAGATTCTCTAAAGAATTTTCTAACTCTGAAATTGTATGACCCTTAAATTCTATTGAGGATAGAATCTCATTAAACGTGGACCAGTGGTGTCCCTTAAAATGAAAATGTCTTGGTATGATTGCTGTTGTAATGTGCAAATGTTCTGAAATTAAATCAATAAAGTGAAATCCTTGCTGCTCTTTCGTATGCATGATTATATTGTGTGATGTTAAACAGCTACCGTGTTCTATCAGGGCTGCAGCCCTTCAGTTCTGGTTGAAATGACTCCTGTGTGTATACCGAGAAATAAGACTAATGCATGATTCAGCGCCTTTATAAATCAAAGATTCTATTACAGGCAGAAAATAGCCCAACAATAGCTATTCTATTACACTTCAGTGGCATTAGAAGAGAATACATCAAGTGAAGAACATAGGCCCTGCCTTTTTGTTCTGCAATACACTAAAAAAGCCATGTAGGTTTTAGTAGTTTCTTCTGTCCAGTGGTTAGTACATTGACACCTATGTTGAATGGCATTGTCCAAGATGTACTTCTATTTTTTTCAAAACATCAGTTCTCTTCTGTGCTTTGGTAGAGAGACGGGGTTTACCATCCAGAGTACCGTGGATCAGTTTTTCAGTCTAGCTCATTTGGATTTTTACTTTCTGATGCCTCACGGGGAACAACTGCACAAAATATGTATCGGGAGAACAGTATATATCTGTATTTGTATATAAAATGAGTTGATTTTATAAAACAATTATATTTAATATAAATTTTTAGTTGTAAAATGGTCCTAATGGCACTTTTGTTGTGTAATCTATCCTCACTCTTCCAGACCTATGTTTTATTGTATGGAGAAGAGTTAGACATTTATCCTTGACATTTCCTCCTCTAACAAACTTGGAACTGTCATGAGAGCTGCTAACTTTTTAAAAACCATCAACAATTTTAGGCCCCATATATAGTAGGTTGAGTAATTTACTTCACCCTAGTCCCACTTAGCCCAGAATATCAAACTTATGAAATGTATTTGGTAGAGCAATGAATAAATTTTTACAAGAGGCATGATCTCAGTAAATTATTTAATAAATGAAGCCTGCTCATCACATATTAGAACATCACATACTAGACAGCAGCAACTATGGAAAATCTGTGATAACAGTCCTACTTTATAAAATTTCAAAACTTATAAGATAGAAACAGAAAAGACAGGGCTAAACCCAATTTGTAGAAGTTTTTAGGACACAGGAGGGTTTGAGAATGAAGTAGTGAGTGATGTAGGAGAGATGGGATAAAAAGAGGGCCATAACCCCCAGTGCCATACATATGATTGTTATCTTGGTTGTCCCATTAAAATCATTCAATTTTGAAGGTAGCCACACTCCATTCTATAAAATCACTTAATGAGAAAATTGTGATTATTTATTTATTTATTTGAGAGAGAGAGAGAGAGCACAAGTGAGAAGAGGGATAAGCAGGCTCCCCGCTGAGCAGGGAGCCGGATGCGGGACTTGATCCCAGGACCCTGGGATCATGACCTGAACCAAAGGCAGACACTTAACTGACTGAGCCACCCATGCACCCTAGAGAAAACAGTGTTTATTTGAGAACTTGGTGGATTATATCTACCCTCTAAAGATATAAGCTCACGTGCTAGCATGTTTTGTTTTTCTCTTTTGCAGTTAATATTTATAAATATAAAAAACTATTTATTTTCCTGAATAGCACCATGATCAATTCCTGTTCTTATTATGAGAAGGCTAAATAATGTCTTTTTTTAAAAAAGATTTTATTTATTTATTTGAGAGAGAGAGAGAAGCAGACCCCCTGCTGAGCAGAGAGCCTGATTCGGGGCTCCATCCCAGGACCCTGGGATCATGACCTGAGCTGAAGGCAGATGCTTAGCTGGCTGAGCCACCCAGGTGCCCCAAAGCTAAATAATGTCTTAATGTCAACTTAGAAAGTGGAATTTATACACATGCCCTATTTGCATAAGGGGCATTTTTGTATAGATTAAAGCAATGCATTTGGCCAAAGAAGCTATATTGTTAGGAGCTGCAGAACATTAGCCTAATACATTAAAGTAGTTCCCAAGGTCTAATTCTAAAAAAAATATTTCATAAAATAGGCATGAAATAATTTAGTCATTTAAAACTAGAGTTGAGGGGCGCCTGGGTGGCTCAGTCGGTTAAGCGACCAACTCTTGATTTCAGCTCAGGTCATGATCTCAGGGTCCTGAGATGGAGCCTAGGGCTCCACGCTCAGCGGGGAGTCTTCTTCTCTCCCTCTCCCTCTGCCCCCCACGCCGCCCCCCACTTGCACATGTGTGCTTTCTTTAAAATAAAAATAAATAAATCTTTTAAAAAAAAACTAGAGTTACTTCATTGTTTTGTTTTTATAGTGAAATAAATCTGTTACTGCTGAAACCCAAAGAAATAACACATTAATACATCCTCAGTGAAGTAAAATCAATCCTACAGGTCATTGCTTGACTTTGTGGGTTAAAATTGCTTTCAAAATCTTATTATTAGCACTGTTGCATTGGAGGCTTCTAACTCCATTACCATAGAGAAGAGATTTGATTTTTTATAACAGCTTGCTACCTTTCAAAATGCAAAGTTTTAAGTACAGGCCACTTTGAGTGGACTTGATTTTCCTAAATTGAAAGAGATTGAGCTTGTTGCCAGTAACTTGTCTCAAAGGGTAACTTTCAAAATTTACAAGTTATGGGAAAATGCCAAAGGAATAGATGGATAAATGAATCACTGGCGCATTTAAGAATGAAATGCTTTTGAAATAGGTTGCTGTGTTTATGGTTGGCTCAATTTACCTTCTTTACCACCTTCTTAATTTAGATCTCCCTCAAGCTGAAGAAGAATAGATGAGGGAATCCACTTCTGTCATTTTATTTTACTGCCAAATCCATACTGTAATTTCTTTTTTTTATACTGTAATTTCTTTTCCACATGCTGTTTTCCAAACATCATGAAATTAGAAGGCCGTTTGTTTTTACTCAATTTTAAGTGTTGTTGCATATGAGAAATGAACTGGATTATGTGTGTGCGTATCCAGTGCATCTCCAAGGGAAACAATAGCAAAAATAGCTTGCGGATCAACAGGTTTAAAATCTAATAGAAATGTTTTCAGTGTAGCGCTATGTTTTTCTGCAGAGTTGAGAAAGCATATTTACTTACCTCTATTTCTTCATTCCTTTTCATTCCCATATGAAAAATCATTTGGCTTTGATCTGTTTTTTATTTATGTGTGCATTACATCAAGAAACTACATGATACAATTTATACATTTTGGAGCTGATAGAATACTGTTATCAACTCAAAACAATGCTCATGTATTGTCGTAACTATCAACAGACTAATAAAGAGTGTATATTATTCTTGAAGTAGTGTCTTTTGCAGGGCTGGTTTTGTTTTTCATCCCCCCAAGTTTTATCACTCTCTATCATTCTTTAACTAAATATGTTTTTTTGAGTAGGAGAACTGAAGAAATTATTTTGCTTAAACAGGACATTTTGTTTCATTCAGGAAACTAATTTCATGCTCCTTCTCAGAATTTCCAACTAAACCTTGGGGAGTAGCATATAAAAAATTTGAAAGGAAAAAAAGAAGGATGTGTATGCCTTATATTTAATGTTTATTTTAATTGTATTTTTCCAATTTAGGAAATTTACATTTAAGCTGCATCTGCATGGCATAAAGTTGAAAAATTAGTTGAAATTATCTAATGGATTTGCATTTAAATAGACAATCTAAGAAAAAAGGTCAGATCTTAATGTTCCCTATCAGGAAGAGATTATAGCTTTTACCAAGTTGTGATTCCCACACAGAAATCTGGGCAGTTGAGGAAATGAGATAAGGCAAGAGGAAGAAGTGAGCAGAAACATTGGGAAAATATTGTGTTAGAAGGTTTGGTGCCCACTCATCATGAAGTAAGTTCTATAGTGCCTGAAGTTCATAGTAAATATCCATTAGGAATTTTGAAATCAGCTATTTCCACCTCATGTTCTCTGTGTTTATCAGTGGTTCAAATTCAGCCTCTCTTCTTTGAATTCCAAACTTCTTAACAAACACTTTTTCTTCCGCATCTTCTATAATGCTGCTGTCTGTCTGGGGCTCTTGCACCCGGTTGTGAAGACTGCTTGCTGCAGAGCGGCCATATGCATCCACCCTGGTGCTGCGTTGCGCCCACCAGGATGCACACACGGGGGTTGTGTGGGGCCAGCAGCTTTCCATGTCTCTCTCACAGATAATTGCTTCCTCTGCAGCCTATCTTCTTGAGTGGATGGTGACCATTGTCCAGGCTTCCTGCCTCAGGGTTACTTAGGAAAGAACATTTCAGTAATCTGAAGATCTCAAATTTGCCTCCAAACAGAGAGCACAAATGTGAGGTTAACACTTCCTCCGAGAGCAGCAAGAAGTAAGGTAAAGGTTAATATTCATGCAAATCACAGGTAAACTGGAGGCCAGATGTTGAGAAATTTCTTACCTGAACATGTACACTTATTGCTTAAATATATCCTACATTCATTAGCTGAGAGTGAAGGGAAATGGGTAGAATGGGATGGAAGGACAGCCAAGAAATTGTGAACTAGCTGAGATGGAGATAGACTGAACATAGAATTTACTTTCCAGAATGGGGGCACTTTTGACCCTGTGTTAGTCTCCTGTTGTAACAAATTACCATAAACTTGGTTTGCTTAATAAAAACAGAAAAGTCAAAAGTCCTATCTTAGTTTCACTGCAATGAAATCAAGGTGTTGGCCGAGCCCTGCTCCCTCCTCTCCACCGGCTTTAATGGAGAATCTGTTCCTTGCCCCGTCCAGCTTCTGGTGGATGTCAACATTCCTTGTCCCATGTCCACCTCACTCCGATCTCTGCCTCCATGGTCACATCACCTTCTCCTCTTTTGTGTCTGTCGCATTTTCCTCTGCCCCTGTCTCACAAAGGTACATGTGATTGCATTGAGGGCCCACCCTAATAATCAGGACAGGCTCCCCATCTCAAAATCCTTACCTTAACTACATAAGCAAAGATCTTTTTTCCCCTTGCTATCTAAGGTAGCATTTACAGGTTCCAGGTATTATGATTTGGATATCTCGGAGAGGGGTCATCATTAGTCAGCCTACCACAGACAGTCAAAGAGAGCATTGTGAATAATTACACAGTAGCAACAGGGGCAAATGGGGACTGTCCTGGCCAAACCACAATACTGACGACAGTGTTTTCACTTTTCTTCTAAGAACTTTATTTTTAATTAAATTACATGATATATGTATAGTGTGTGTATAAGTTTGTAGTGTAAGCCCTGACAGTTGGTTTTCTCTTTTTTGTAATGGAAGTGCCTGACTTAAGCTTTGGTTGCAGAGGCATCAGCTCCAACAACAGTTATCTTGAATAAACACATGGCCAGTCACAGGACTAGAGAAGGAGCCAGGCCACCCATGCCGCTCCTTTGTTTTAGAGATCTCGGTTGGGGCCACTTGTTTTTTCCCTTCCCAAGCTTTAAATTCCTGCTCTTGTGTGTGTGTGTGTGTATGTGTGTGTGTGTTGAGAGCAAGAGAGAGTGCGTGAGTATGAGTGTGTGGTGACCAGGGGTTGGGAGGTGAGGGGCAGAGGCAGAGGGAGAGAGAGCATCTCAAGCAGGCTCCACGCCCAGCATGGAGCCCGTGTGGGGCTCCATCTCATGACCCGGAGATCATGACCTGAGCTGAAATCAAGAGTTGGATGCTTAATTGATTGAGCCACCCAGGTGCTCCCCACTCTCATGTTTTAAATTCACCAATTAAGAGTGAGCCTGTGAAACCTTAGGCCCCCACCCTTGACCCCAATAAAAACAGAACCCCAGGTCTGTGCTCTCTCTCTACCCATGACCTTGCTGTGTGGCCCCAGGTGTGCCATGTAATTTCCAGGATCTATAAGTAATAAACCTTTTTTCGTTTTTCAAAATTTCCTGGTAGTTATTGCTGAAGGGCAGCTTGCAATCATAATAACCATAAGGACCAGTCCAGCCACAAAATCGGTTATTGATAAGCTGAGACCAGCACACAAAACAATATGTATACACACACACACACACACACATACATAATTTAAGTATTCAAATAGTTCATTATGGCTTATTTTAAAAAACTACTTTTGCATCTCACTTTCAGTAGTGATCATTTTCAACTTTTTTAGCTATATTATTTTATATATGATATACTGTGAAATAATATAAAATATATATATTGGTTTCTGCCCATTTCCTGGCATAGAGCTCCTACAGCCTTTGAAATTTCCTAGAAAGAGCACTAGGAGCATCTTTTAATGTTTGGTCTTTAACTCTGGTTCCTGACACAGAACTCTCAAACCCCTTGGAATGTCCTGGGTGATAGGAGTGTTCTTTTGTTCCAATGAGGTAATTTTTAGTGGGCTCCTGGATAGCTTCAGGATGGGGGCTGGTAAGCCAGAAAGACCAAGCCATGGTTAGAAGCTTGGAACTTTCAGTGCTACTCCCTACCTGCAGAAGGAGAGAGAAGCTGGAGATTGAGTTAATGGTCGGATCATGCCTACATGGTGAAGCTTCCATAAAAATCCCCAAAGTATGGGGCTTGTGGGGCTTTCAGATTGGTGAACACATCTACATGCTGGGAGGGTGCCGTCCCCAACTCCACGATGACAGAAGCTCCTATGCTTGGGACCCTTCCAGACCTTGCCCTGTATTTCTCTTCATCTGACTATGCATTTGTATCCTTTAAAATGTCCTTTGTAGGGCGCCTGGGTGGCTCAGTTGGTTAAGCGACTGCCTTCAGCTCAGGTCATGATCCTGGAGTCCCGGGATCGAGTCCCGCATCGGGCTCCCTGCTCAGCGGGGGGTCTGCTTCTCCCTCTGATCCTCTTCCCTCTTGTGCTCTCTGTCTCTCATTCTCTCTCTCTCAAATAAATAAATAAAATCTTTAAAAAAAAATGTCCTTTGTAATAAATTGGCAACAGTAGGTAAACTGTTTTCCTGGCTTCTGTGAGCCAAGCTAGCAAACTATCAAACCTGAGGAGGGGGTCATGGGAATCTCTGATTTGAAGCCAAGTCAGACAGACGTTGTGAGTCATGTGTGGACCTACTATGCACAATTGGCATCTGAAGTAGGGAGCAGTCTTATGGGACTAAGCCCTTAACTTGTGGTGTCCGTGCTAACTCCAGTTAGAGTCATGACCGGATTGAATCGCAGGACATTTGGCTTGTGTTAGAGGGGAAACCCCCCCCCCCACATCCAGTGTCAGAAATGTTGTGTGTGAGGAAACTGTGTTTTCCCCTCGCCACATACTATTACAGCTATTTCTGGATTTATCAGTTTTAGCAAGTACCCTCAACTTTCAATTCATTAGTTGGTTATGCTGCTCCATCTCTATTTGTTTTTCTAGATCCAATCTGTCTCTCTCTGTTCTACGTGCTGACAGGATGGCCCCTATGGACTGGCTCGCCAGAGCCCCCTTGAGCTTTGGATTATAATTGCATTTTGCCAATGACAGGTACTGGAACAGGATCTAGTCAGGAGCAGAGAGAGGTCAGGTGTCTATTCCCATTTCCGGATGATCCTTGCCAGATTACAGTGCCCCTACCTATGGCCACAACTCCTGTTGGGGGGCCCTTTCCAATAGCTACAGATCTTGTCAGTTCCAGTAACACCGCTCTCTCCCTTGCCGTCTCTTCAAAGGCTGGGACTAGCTTTATACTATTGTTAGTCTCTGGGTGCATCACCATTCAGCTGAGTTCTTTAATCCTTTTCTCAACTCTATAAATCGCCCTTTCATTAAATTTTCTTCGGCTACCTTTTGAATAAGCTATCTGTTTTCTGTGGAAACTTTGACTAACAAATGTTTAGCTCCCACATTTCTCACTCACATCCTCCTCCTATTCTTCCAGCATACTCATTCACAGTTACAATATAACTAGAGAAAAATAGGACTTAACCCAAAATACCTTAGTGAAGTATTTAAACAGAAGGAGTTTAAGTCAAGAAATTGGCCACTCAGTTGATAGATGTTTTGGGTGGGAACTCCAAACTGAGGGGAGGTGGGGCAACACAGACATGAGTATCAGCAGGAAACAATTACCACCCCTAGGTTAGAGGGACAAACCTAGGGTGGTGTTGCTGGTGTCCAGGGCTCAAGATTGCTTGGGAAATGTGGGAACCATAGCAGGGTGTTTGGAAGGGCTCTTGGAGCAAACAAGGAGACGCAGACATTGCCAGAGAAGCCGGCGGCTGCATGGAGGGGGAAGAAACCTGAATCCTCCTTACCTTCTGCCCTCCAGTCTCCCTTAAGTGCCTCCCACTGGCTAAACCTACATGGAAGCCAGAGAACAAAAAACTTGGAGATGTAATTTGCCCGGGAGTCATACCTCTGAGATACAGAAAAATTGTCCCAGGGAAATTCTGGGGCATTTGAACCCTTTCATGTAGGCCACCATTCAGGCCAGGCTTTAACCAATAGTTAGATCTGCTTCTAGCTGCTTCACTTTGCCCATTAAATGCCAAATCTCAGTAAGTTTACCTATCTTTTTTTTTAAGATTTATTTATTTATTTTAGAGAGAGAGAATGAGAGAGAGAGAGGAGGGTCAGAGGGAGAGGGAGAGAAGCAGATTCCCCACTGAGTGTGGAGTCCGATGCCATTCGGGGCTGGATCCCAAGACCCTGAGATCATGACCAGAGCCGAAATCAAGAGTCAGATGCTCAACCAACTGAGCGGTGCAGGTGGCCCAAGTTTACCTATCTTGTTCAATTTTACCTCATGTTCTATTCTCCTTGGTCCGGCAAACTTAAAATCCATTCCCACAATACTTCATTTCTTGCTTACACAAATTAGCAACAGTTTGCAATGACATTGGATGTAAATGCTATCTCCTCCCCAGATCTTGAAATTCTTCCCTGGACCATGCTAGAATCTGATTCCTCAAGGGCAATGGAGAGACAATGTGAGTGAAGGGGTTTGTTCTTGAAGAGTTGCCTTTCTTTTGCAAGACAACTGCCTCTGTAAATTCATTAAAGATTGCTTTTTTTTTTCTTCAAATGAGCTTTATTTTTAACAGTCAGAATCTGGAAACAAATTAAATGTCCACCAACAATTGATAGGTGCACAACTGTATTACATCCATATTTCATCCATACAGAGTGAACTAGTACTCAGCAACAAAAAGAAATAATTTAATTAATCTCTGAGCAATTATGCTTACTGAAAGAAGGTTAAAAAAAAAGGCCATACTGGCTTTGTTATTTATTATATATTATCATACACTATTTATTATATAAAATACTAGAAAGTGCAAATTAAAGTACTGTGAAATAAAACAAATCAATGGTTGAATGAGAATGAGGGATTAGGGAGGGACAAGAGGAAGAGATTATGAAGGGGCATGAGCAAACTTTGGGGGCTAATGATATGCTCATTACTTTAATTATGGTGATGGTATCACAGATGTCTACATATGTCAAAATTCATCAAATTGTACAACTTAAATATGTGCAGTTTATTATATTCTAATTATACACCAGTAACGCTATTAAGAGCTATAATGCTACCACATAAAAATCTGGATCTCCCATTTCTCTTGGAAAATCAACCAACCTTATATTGACTCAACTATTTCCCACTTCTCATATCTTGGTAGGGTCAGCCCTGCCTCCGTGGCAGCAAAAACTGGAGAACAATTAATACCACGTTCACCCAAACACTGGCTGGGTCAGAAGACCCATCCGAGACTGCAGGATCTCTCTGGGGTACCTGCCTGTGCACTGTTGGCCTAAGGTCAACAGCCCAGGGTGGTATAGGAATCCAGAAAACCTTTAGATTATTTGCTCTGACACTGACCTCTGCCACAGGAGATAAAGAGGTCTGTAGGTTCTAAGAATTTCTGTACACCTTTAACCCAGAGCCACAGTCACATGAAATTTACGTCTGCCCTTCAGAGCAGACACATAACCTCTAGTTTGACACCATCTCCACCACTCCCAAATTAATCAAGGTTTCTGTACTTGGTGTTTTTTTTTTTTTTTTTTTAAGATTTTATTTATTTATTTGACAGAGAGAGACACAGCGAGAGAGGGAACACAAGCAGGGGGAGTGGGAGAGGGAGAAGCAGGTTCCCTGCAGAGCAGGGAGCCCGATGCGGGGCTCGATCCCAGGACCCTGGGATCATGACCTGAGCCGAAGGCAGACGCTTAACGACTGGGTCACCCAGGCGCCCCTACTTGGTGTTTCTATATTATGTTGTTTTAATCTTAAAAGTATACTTTGTTAATTTTAAGTTTTGAAAGATTTATAGTTATATTATAACTAAATAAACTATAATCAAGCCTACTTTAGGATGTCTAAATAAAACAGTCTTTACCGGAGTTAGCCTTACTAAGTGTTAATGCTTAAAATTTTGGAAAGTAGAAAAACAAAACTTGTATCTTTACCCTTAATAAATTCGAATGGCAGGAAAAATGACAACATTCTATGCATCGGAACAAGAAATATATCAATTGTGTTTCCTACTTAGCCCCTGAAGGTCTTATCTGCCTCCCGAATTTTGGACTTCACGGGGGCTGTAACTTCTGGGTAGGTCTCGGGAGACAGCTACAGCCCAACGGTGTTGGGGAATGTGAGACATCCCCTAGGAAAAAGGGACTTAAGTCCTGCCATTCCCAGAAGAAATGGAGGTTGTCATGCCACTCACCCCTTCATCAGGGTGAGCTTAGGACTCAGAGGAGATCCTGACATCTAGGTCATAAGATCAGTCCCACAAGGCTGAGTAGTTTTTCCTAAGAAGGTTTAGACAGCATTGCCAATTAGGCCAAATTAGACTGAGAGCTCTTGTCTGCCATCCTGCTGTTTTTCTCTGATGTACATAAAATTTGGGGCTGCCACAAAAGACCTTCTTCCCTTCGTGCTGGCAAAGCCTGTATCTCGCTCTCTCTCTCTTTTAAAATTTTATTTAATAACATATTTTATTTAGCCCAATATGCCCCAAATATTATCATTTAATATGTAGTCAAATAAAGGTTATAAGATGTTCTACACTCTATCTCCCTCTCTCTCATTCTATGTTTTAGAGATCTAGTGCGCATTTTATACTTAGAGCATATCTCAGCTCACCCCAGCCACATTTCAGGTGCTCACTTGTCATTTGTGGCTCGTGCCTACCGTATTGGACAGCACAACTCAATTTAGCCCACAGTCCTGGTTTTCTTCCTGACTGTGGAAAGCAATCAACACCCTTGTATACAGGTGTGAAGGGAAGACGTGAGCTCAGTGAGTCATCACCTGTTTCTTGAGAGCCCATTTCTTTCCTCACTCAAACCCACACAGTGAACAGAACGAGGGCTTTCACAATAAGGCTTTTTCAGGACACGAAGCAGATCAGCGTGGGGCAGGCAGTTCCGAGGCTGGAAAAATCCATCTTAGCTACCTCATGTAGAGTCAGTACTGTCCATGGGAAACAAAAACCTCTGGAACACTGCAGCAGATTCCAGCTCAGATCTTTTGGGCTGGTGCTGGGTCATGGCCACACTGAAACCATCCGCGGGTAGGCAACGTGGATCCCTAATGGGTTCGTACCACTCATGATTCCCTCCAGGACATGGGAGGGAGGGTGGAGGTGTGCCTTGCCTGAGTACACTGGGGTGACAGCCACACAGGGTGGGGCCCTGACTGCTAGCAGAGGTGCAGTGGTCTCTGCAACAGACACAGGCAATGGTATAGCTCAGGCTAAGTGAAGGTCCTGGGGAGATTAGAAAATGTAAAAGGAAGTCCTGAAACCTCCCCACATACCTGGCACTTGTAGTTACCTTCCCAGCGTGGATACCTAGATGTACGAAGTTCAACTTCAGGGTGTTGACTCCATCTCAAAGGCTACTTTCAGAGCTGTTCTCTTTTATGAGTCATACTGTGTTGAGCAAGGAGAAAGCACCCTCCCTGCTCTCTTAAGGCCTCCCTTTGGTGTGAAGTTCCTGGTGCTAAATGAACTTAGAAGATGTAGCAAAAGGATCACCAAGACACTCACATACAGGAAGCCTTTCTTGGGTATGAACTTTTATATGCCAAGCCCGGTGGGAGGGTCTTCTGTAGGCCCTCCCACGTTTGCTGAACACATAAGACTTGGCTCTGGTGTTATGTCTCTGGTGCATGATGAAGCTGGATTTGCCACCAGAGAACTGCCCACATTCACTTCATCCATAGGCCTTGCTGTGGTGTGAACTTTCATGTGTTGAAGAAGCTGGGGATGACTAATGTAGACTTTCCCACATTCGCTGCACACATAAGGCCTTGCTCCACTGTGAATTCTCTTATGTACTTTAATGTAGGAACTGTGGCTAAAGAATTTCCCACATCTATCACACTCGTAAGACCTCTCCCCAGTGTGGCTTTTCTGGTGCTCAGCAAGTGCATCTTTGCGGAGAAAGGCTTTCCCACATCGGCTGCACATAAAAGGCCTTTCTCCACTGTGAATTTTTTGGTGCTGAGTAAGTGTGTCTTTGCGGCCAAAGGCTTTCCCACATTCACTGCACTCGTAAGGTTTTGATCCACTGTGTATGCTCTGGTGCTGAATAAGATGGGATTTTCTGATAAAAGATTTCCCACATTCAGCACACTCATTAGGCCTTGGTCCCACGTGAGCTCTCTGGTGTACTTGGAGGTTGGTGTTGCAGACGAAAGATTTCCCACAATCGTTGCACTCATAAGGCTTTTTTCCAGAGTGGATTTTCTGGTGCTGAACACACTTGCCTTTGGTGCTAAAAGCTTTCCCACATTCACTGCACTTGTAATTTTTCTGTCCAGTGTGAAGGGCTTCCTCACACTGGGTGCTGCTGCATGGCTTCTCCTCATCTTTAGTGGCATGGTGCTGGACAAATCCAGAGCTGGCCAAGAAGTCCTTCTCATCCTCCTTGCAAGTGAAGGCGTTCTCTGACTTACAGCTTCTGTAGCTCTTCACAAAGGAATCTTGGTCCTTTTTTTCCCAAGGGACTGCCTCTCCACTCTCCTGCTTCAGTATTTGGTCAATGTTGACAGTGACCCAGAAGGTTCTTCCACATGACCCACATGGGTGTGGTTGAGGCCCAATGGATGTTCCCTGCTGCCCAGACAGCTGCAAAATGTCTTTTAAGATCGGGTCACACATGTTACATGGGTGGCTCTTGTGGACGGAAGGACCCACACTGAGAATTCTCCCCTGTGACTCTCTTATAGAAACTTCCTGCTCAGAAGATGCGTCTTCATTCTCTACTCTATGACAAGGGCCGGGGCTCCCCAAGACCATCGCTGCCCCTGCTGGAGCTATCGCTACATTTGCAGGAACCACGGGCTCTCTCACTGGCAGTGGTTGGGGAATTAAATGATATCTGGAAATTGCAAGTCCCAGTGAGGTCACCAGTAGAAAGTTTTCCAGGATCACGTTACAGTACAGGCGTTTCTGAGCCTCATCAAGTAGCTCCCACTCTTCTGGGGCAAAATATATACACACATCTTCAAAGGTTACAATGTTGCGGGTTGAATCCGTCTGTGCACCAGCCTCCGCCATTGCCAGAGGGTCAAGGCCCCGAGAGGGCACGCCTCAGCGGGTGTGAGGAAATACGAGGCACAATATCGTCCACTCTGCGGTCAGGGACACCACACAAAACTAAAGCTGGGGTAAAACGGCTCCTACAAAGCAGAGAGGTAGGGCTCAAGCTCGAAAATGGCTTCCGTACAGTTGTGGATAAACAGACGGAGAAACCGTCTCTTCCTAGTGTTTCCGGCTGTCTTTCTCAAATGAACCGGAACCAAATATGATGGAGGATGGTCCAATGCGCAGAAGCAGGAAGTCCCGCCCGGAGGTCGCCTTAAATTGATACATATATATATTTTTTAACAGAGGAAGGACTGGTTTCCTTAGATTGGAGAGAGGAATGGAGGTTTCCTTTGGCAAATGTGACTTCAGGTATTTTTAAAGTTCATATTTCTCAGCTTCATTCAAATCCATCCAAATGTCTCCCTTCCAAATTTCATAGTCCTGAATAATTTTTTTTTTAATGATTCATTGTTGCTATACAGGGTAGCTATTAGTTTGTTGTTGTTATTGTTGTTTTCTGTGTTGATCTTGTATTTAGGCACTGTTGAATTCCCTCTTTAGTTCTACTTGTCAGTTGGTTATCTTGGATTGATTGATTATATAGATGATCATATCCACTGAAAACATTTTACTTCATATTTTCCAACGTCTACATCCATTCTCCACTTTTTTTTTTTCCTCTCTCATCTTTTGCAGTGGCCATAACCTTTAGGACAAGGTTGATTAGTAGTGGTGATAAGAGATGACTTTTATTTCTGAATTTAATGTAAATTATTCTACACTTTGCATCTTTTTTTTTTTTTTAAGATTTTATTTATTTATTTGACAGAGACAGAGATAGCGAGAGCAGGAACACAAGCAGGGGGAGTGGGAGAGGGAGAAGGCTTCCTGCCGAGGAGGGAACCCGATGTGGGACTTGATCCCAGGACCCTGGGATCATGACCTGAGCCGAAGGCAGACGCTTAACGACTGAGCCACCCAGGCGCCCTACACTTTGCATCTTATGCTGTACACATATTTGCTATACATATTTGGTAGATACATTTATGAAAGTTGTTTGCCAATTTTTTTCTATCATGAATGATTGCTGGATATCATTGAATGGTATAATGACCTATACTTAGTTATGTTTTTTCTCATTTAGATACATTATTTTAGTGAATTAACTTTGTTGGTGAATTTTCTTAAATTGTGTTATCCTTGAATTTTGAGATTAAACCATTGGTCATGAGGCATTAAAATGAAATATTGGTTGTGGTTTGCTGATACTATGTTTGAATTTTGCTTCTGTGCTTATAAGTGTGATTAATATATGTTTTTGCTTCCTTGTGCTTTTCTGTCTTGGGGACCACAGACATTACTAAGCTCAGAAAATGAGAAATTGTCTATTTTCTGTTCTATATATTGGAACAGTTTTTTTTTGCAGTTGAAATTAGCTTTTTTAAAAAAAGTTTAGTAGGTCTGATACCTTTGTGCTTCTAAAAATTTAACTACCCTTTCTTTGATTTTATGATTTTCTTCATGATGGGCCACTTTGCTGGTTTATATTTCCCTAGAATTTTTTTTCATGTTATCTAGGTTTTCATATTTATTTCTATTATGTTGATCACTGTGTTTTATTATTTTTACCTTTATTTAATGTTTTTTCCAGCTTTATGAGGTATTATGATGAATAAAATTGTATATATTTAAAGTATACAATGTGATGATTTGATATATGTATATATTATGAATGATTACCACAATCAAGTTAATTAACATATCCTTCACCTTATATAGTTACCTTTTTTTCTGCATGTGCATAGTGAGAGTGCTTAGGGTCTCTTCTCAGCAAATTTCAAGTCTACTACACAGTATGATTAAGTGTAGTCACAATGTGGTACATTAGGTTCCAATAACTTATTCATCCTGTATTTTTTGTTTTGTTTCAAGTTTTTATTTAAATTCCAGTTGATTAACATATAGTGTAATAATAGTTTCAGGAGTAGAATTTAGTGATTCATCACTTACGTATGACACCCAGTGCTCATCACAGTTACGTGCCCTCCTTAATACCCATCACCTATTCAACCCATCCCCCTGCCCTCCTCCCCTCCAGCAACCCTCAGTTTGTTCTCTATAGTTAAGAGTCTGTTTTATGGTTTGCCTCTCTCCCCCACCAATGTGTTCATCTGTTTCATTTCTTAAATTCCACATATGAGTGAGATCATGTGGTGTTTGTCTTTCTCTGACTGATTTCGCTTAGCATAATACACTCTAGCCCCATCCATGTTGTTGCAAATGGCAAGATTTCATTCTTTTTGATGGCTGGAGTATTATTCCATTGTATATATAAATACCACCTCTTCTTCATCCATTCATCAATCAATGGACCTTGGGTCCATATTTTGGCTATTGTGGATAATGCTGCTATAAACAATGGGGTGCATGTGTCCCTTTGAATCAGTATTTTTGTATCCTTTTGGTAAATACCTAGTAGTACAATCGCTGGATCATAGGGTAGTTCTATTTTTAACTTTCTGAGGAACCTCCATACTGTTTTCCAGAGTGGCTGCACCAGTTTGCCTTCCCACCAACAGTGCAAGAGGGTTCCCCTTTCTCTGCATCCTTGCCAACATCTGTTGTTTCCTGTGTTGTTAATTTTTGCCATTTTGACAAGTGTGAGGTGATATCTCTGTAGTTTTGATTTGCATTTCCCTGATGATGAGTGATGTTGAGCATCTTTTCATGTATCTCTTAGCCATCTGGATGTCTTCTTTGGAAAAATGTTACTCATGTCTTCTGCCCATTTCTTCACTGGATTATTTGTTTTTTGGGTGTTGAGTTTGCTAAGTTCTTTACAGATTTTGGATACTAACTCTTTTTCAGATATGTCATTTGCAAATATCTTCTCCCATTCCATAGGTTGCCTCTTAGTTTTGCTGATTGTTTCCTTCACTGTGCAGAAGCTTTTTATCTTGATGAAGTCCCACTGGTTCATTTTTGCTTTTGTTTCCCTGGTCTCCAGAGATGTGTCTAGTAAGAAGTTGCTACTGCCGAGGTAAAAAATATTGCTGCCTGTGTTCTCCTTTAGAATTTTGATGGTTTCCTGTCTCACATTTAGGTCTTTCATCCATTTTGAATGTGTTTTTCTGTATGGTGTAAGAAAGTGGAAAAATATAGAATGCTTCATGAATTTGCATGTCGTTCTTGCACAGGGGCCATGCTAATCTCCTCTGTATCATTCCAATTTTAGTGTATGTGCTGCTGAAGTGAGCATGAGAACTTATACACCTTATAACTGAAAGTTTGACCCTTTCTTTGATCAGCATCTCCCATTCTCCCCACTCTCTAGACTGTGGTGACCACCATTCTACTGTTTCTATGAGTTTGACTTTCGTTTTATTTAGATTCCGTATATGAGTGAGTACATACAGTATTTGTCTTTCCGTGTCTACCTTATTTCATTTAGCATAAGTACTCCAGGTTCATCCATATTATCACAACTGGTAGGATTTCCTTCTTTTTATGGCTGAATAATATTCCATTATATATACACACACCACATTTTCTTTAACCATTCATCCGTTGGTGAACATTTAGGTGTTTCCATATCTTGGCTATTGTGAGTAGTGTTGCAATGAACATGGGTGTGCAAAAATCTCTTCAAAATAATACTGATTTAGTTTCTTTTGGATTTATACCCAGAAGAGGGATTGCTGGGTCATATGTATGGTTTTTAATCTTAAGTGATAGGTTACTTAATAATTAGTTACTCATTTTTCATTGCTGATGTTGTTTATTCACATCTTCATTCTCTTTTTTTCTCCCACGATTTTATTTAAATTCAAGTTAGTTAACATATAGTGTAGTATTAGTGTCAGGGGTAGAATTTAGTGATTCATTAGTGGCATATAACAGCCAGTGCTCATCACAGGTGCCCTCCTTAATGCCCATCACCCATTTACCCCATCCCCCCATCCACCTCCCCTCCAGCTACCCTCAGTTTGTTCCCTATAGTTAAGAGTCCTTTATGGTTTGCCTCCCTCTCTCTTTTTATCTTATTTTATTTTTCCTTCCCTTCCCCTATGTTCATCTGTTTTGTTTCTTAAATTCCATATACGAGTGAAATCATATGGTATTTGTCTTTCTTGGACTGACTGATTTCGCTTAGCATAATACACTCTAGTTCCATTCATGTTATTGCAAATGACAAGATTTCATTCTTTTTGATGGCTGAGTAATATTCTATTGCATATATATACCACATCTTCTTTATCCATTCATCAATTGATGAACACTTGGGCTCTTTCCATATTTTGGCTATTGTGGATAGCATTCCTATAAATATTGGGGTGCCTGTGCCCCTTCAAATCACTATGTTTGTATCCTTTGGATAAATGCCTAGTAGTGAAATTGCTGGGTTGTAGGGTAGTACTTTTTTTAACTTTTTTGAGGAATCGCCATACTGTTTTCCAGATTGGCTGCACCAGTTTGCATTCTCACCAACAGTGCAAAAGGGTTACCCACTTTGGGGAGATGGAAAGGTAGTAGGGAAACTATTAAAGTTTTTTCTACTGATCAAAACTTCTCCTAAATATATTGACTCTGAATAAAAATCATCCCTATTCCTCTGAACCTAGATGTTTGAAATTATAAAGACAAAATTTGATTATTTTTAGGTTCCCTTCTTTACATTTCTGTTGAGTCATAAACAATGGCCATCTGACTGAATAAGTTACAAAGGGTAGAAAGAAATATCCAGAATGAGGGGAATTTTGTTTAATTCTACTTAAATATCATCTCTTTCCTGATGCTGATTGTGCTCTGTTTCTTTCTCATGACCTGCTCTCTCCCCGTCACTCTTTCTTCCTGCTACAACCCACAAAATCAGGCACTTTGAAGAATAAAAAAACTTTATGACCTTTATCAAGATGAGGGAGATTCACCACACTGATCACTGAGCAGAAGAAATTGTAAAATGGAACTTTTAATATTTTAAAGCCATTTGGAATACAGTTCACATGAATGATTCTGTACAATGTACAAATCAGTACCCTGGAGAATTTACACTGACAGCCGTGGGAGGAAGACATGCGGGAATAACTTTTAATTGCATATTTAATTGACCTTGGAGGAAAATGAATCTCGTATTTTGTACTGAGTACAATTACATAAAGATTTGAAAATAATATTATCCAAAAAAGTTACTCAGACTATTTTATGGTATTATTAGAATCATATATAGTGTTTGTACTCTGCATTCTTTTGATAGTACTAAGACAATCACCATCCTGCTTTATAGCAGAGGGGTAGAAAGGAGTTAGGAGATAAATTAAAGCATACATTTTGCTAGCATTTTTAGTAATTTATGATAAATAACTTTATAAAAGTCTCTCTGAAAAGTCTTCAGACATCATTTTGAAACTATCAGATTTATAGTTAATACAGCTAACATGTATAATTTTAAGGTGGCTTTTTGCTTTTCCAACCAATTGGTATTAAGGTAATTTACAACTAAGTAAAATCAGTATTTTTCCCACATATGTTTTTACAGTGGATAGAGCTAAAGAGATTGTTGTTTTAAAGAATGAATATAGCTATTTTTCTCAAGGGCATTTGTCCTAAGAAGACATCTTTTATTTTTTTTTCAGATGTAGAATTTGGTGATTCATCACTTACACATAACACCCAGTGCTTATCATAACTAGTGCCTTCCTTAACAACCATCATCCACTAAGAAGAAGATGTGGTATATATGTATACACACACACACACACACACAATGGAATACTACTCAGCCATCAAAGAATGAAATCTTGCTATTTGCAATGACGTGGATGGAACTAGAGGGTATTAATGCTAAAAGAAATAAGTCAATCAGAGAGAGACAATTATCATATGATCTCACTCATATGTGGAATTTCAGAAACAAAACAGAGGATCATAAGGGAAGAGAGGGAAAAATAAAACAAGAAATCAGAGAGGGAGACAAACCATAAGAGACCCTTAATCATAGGAAGCACACTGAGGGTTGCTGGAGGGGAGAGGGGTAGGGGGATGGGCTTACTGGTCGATGGACATTAAGGAGGGCTCGTGATGTAATGAGGACTGGGTATTATATGCAGCTGATGAATCACTGAACTCTACCTCTGAAACTAATAATACATTATATGTTAATTAATTGAATTTAAATTTAAATGTGAAAAAATTAAAAGAGGATATCTTTTAGTTAACATATTTAGAAAAAGACATTGGCTCATATAAAAATAGTACCCAGTTAAGGTCCTGTGTATAAGGGGAGATAGATAATTTTAGAAGTTATAAGGTAAGAAATGATCACTATTTAATATGAGAGAAAGCAAAGGTATTTTCTCAGACCTACGATATAGACCAGGCAGTTAAGTGCCATGATTGGCAATGATTTTGGGTGAAAATAGAGAGCTGTAAGGACACATAGCAACTGTGACCTACACTTCCATTTAGAATTACATGAGTTGCAGTGATGTCTCTCAGAATATAAACCATGAAATATTTGGCAGGGTTTAATGCCACATCCCATCTGCTGCCATCTTAGGCTGCGTTAAAAAAAAAAAAAAAAAGATAATAGGAAGGGAAAAATGAAGGGGGGGAAATCAGAGGGGGAGATGACCTATGAGAGACTATGGGCTCTGAGAAACAAACTGAGGGTTCTAGAGGGGAGGTGGGGTGGGGGGATGGATTAGCCTGGTGATGGGTATTAAAGAGGGCACGTATTGGGTGTTATACGCAAACAATGAATCATAGAACACTACATCAAAAACTAATGATATGATGTATGGTGATTAACATAACATAATAAAATAAAATTAATAAAAAAAAGGAAATAGTGTTTAGTTCACAGAAGGGGAGAGTTCTACTGTATTGATCAGAAACTACTTTTCTGAATTCATCCTAGGTGTAGCTCAAGGGAGGTAACCCAGAGCAACCATGTAAGGCATGGAAACAGGGTTCTTTTGATTTTTCAGCCAAGAGTGTAGATTTCAGGGGACATCAGTTGTGTTCTTTCCAAAATCTTAGAGCTCTTAGGGTGAAAAGAGTTTGATTTAGTTTGTTCTGTTTGAGCAGAAAATAATGAAGAGATTCACTTACTAGATGCATGGCCCGGTGCCACAATAAATCTTCATACCTATAATACAGACTCTGAAGTAACATGGTAGATGATCAAGGCCCAATTTGCCTGTGGATTTTTGGCTGACATTTATGGGCAATTGTTAAAGTTATCAGATACTGGAAATGCATCATTGCATAAAGCAGGATGCATAAAGCTCATGCTTTACATACTGGGAAGAACAGTGCTCCCACTGATGTAGGGAAACGTAAAGACAGAAGTTCCTCTTTGCAACGCAGAGTCAGAGCAGGGAGAGGACAAATAGCCAGTCAGGCCGTGCGTAGTAGCACCGCACGGAAGAGCTTGCCGGCTAGTATCTTGCGAGCTTCATTCATTTAGCATCAACAAGAAGGAAGGCACCGAACATCAAGCAGGACCATAGTGGACTAGAAACTAAGAGTATAAAGTCAAAGAAGAAATGGTTACTGCCTCTAAACCATCCTACTAATGAGATGTAAAATGTGAGGCTGTGTTTATATGTATGCGCATGTCTGAGCATGAGTTCTGAAGGTGGTCTTTATATTCTGAGAATAATATGTATTAGGTTAATTTTGTTTCTTAACACCCATGTTTAATTGAGTAAAGTCAGAAATGAAAACACTTGATTTTTACATAGACTTTAAATTCCACTTTAAAATCTTATTATTTTATTATTTGTTATCTCAAATATGTATCACTTTTATTTTTATTTTAAAAAAATTTTTAAAGATGTTATTTATTTGATAGAGAGAAAGCACAAGAGAGCACAAGCAGAGGGAGAGGCAGAAAGAGAGGGAGAAGCAGGATGCCCGCTGAGCAGGGAGACCAACTAACGCGGGGCTCAACCCCAGGACACCAAGATCATGACCTGAGCTGAAGGCAGACACTTAACCCACCGAGCCACCCAGGTACACAAGTGATACATCTTTATCTTCTGTTCCACTGCTCCCTCCTTCAAAAGCAGAGATAAAAAGGGGTATAATGGAGACAAAAGAAGTATATGTATATATACGGACTGCTGGGGGAGATGTTACGGTGGCTGGGGCCCAGGGTGCATGGGGTGCAATTCTGGGGCCAGCAGTGCATGATGCGTTTCTCTGTGTTTACATTTAGCTGATGTGGAGTGGAGTGCGCATGTCCTGTGTGCCTTTGCGCCCCCACATGTTTATGTGAGAGGCATTGGGGTCCCCACTTTGCCCTCACCCTACAAGCCTACTGTGTACATATGGAAAAGGAGGAGGTAATAATCCTATACCTCCCCCACCTCTGCCATGCACCTGCCCTGCACAGTTGCCCACAGCGTGTCCCCTGAAAACAAGCAGTGGCCTTTCTCCTTTGTCTACACCCCCCTTTTTCATGTGATTGCTGTACAGTATTTTTTTTTTTTTTAATTCACAAGTTCTTGTTCCTCTCCCCTCTAGCCTTCAACTCGTGATCCATAATTTATTTGTCTGGCTTCTTGGAGGTACCTCTGTAGGTTGTCCTCGGGTATTCTTATAGATGTCTTTCCGAAAATGGTTATTTCATGTGATTTTTCATGGAATTTGTCCTAATAAACCATTCTTCTGTCACATGGCAACATTAAAAAAAACCATACAGTAGCACTGTGTTTAGGACTTGTTAAAAGAAATTTTTATGCCCCAGGACCTCCTTCTTTCACTTTCTTAACAGCAAAGGACTTAAGGATGTTTTTCCTTAGTGTAAGGAGCATATTAAGGGATTGAAGGCTAATGCCATCTGGGCTGACTTCCTTAATTGTACTTCAGGCTCATAATTTTGATATTTATGCTAGAACCTTCTAACAATTAGAGTTTTTAACAGTGGATCAGCCTGCCTAACAAAGTAATGAACTTCACGTTGCTGGGAAGGTTCCAGAAGGTGCTGTATGAACACCACCTCTTAAGACTGCTTTAGGGGGATTCCTTATTGATTTTGGAGCTGGACTAGATAAAAAGTAAGTACTTTCCAACATGTACTAGTGATTCTTTGATATTATTTTAAAAATCACAGATTTAATAAAAGCAGAAAAATTTGAGATCTTTGTGAGGCACTGATTGCTACTATAGTTTTTCATAGCAACCTAAGATTTTCTTTTCATGGTAAGGTTTACCAGAAAAAAAGGGCTTGTAAGTAATATCTCTGGTTTGTGGGTGTTTTCTGTTGTTAGAAAAAGCTATGTCCTTTACAATAGATATGTCTAAGCATTGAAAATTATTTCTAATTCGTAATAATTTCCCCTTTATTCTTCACTATAGTAAACACTGTGTTGTACAATACATAATTTTATCTACATTCTGAGAAATACCAGTCAAATTCGTGCCTCTGATTCAGAAAATGTAGTCCTTAATCATGAACCAGATTCAACACATTCTTCCAAGGAAACATATGTTGAAATAAGTATTATATATTTTCTTGTTTTAGAGAAAGCAAGTTCAAATTTCATTTCTAATTTTATTAAGTAGTTGCTTTTTTATTCATGGAGCTCTTTCATCAGAAATGTATTCTTAATTTTTTTTTCCACAGGGAGGAGAGGGAAGATTTTTTTTTTTTGTGACTCAGTTTTCTTGTATCTCATTTTTTAAAGAAAGATGGAAAAAATCCCTTCCTTCTCCTATTGTCCTCCATGCTATTCCAAGAAACAAACTGAGGGTTTTGGGGGGGGGGGAGGGGTTAGCCCAGTGATGGGTATTAAGGAGGGCACGTACTGCATGGAGCACTGGATGTTATACGAAAACAATGAGTCATGGATCACTACATCAAAAACTAATGATGTAATGTATGGTGACTAGCATAACATAATAAAATAAAATAAAATTTAAAAAAAGAAAGATAGAAAAAATCATCTTTGCTCCACACATTGGGGGTTACTCATCAATTTGAGGGAAGGTTGTTGATTTGGGGGGAAAAAGGTTTGAAGATGACAGCTGAGGCAATTGTACTCAGGTTTATGGGGGGCTTAGTGCCTCAGGGGTTCAAGAGAGGCAATGAAACCCTGGAGGACTTTTAAAAATCAAAATATACCCAAGGTCTTTTGCTATGTATAGTTCATATTTTGAAACACATTTAATTTACAAAGCATTTAAACTGAAAATCATTACCAGATAGAGTGAATGTGTCTAAAGATCCACTAAAAGAGAAAATTATGTAAATACTAAGCCCTTTAGGGACATTCAAATCCCCTGAAAAGTCTGATACTCACCACTGGATATATACCTATTAAATAACCTCCAAGCCCTCCAGCTTGCTTTTTTTTTTTTTTTTTGTCAACTTATTTAGGCAGATTTTGCAAAAATTTTCTGTGTTGTAAAATTTATGTTACTAAAAAAATTAAAACAAACAAAATTTATACCATGCAGCTCCTTAACAACAACTTCAGCCTTTTCCAGCTGATCACCCTGTTAGAGGCAGAGCTGGGGGTCCAGGTGAGGGCTGGCGGTTCTGTGTGAGTTAAGAGGAGGAGGAATGGTTTGTTGTCATCTATGCATGGGTCAGTAGTTTGTCACATAACTGCCATTTAGTGCCTCACAGTGCTCAGGAACAAAAATAGCATTAGAGATAATTAAAGAAACTTTTTTCAACTCTGATTATTTTTACCTTTTTTATCTCCCTGTACTTCACAATTACTTGAAACAGCTGAGTAAATTTCAACATCTTCCCTTTCTGGTATGTGAGATGAGAGTTCTGCTCACTTAGTACTGCAATACCCCTCATTGCTTTTCCAGCATATTTCTTTTTATTTTAACTTTATTTATTTTAAATTTTATTTTATTATGTTAGTCACCATACAATACATCATTAATTTTTGATGTAGTGATCCACGCTTCATTGTTTTCGTATAACACCCAGTGCTCCATGCAGTACGTGCCCTCCTTAATACCCATCATTGGGCTAACCCGTCCCCCCACCCCCCTCCCCTCTAAAACCCTCAGTTTGTTTCTCAGAGTCCATAGTCTCTTATGGTTCATCTCCCCCTCCGATTCCCCCCCCTTCATTTTTCCCTTCCTTCTCCTAATGTCCTCCATGCTATTCCTTATATTCCACAAATAAGTGAAACCATATGATAACTGACTTTCTCTGCTTGACTTAGTTCACTTAGCATAATCTTCTCCAGTCCCATCCATGTTGATGTAAAAGTTGGGTATTCCTCCTTTCTGATGGCTGAGTAATATTCCATTGTATATATGGACCACATCTTCTTTATCTATTCATCTGTTGAAGGGCATCTCGGCTTTTTCCACAGTTTGGCTATTGCAGACATTGCTGCTATGAACATTGGGGTGCATATGGCCTTTCTTTTCACTTTTCCAGCATATTTCAAAGCTTTTTCTTTTTCTTTTAAGTTTTGTTTTTGTTTTTGTTTTTTTTGATAGAGAGTGAATGAATGGGGAGTGGCAGAGGGAGAGGAAGGGAGAAGCAGATTTCCTGCTAAGCGGGGAACCACGCGCCTCTCCCCCGCCAGAGGACTTGGGGCTTGAGCTAGGACCCTGGACCCTGGGATCATGACCTGTGCTGAAGGCAGATGCTTAACCAACTAAGCCACCCAGGTGCCCCATTTCAAAGCTTTTTCTTTCCTAAACCTTGTGCCAACAGTTACTAAGAATCTACTTCTTTACTTTGGGTCATAGAAAGATGAACTAAATGTGATCCTTCTCCACAAAGAGCATAAATAACTAGAGTTCAAGTTGACATCTCAAAGGAAAGGGCAAGTAGAAATTGCACGAAGGAGAAATTGCCTCTAGCTGGTGAGATTAGCAGAGGCTTCAGCGCCTTTTAACTAGGACTTGGAAATGGGCAGTGCACTGACAGATGCATATGGCCAAGAGTTCCTGTTGCTTCTTCTCTTTACTTCCCTATCTTCCACTCTTTTGAATGCATGGCATAAGTCTTTGGTCCCTGTCTACTGTCTAAATAAACCACCAGTGGTCTAATCTCAGTCCTCACCTTAACTGAACTCTCAATGGCATGTGACTGAATTCATTTGTCCTTCTTGAAACACTTTTTTGGCTTATGGGATACTGCACTGTCCTCTTGATTTCCTCTGTGCCTTGGTGGCCAAGCTTGGTTCTGGCGTCCTTTTTGTAACCTGCTTTTACAGATCTCTAAATTTTGGTGTGATCCAGAGTTAAGTACTCAGACATCTCTCCACATCATTTCCATAGGTCAGGAGTTCTTTGATCTAGTTGCACATTAGAGGAGTTTGAAAAATTCACCCGTACCCTGGTTTCCCTGCAGAGATTTGGATTCAGTCATTCTGGGGATGGGAGAGGGATTCGGTATTTTATTTTAAAGCTTCTCCAGTGAATTGGAAGTGTGCCAGGGTTGAGAATCATTGAGTGGAGTGATCTCATCCAGTTCAATGACCCCAAAGGACACAAAAAAATCTGGTGATTCAAATGGAACTCTCCATCCTTGAGCTGTCCCTTGAACTCCAGACTCATAATTAAAGGATTGACTAGACATTTCCACTTTGCTGCCTAATGCCCATTTTCAAAGTTAGCAAGTCCAAAGTTGACCTTTTGATTCCCTATTCAAATCTGCTCCTTGTTCAGTGTTTCCTATCTCAGAAGATGGCACATGTCATAATTCACCCCACTGCTCAGGGCCCAAATTTAGGAGTCATCCAGGATTCTTCTCATTCTTTCATTTCTCATGTCCAATTATCAGCAATTCTCTTTGTTTCTGTCTTTCATATTAATCTTTAATTTTCTCATTTCTTACCACCTTTATGCCAGTTTCCCCAGCCTAAGCCACAATCATCTCTTACTTGGACTGGTCCCACAGTCTCCTAACTCCTATCCTATGTTCACTCATTCCACCAACCCCACAGCCTCTGTATACCTGCAAAGTGACCTTTCTGAAAAATAAATAAAATCATATCACTCCCCTGCTCTCCATCCTCCAGATACTTTTTATCACAATGAGAATAAATCCTGTATCTTTACTATAGTCTGTAGCCTTGGAGAATTGATTTCTGGTTATTTTGACCTTGTTTCTTACCTTCTTTTTTTGAAACCCCTCACTCAAGTACATCAGCCACCCTGGTTTCCTTGCTATTCCTCTAACACTTCACACATACTCCTGTCAAGGGCCTTTGTACCTACTATTACACAGATCCCAATATGATGTGTCTGGTTCTCTCATATCATTCAGATTACTGTTCAAATGTCACTCCTGTCAGGGAATGCTTCCCTGAGTATTAGATTTTAGGGATTAACCTCTCTCCCCTTATTTTGTTTTATTTTTCATACCTTGTATTATATTCACTTACTTACTTTCTATCTTCTCACTAGAATACAGGCTCCATTAGCATAGGGAGGGTCATTGTTTTCTTCACCATCTCATCTCTAGCATCTAGAACAGTATCTTGCATGTAGTAGGTAAGTACTCACTGAATGAATTGATGAATATGTGTATGAACATGAGGAGAGGGATTTCAGGCCAAAGGAGTATTATGAACAGTGTCATGGAAATAAGAAAAACTAGCTAGTTTGGGTGCTTGGAGAGGAGTACCAAGAGATGGTTCTAGAAAAGGACGTACAAGTCAGGATGTGGAGAGCCCTAAACAATTCACATGGACTTTAGGAAATGGAAAGCCACAGAAGATATTTTTAGGTGGGCTATGTATTTGATTGAATTGAGGCTAAAAATCAAATGATTTGGTAACTGAATAGAAGTGGTGGTTAAGGGAGAAGGAAGAGTTAAATATGATTTTTCAAATGTTAGGCCTGGGTAATTGAAAGAATGTTGATGGCATCAACAAAGAGAAAGAAGACAGAAAATAGTGAGAAACTGTTGTTTTCCTTTTAGTGTAATTGGTAGATTTGAGGTCTGGAAAAATAATCATTTTAACTTGGGATATGTTGTTTAAGTGCTTGGGAAATATTTATGTGGAGATGTCTAAGAATCATGTGTACATGAGTATATGGAACTTGAGAGAGAAGTCAGGGCTAAAGTTTAAGGTTTGAAAGTTCTGCCGTGAGGAAAAGGTTAGATTGTGGGGATAGATATGCATATCAACTAGGAATCTGTGAGGTAAAAAATGAGAGGCTGCTATGGAATCTTAGGATATGTTACTTTAAAAGGTGGTGTGAGAACTAAAAATATGGGAAAACCAGACTGTTCAGAGAAATAGGAGCAAACCTCCATGGGCTATAACATCATGAAAGCCAAGGGAATAAAGATTTGGAGAAGTTAATCATCTGTTTAAGTTCTGCAGAGGATTTGAGGAGGGTGAAGAGATAAAGCTTTTGATTGTCAAAAGAAAAATTGACTGTAACTGTGGTCGTGTGGATTGGTGGCTTGGAAGAACTTAGAAGAATGTGGAAGGATAGTATCTTTATAAGGTAGCAGGGTTGAGAAAAGAAGTATTTGAGGAGAGAAATAAATGAATCATAACCCCAAATCAAGCAAAATAAATTTTAGAGGAAGAAATTAAAGCTTTAGAAGGGAGTGTGGGTCATACATAGAGTAAAGACCCATGCATCAAAGTGCAAGGTGGCTGTGTTAGCCCTAGAAAGAGATACACATGTATCATCTTCTCACTCAAGAAGGAAACATAAGAGGAAAGAAAAAAGAGGAGAGGAGAGGGAGGTGGAGTAGAGGTGAGAAAGCATGTGTTAAATAGTTAAAATCTCAGTAAACTTGGAAATAAAATCATCTGTTGGGCTTTGGCGTAGGGTGGGGTGGGAAAGGAGTTGGCTGACAGGGGTGAAAAGATTATGATCAACACTATGTTAACACCTTTTCCTTCTGACCTACATTTTAACAAGTGATGTATATTTATTTACATTTAAGTTTATTAAAATGCAAAAATAAAATATTTCATTTAAATGTAGAGTCTATCACTGTTGTATTTTATAAAGATGCTTTTTCTTTGAATGGTAAGAAAAATAAAGTATCAGTCTTGGCATTTCTTAAAAAACACAGTTTTCTGGAGGGGGGAAGGAAAGATGGCGGAGGAGTAGGGGACCCTATTTCAACTGGTCCCCGGAATTGAGCTGGATATCTACCAGACCACTCTGAGCACCACGAAACCAGCCTGAGATATAAGAAGATCTGGATCTCTACAAACAGAATATCACAGGCGGTTGGTTTTGAGGTACGAAGCGGGGAGCCGTGATTCTGCCGGCAGATATTGGAGGATAAACGGCAGCGGGAGGGAGCCTGGACGTGGAGATCCGACACCGCCAGTGAGTGACAGCCTCCCCCCCCCCCCCCCGGGGGACAGGGCACAGACTCGCAGATCAGACCGGTAGCATCGGGAAAGGACTTTAGGGCAGCCCCTGGGGTGGAAAACCAGACTGGCGGGGTCCCACGCATGCGAACCACAGCCCCCCGCCCCCCCCCAGAAACCAGAGCGACAGTCACTCGCACGCGAACTGCAGCCTCTAAGACGGAAACCCGGTGCGCTGGGGTCCTGCCGGTGAACTGCAACCCCCGGGAGTGGAAACCCCAAGCGGCGGAGTCTCGCCCGCAAACTGGGAGCTGATGGCGGTTTTAGAAGCACAAAGGGCAGAGACATGCCCCGACCTGGAGGCAGGACTGGGAGCGCTCCAGAGGGGCGCACAACCCAGGACGCTGCAGTTTATAGCGACACGGACAGAAACGGAGACGGTGTGGCCTGGAGAGCTCACTGAAGAACAGACTGAGGTCTCTCTGCTCTGAGGCAGAGGGTTGGAAACGGTCTCTTCTGCTCTGACTCGCGGAAGAGACCCGGAAAGCCGCCAGGGAAAGGTGCCAGAGAACAAAAGCCCCCAAAACTGATTCCTGCTGAGCCCATCCCCCACCAAAGGGGCCCAGGGCAACTCCGCCCAAACAGGGTTGCCTGAGTAACAGCCGGCAGGCCCCTCCCGCAGAAGACAGGCTGGGAAAACAGAGGCCAGCAACCCTAAGGTCCCGAGAAAACAGGTGCATCTTGCTTGGGTTGTGGTCAATAATTTGGACTCTATACATTCCCTCAAACACCCATCAACAGAATGACTAGTAGGAGGAACCCCCAAAATAGAAAAGACTCACAGATCATGACTTATGCTGCAGATTTACAAGTGGATGCAGATATAACCAAGATGTCGGAGATGGAATTCAGGCTAGCAATTGTGAAGACAATGGCTAGAATGGAGAAATCAATTAAGGGCAACATAGAGTCTCTAAGGGCAGAAATGAAAGCTGAATTGGCAGAACTTAAAAATGCTATCAATGAGATCCGATCCAATCTAGATAATCTAACAGCTAGGGTAAGTGAGGCAGAAGAACGAATAAGTGACCTGGAAGACAATATAATACATAAAAAGGGAAAAGAGGAGGCCAGGGAAAAACAACTCAGAATCCATGAAAATAGAATCAGAGAAATAAGTGACACCATGAAGCATTCCAATGTCAAAATAGTTGGAATCCCAGAGAGAGTGGAGAGAGAGAGAGGACTAGAAGATGTATTTGAGCAAACCATAGCTGAGAACTTCCCTAATCTGGGGAATGAAACAAACATTCGCGTCCTAGAGGCAGAGAGGACCCCTCCCAAGATCAAGGAAAACAGGCCAACACCCGGCATGTAATAGTAAAACTTGCAAATCTTAGAACCAAGGAAACCATCTTAAGGGCAGTTTAGGGGGAAGAGATTCCTTACGTACAGAGGGAGGAACATCAGAATAATGTCAGACCTATCCACAGAGACCTGGCAAGCCAGAAAGGACGGGCAAGACATATTCAGTGTACTAAATGAGAAGAACATGCAGCGAAGAATACTTTATCCGGCAAGGCTTTCATTTAGAATGGATGGAGAGATGCTGAGCTTCCACGATTGACAGAAAATGAAAGAATATGTGACCACTAAGCTGGCCCTGCAAGAAATATTAAGGGGGGGTTCTATAAAAGGAGAAGGACCCCAAGAGTGATATACAACAGAAATTTAAAGGGACAATTTATAAAAACAACGTCTTCACAGGCAACATGATGACAATTAATTCATATCTTTCAATAATCACTCTCAACGTGAATGGCCTAAATGCTCCCATAAAATGGCACAGGGTTGCAGATTGGGTAAAAAGACAGGACCCATCCATATGCTGCCTACAAGAGACTCATTTTGAAACTAAAAATACATCCAGACTGAAAGTGAAGGGATGGAGATCCATCTTCCATGCCAGCGGACCTCAAAACAAAGCTGGGGTAGCAATTCTTATATGAGACAAATTAGATTTTAAACTAGAGTCTGTAATTAGAGACACAGAAGGACACTATATCATTCTTAAAGGGTCTATCCAACAAGAAGATCTAACAATTGTAAATATCTATGACCCAACATGGGAGCAGCCATCTACATAAGCCAACTGTTCACCAAAATAAAGAGTCATATTGATAACAATACGTTAATTGTAGGAGACCTCAATACTCCACTCTCAGCAATGGACAGATCATCTAAGCAGGAAATGAACAAAGAAACAATAGCTCTGAATGACACCCTGGACCAGATGGGCCTCATAGATCTATACAGAACATTCCACCCTAAAACAACACAATACTCATTCTTCTCAAGCGCACATGGAACTTTCTCCAGAATAGACTACATACTGGGTCACAAATCAGGTCTCAACTGATACCAAAAGATTGAGATTATTCCCTGCATATTCTCAGACCACAGTGCTTTAAAACTGGAACTCAATCACAAGAAAAAATTTGGCAGAAATTCAAACACTTGGAAGCTAAAGACCACTCTGCTCAAGAATGTTTGGGTCAACCAGGAAATCAAAGAAGAACTTAAACAATTCATGGAAACCAATGAGAACAAAAATACATCAGTCCAAAACCTATGGGATACTGCAAAGGTGGTCCTAAGGGGGAAATACATAGCCATCCAAGCCTCACTCAAAAAAATAGAAAAATCCCGAATTCACCAACTAACTCTACACCTTAAAGAACTAGAGAAAAAGTGACAAACGATGCCTAAGCCATGCATTAGAAGAGAAATAATTAAAATTAGAGCAGAAATCAATGAATTAGAAACCAGAAACACAGTAGATCAGATCAACGAAACTAGAAGTTGGTTCTTTGAAAGAATTAATAAGATCGATAAACCACTGGCCAGACTTATCCTAAAGAAAAGAAAAAGGACCCAAATTAATAAAATTATGAATGAAAGGGAAGAGATCACGACTAACACCAAGGAAATAGAAACAATTGTTAGAAATTATTATCAACAACTATATGCCAATAAACTGAGGAATTGGATGAAATGGAGGCCTTCCTGGAAACCTATAAGCTGCCAAGACTGAAACAGGAAGAAATTGACAACCTGAATAGGTGAGTAACCAGTAAGGAGATTGAAGCAGTGATCAAAAACCTCCCAAAAAAACAAGAGTCCAGGGCCTAATGGATTCCCTGGGGAGTTCTACCAAACATTCAAAGAAGAAATAATACGTATTCTACTGAAGCTGTTTCAAAAAATAGAAACGGAAGGAAAACTTCCAAACTCATTCTGTGAGGCCAGCATTACCTTAATCCCCAAACCAGGCAAAGACCCCATCAAAAAGGAGAATTTCAGACCGATATCCCTGATGAATATGGATTCCAAAATCCTCAACAAAATCCTAACTAATAGGATCCAACAATAAATTAAAAGGATCATCCACCATGACCAAGTGGGATTTATCCCGGGGATGCAAGGGTGGTTCAACATTCGCAAATCCATCAATGTGATAGAACACATTAATAAGAGGAGGGAGAAGAACCATATAGTCCTCTCAATTGATGCAGAAAAAGCATTTGACAAAATACAACATCCTTTCCTGATTAAAACTCTTCAGAGTATAGGGAGAGAGGGAACATTCTTCAAGTTCATAAAATCCATCTATGAAAAACCCACAGTGAATATTATCTTCAATGGGGAAAAGGTGAGAGCCTTTCCCTTAAGATCAAGAACACATTAAGGATGCCCACTCTCACCACTATTGTTCAACATAGTACTAGAAGTCCTAGCAACAGCAATCAGACAACAAAAAGAAATAAAAGGTATTCAAATTGGCAAAGAAGAAGTCAAACTCTCTCCTTTCGCAGACGACATGATACTTTATGTGGAAAACCCAAAAGACTCCACCCCCAAATTACTAGAACTCATCCAGCAATTCAGTAATGTGGCAGGATACAAAATCAATGCACAGAAATCAGTTGCTTTCCTATACACTAACAATGCAACTGTAGCAAGAGATTAATGATTCTATTTACAATAGCACCAAAAACCATAAGATACCTCGGAATAAACCTAACCAAAGAGGTAAAGGATCTCTACTCTAGGAACTACAGAACACTCATGAAAGAAATTTAAGAAGACACAAAAAGATGGAAAAACATTCCATGCTCATGGATTGGAAGAATAAACATTGTTAAAATGTCTATGCTACCCAGAGCAATCTATACCTTCAATGCCATCCCCATCAAAATTCCAATGACATTTTTCAAAGTGCTGGAACAAACAATCCTAAAATTTGTATGGAACCAGAAAAGACACCGAATTGCCAAGGAAATGTTGAAAAAGAAAAACAAATTTGGGGGCATCACGTTGCCCAATTTTAAGCTATATTACAAAGCTGTGATCACCAAGACAGCATGGTACTGGCCCAAAAACAGACATATAGACCAATGGAACAGAATAGAGAGCCCAGATATGGACCCTCAACTCTATGGTCAAATAATCTTTGACAAAGCAGGAAAAAACATGCAATGGAAAAAAGACAGTCTCTTCAATAAATGGTGCTGGGAAAACTGGACAGCCACATGCAGAAAAGTGAAACTCGACCATTCTCTAACACCATTCACAAAGATAAACTCAAAGTGGATGAAAGACTCAGTGTGAGACAGGAATCCATCCAAATCCTAGAGGACAACATAGGCAGTAACCTCTTTGACATCGGCCACAGCAACTTCTTTCAAGATACATCTCCAAAAGCTAGTGAAACAAAAGCAAAAATGAACTTTTGGGACTTCATCAAGATAAAAAGCTTCTGCACAGCAAAGGAAACAGTCAACAAAACAAAGAGGCAACCCACAGAATGGGAGAAGATATTTGCAAATGACACTACGGATAAAGGGCTGGTATCCAAAATCTATAAAGAACTCAAACTCAACACCCAAAAAACAAATAAGGCAAAAAGTGGGCAGAAGATATGAAAAGACACTTCTCTGAAGAAGACATACAAATGGCTAACAGACACATGAAAAAATGTTTATCATCATTAGCCATCAGGGAAATCCAAATCAAAACCACATTGAGATACCACCTTACAACAGTTAGAATGGCAAAAATGGACAGGGAAAGAAAGACAAATGTTGGAGAGGTTGTGGAGAAAGGGGAACCCTCTTGCACTGTTGGTGGGAATGCAAGTTGGTACAGCCACTTTGGAAAACACTGTGGAGGTTCCTCAAAAATTTAAAAATAGAGCTACCCTATGACCCAGCAATTGCACTTCTGGGTATTTACCCCAAAGACACAGATGTAGTGAAAAGAAGGGCCATATGCACCCCAATGTTCATAGCAACAATGTCCGCAATAGCCAAACTGTGGAAAGAGCTGAGATGCCCTTCAACAGATGAATGGATAAAGAAGATGTGGTCCGTATATACAATGGAATATTACTCAGCCATCAGAAAGGATGAGTACCCAACTTTTACATCAACATGGATGGGACTAGAGGGGATTATGCTAAGTAAAATAGTCAACAGAGAAAGTCAATTATCATATGGTTTCACTTATTTGTGGAACATAAGGAATAGCATGGAGGACATTAGGAGAAGGAAGGGAAAAATGGGGGGGGAATTGGAAGGAGAGATGAACCATGAGAGACTATGGACTCTGAGAGACAAACAGCGTTTTAGAGGGGAGGGAGGATGGGGGATTGGTTAGCCCAGTGATGGGTATTAAGGAGCGCACGTACTGCATGGAACACTGGGTGTTATATGAAAACAATGGATCGTGGATCACCACATCAAAAACTAATGGTGTATTGTATGGTGACTAACGTAACATAATAAAATTTTAAAAAAGACAACAACACAGTTTTCTGTATGAGGATGAACATACATCTATTTTGATGGTTTTCAAGATGATACAAATGAGTCTTCAATTCCAACAAAGCTGTGAAATATCTGCTCATAAGGAGTTAAGGGTCTCTCTTTCTTGCAAAAGAGCATCACTATAGTTTTCTTAATTGTATGTAAATTAGATAGAGAGTTCTAGAATTATTTCTCATAAATGAATTGACTCATATAAAGTGCTTAGAGCATAGAATTGTTCCTGGCACAAAGTATACAGTCAGTGGATGTTAAGTATAATTCATCATCATCATCATGGTTGTTATAAAGGGGAATGTGAATTTGGATTACTAAACTGTGTAAAATGTTGATTTATCCTATATTTATTGATATTGTCATGGATTTGTAATAATTTGGAATATACTGGAAAGACTCCTTACTATTTGATATTTGATCATAAAAATTTCACCTATTCATATTCAATGTCAAGGCACTGATCAATATTAATATAATCAATACCATGTAACTATCATATTTAATGTCATGAGAATTCCACTGCAGCCTTGCATTAATTAAACATACTATTAAATTTAGTAGCTTAACCTTCTGAAGTGAATTAGTATTCATCAAAATAACACCAATCATAATGGATTCATTAGATATTAATGTGAATATCATATATATATATTTCTACAAAGGTTTCATTGCAATCATTATTCATGCATTATTGTAATAAAGGATATAAATGACAGAAAGTACATTGCTAATCTATCCAATGTACTTTGTTCTTTAAAATTTTATCCTATTAGAGAAAAAGAGTTCAATTTTTCTTATATTTCAGACTTGGAATTTTTTTTATATATTACAGATGAGATTTGGGTTTTTTTTTTATTTTTTCCAGTTTTATGGAGATAAAATTGACATACAACATTTTTTAAGTTTAAGGTATACAACATGTTGATTTAATATACTTATATACTGCAAAATGATTACCACCGTATTGTTAGCTAACACCTCCATCATGTCACATAATTACCATTTCTTTTTTGTGGTGAGAACACTTAAGTCTCTTCTCTTAGCAACTTTTCAAATATTTAATACAGTATTAACTATAATTACCATGCTGTACATTAGATCCTTAGAATTTATTTATCTTATAAGTGGACATTTGTAATCTTTCAACAACATCTTCACATTTCCCCCACACCCCAACCCCTGATAACCACTACTGTACTTTCTGTTTCTATGAGATCAGTATTTTTAGATTCCACATATAAATGAGATTGTATAATATTCATCTTTCTCTGACTTATTTCACTTGGCATGATGTCCTTGAGGTTCTTTCATGTTATCACATGGGTGAATACTATTCCATTGTTGATATATACCACATCTTTATCCATTCATCTGTTGGCAGGTACTTAGGTTATTTCCTATCTTGGCTATTATGAATAATACTGCAGTGAACATGGAAGTGCAAATATCTTTTTGAGATCCAGTTTTCATTTCCTTTGCATATATACCCACAAATGAGATTGCTGGATTATATGGTCATTTCGTTTTTAGTCTTTTGAGGAACCTCCCTACTGTTTTCCAAAGTGGCTTTGTCAATTTACACTCCTACCAACAGTGTAGAGGTTTCCTTTCTCCACATCCTTGCCAACACTTGCTACCTTTTGACTTTTTGATAATAGCTATTTGAACAGGTATGAAGTGATAGCTCATTTGGTTTTGATTTGCATTTCCCTGATGATTAGTGATGTTGAGCACCTTTTCATGTACCTGTTGGCCATCTGTATGTGTTTGGAGAAATGTCTATTCTGATCCTTTGTGCATTTTAAAAATCAGATTTTTTTCCCCTTTTTTTGCTATTGAGTTATGTGCATTCTTTATATATTTTGGATACTAACACCTTATCAGATACATGATTTGCAAGTATTTTCTCCCATTCAGTAGGTTGCCTGTTCATTTTGTTGATGGTTTCTTTTGCTATGCAGCTTTAAAAAAAAAAAAAAGATTTTAGGGCGCCTGGGTGGCTCAGTTGGTTAAGCAACTGCCTTCGGCTCAGGTCATGATCCTCGAGTCCCGGGATCGAGTCCCACATGGGGCTCCCTGCTCAGCAGGGAGTCTGCTTCTCCCTCTGACCCCCCTCTCATGCTCTCTATCTCATTGTCTCTCAAATGAATAAATAAAATCTTTAAAAAAAAAGATTTTATTTATTTATTTGAGAGAGAGAGAGAGAGAGGGAGGGAGAGTACAGGGTAGGGAGCAACAGAGAGAAAAGCAGACTCCCTGCTGAATGAGGAGCCTGGCGGGGGGCTTGTTCCCAGGACCCTAAGATCATGACCTGAGCCGAAGTCAGATGCTTAACTGACTGAGCCACCCAGGTGCCCTTATGCAGCTTTTTATTTATAGTCCCACTTGTTTATTTTTGCTCTTGAGGCTTGAAGTTTTGCTGTAATAGCCAAAAAGTTATCGCCAAGACCAATGTCAAGGAGCTTTTTCCCTAAGTTTTTTCTATGCGTTTTATAGTTTCAGTCCTTATGTTTAAGGCTTTAATCCATTTTGAGTTCATTTGTGTGAGTGGTATATGATAGGGATGCTGTTTTATTCTTCTGCATGTGAACATCCAGTTTTCCCAGCACAATTTATTGAAGGGACTATCTTTTCCCCCGTTGAATATTCTGGCGCCCTTGACAAATAATAGTTGAAGGTATATGTGAGAGTTTATTTCTGGGCCCTTGATTCCTTCCCATTGGTCTGTGTGTGTTTCTATGCCAGTACCATGTTGTTTTGACTACAGTAACGTTGTAGTATAATTTGAAATCAGGAACTGTGATGTCTCCAGCTTTGTTCTTCTCAGGGTTGCTTTGGCTATTTGGGTTTTTTTTTTTTTTGGTAATTCCATACAGAGTTTTGGAATGTTTGTTCTATTTCAGTGAAAAAATGATATTGAAATTTTGATAAGGCATGCATTGAATCTGTAGATGGCTTTGGGTAGTATAGATCTTTTAACAATATTAGTTCTTCTGATCCATGAACACAGGATATCTTTCCATTTGTTTGTGTCTTCTTCAGTTTCTTTCATCAGTGTTTTACAGTTTTCAGCATATAGATCTTTTACGTCCTTGATTAAATTTATTCCTATGTATTTTATTGGTTTTGATGCTATTGTAAATGCAGTTGTCTTTCTTGTTCAGATGTCTTGTTGGTATATAGAAATGCAACTGATCTCCATGTATTGATTTTGTATCCTGCAACTTTACTGAATTTGTTGATTTGTTCTAACAGTTTTCTGGTGGAGTGTTTAGGAATAAGATCATATAATCAGTCAATAAAGACAATTTTATTTCTTCCTTTCCAATTTAGATGCCATTTGTTTCTTTTTATTGCCCGGTTGCTCTTGCTAGGACTTCTAGTATTGTGTTGAATAAGAGTGGTGAGAGTGGGTACCCTTATCTACTTCTTGGTGTTAGAGGAAAAGCTTTCAACTTTTCACCATTGAGTATGATATTGGCTGTGGGTTTGTCATACATGGAGGGCCTTTATTGTGCTGGGATATGTTCTTTCTGTACCCACTTTCTTGAGGGTTTTTACCATGAAAGATGTTGCATTTATTTCAGATGCTTTTTCTTCATCTATTGAGATGATCATATGACTTTTATCTTTCATTCTATTAATGTGGTGTATCACATTTACTGATTTTTGTATGTTGAACCATTTTTGCATCCCAGGTGTAAATCTCACTTGATCATGACATATGATCCTTTTAATGTGCTCTTGAATTTGTTTTGCTAGTATTTGGTTGAGAATTTTTGCATGTATATTCATCAGGGATATACATCTATAGTTTTCTGGGAGTGTGTTTTTATTGCTTTGGTATCAGGATAGTGCTGGCCTCAGAAAGCGAGTTTGAGAGTGCTCCTCCCTCTTCAGTTTTTGGAGAGTTTGAGAAGGGTTGGTTTTAATTCTTCTTTAAATGTTTGGCAGAATTCACCAGTGAAACGTATATAGTCCTGGGCTTTTCTTCGTTGGGAGGTTTTTGATTACTGACTCAATTTCCTTACTCTTTATTGGTCTGTTTAGATTTTCTATTTCTTCATGATTCAGTCCTGGTAGGTTATATGTTTCTAGGAATATATCTATTTATTCTAGGTTATTTAATTTGTTGGTATATATTTGTTCATAGTAGTTTCTTATGATCTTTTATATTTTTGTGGTATCAGTTGTAGTGTTTCCTCTTTCATTTCTGATTCTATTTGAGGCCTCTTTTGTTTCTTAGTCTAGCTAATGGTTTGTCAATTTTGTTTATCTTTTCAGAAAACTGGCTCTTAATTTTGTTAATCTTTTCTATTGTTCTTATGATCTCTATTTAACTTCCTTCTCTTCTGATCTTGTTATTTCCTCCCTTCTGCTACCTTTGGACTTTAGGTAGCAGGACTTACGTTTGTTCTTCTTTTTCTACTTCCTTGAGGTGGAAATTTAGGTTGAGATCTTTTTTCTTAATGAAGGCACTTATCACTATAAGTTTTTCTCTAAAAACTGCTTTGCAGCATCACATGGGTTTTGATATGCTACATTTCCATTTTCATTTGTTTTAAGATATATTTTAATCTCAATTTTGATTTCTTCGTTGACTCCCTTGTTGTTCAGGAATATAGTGTTTAATATCCACATATTTGTGAATTTTCCAGTTTTCCTCCTGTTATTGATTTTTAGTTTCAGACCCCTGTGGTAAAAAAAAAAAATACTTGTTATGATTTCAGATGTTTTTAATTTGCTAAAGCTTATTTTGTGAATTATCATATGATTTATGATTTAGAATGTTCTGTGTGTGCTTGAGAAGAATGCATATTCTGCTGCAGTTTAATGGGATGATCTTTATATGTGTTAGTTCCATTTGCTCTAAAGTATGACACAAGTCCAATGTTTTGTGTTGATTTTTCTGCTCTGGATTATTGAAAGTGGGGTATTGAAGATCTCTAATATCACTGTACTGTTTTCTATTTCTACCTTCAGATTTGTTAGTATTTGCTCAATATATTTATGTGCTCTGATGTTGTGTGCATATAGTTATGATTGTTATGCCTTTTCTCTAAAAATAAGTCTGTTTTATGTTGGTAAGACTTTAACTTCGATTACATACAAAATACTACCCTTTTAATCCTTTTTGTGTTTGTGATGTCATAGTTTACATCTTTTTTTTTTAACATATACTGTATTATTTGTTTCAGAGGTACAAGTCTGTGATTCAACAGTCTTACACAATTCACAGCGCTCACCATAGCACATACCCTCCCCAATGTCTATCACCCAGCCACCCCATCCCTCCCACCCCTCGACCACTCCAGCAACCCTCAGTTTGCTTCCTGAGATTAAGAATTCCTCCTATCAGTGAGGTCATATGATACATGTCTTTCTCTGATTGACTTATTTCGCTCAGCATAATACCCTCCAGCTCCATCCACGTTGTTGCAAGTGGCAAGATTTCATTCCTTTTGTGTATCCATTAATAGATTGTTGTAGCTATAGTTATTTTTAATACTTTCTTTTTACTCTTTATTCTAGAGTTAATTAGTACACTACATTGCCATATTAGAGTATTCTGAATCTGACTATATGTTTGTCTTTCCCTGTGTGTTGTATATTTTCATATGTTTTCATATTACTAATTAGCATTCTTTCATCTCAGCCTGAAGAACTTTTTTCAGCATTTCTTATAAGGTAGGTTTAGTGGTGATTAATTCACTCAGCTTTTCGTTATTAGGGAACGTCTTTATCTTGCCTTCATATCTGAAGGACAGATTGCTGGGCAACATATTCTTGGTTGGCAGTTTATTTCTTTCAGCCCTTTGAGTAAATTATCCCATTCTCTCTTGGCCTGCAAGGTCTCTGCTGAGAAATCCCCTGATAAACTTGTAGGGGTTCTCTTGCATGAAATAAATTTTTTTCTCTTGCTGCTTTTAAGATTCTCTCTGTCTTTGATTATAGTCAGTGTTATACTGTGTCCTAGTGAAGATCATTTTGGATTGTACTTTTGGGACAAACGATGAGCTTCATGAACTTGGATGTCCAAATCTCTCCCTAGGTTTGGGACGTTCTCAGCCAGTATTTCTTTAAGTAAACTTTCTACCCCTTTTTGTTCCCCTTATTGGATAAAACTCCTGCATCACCTTCTAGATCATTGATTCTTTCTTCTACTTCATTAAGTATGCTGCAGAAGTTCTCTATTGAGTTGTTCATTTCAGTCATTTAATTCTTTACCTGCAGAATTTGTTTGGTTCTTTTTAATGTTTTCTGTCTCTTTATTAAACTTCTCATTTTGTTTTTGTATTGTTTTCCTGATATCATTAATTGCTTATTCTTGTCCAGCAATTTCTGTATCTCCATTTCTTTGGGGCCAGTTACTAGAGGTTTACTGTATTCCTTTAATGGAGTCATATTTTCCTGATTCTTTGTGATTTTGTAGCCTTGTGCAGGTATCTGCACATTTGAAGAAGCAGTCACCTCTGCCAGACTTTATGGACTGCCATTGATAAGGGAAGACTTTCACCTGTGGGCAGGGGTGCGATGGAACATGTTGGGATTCTGGGTCTAGTAGTGCAGGACACCTAGTGTGGGGGCATGTGGTGGCACTGGGTCTGGGGAGGTATGATGTCTTTTTGGCTCAGGTTGCTTGGTTCCACATTACTGACAACTGTGTGGACCTTGGTGGACACTGTGGGGGGTCTGCAGTGGTTACAAGCACTAGTGAGGTCTTCAGTGGCCCTTCCAAGATCAGCTGCTAGGTACCAGGGCAAGCATCGGTGGCTGCCTGAGCTGTTGGTATTCACACACTCAGTTATGGCAACAAGCTGCTGTTGCCTATGTAGGGGTAGGGCCTGGCTGCAGATACACATACAGTGGTGGGGTCCAAGGCTAGCAGCATGGTCTCCAGTGCTTACACACTCTCCTCCAGCGCATTTCAGTGGAAGCCTGTGATGGCGGTCTGTGTGGAAGGTGTGCAGGTGCACATCTGGAGGGGCTGGCTACAGGTGAGCTTGGCAGTGCAGGCCAGTGATAGAAGACAGGGCCTCATCTGAGCCCACAAACAGCTGTGGGGGCCCTGGCTGTTGCATGCCCCCCATGGCTGCACACTATTCCACTGGGCATACCCACTGCAGTAGAGGCTGGTGACAGGGGTTGGGCCAGGGACGTGCAAGTACACAGCTGAAGCGGCTGTCCCTACACACTTGCAGGGCCATGGGGGACCAAACGAGAGAAGGGGTAGGCTGGCCTCTTGCACTCTCACAGCTGCAGAGGCCTGAGCTGGCTGCTAGGGTTGTTCCTCGGTTCTGACAGGGGGTGCAGGGGAGGGAGCAGGGGGTGACTCAGGTGGCTGGCATCAGTGAATATGAATACCTGTGGGGTGAAAGCTGATGACACTTGCAGGTGGTCCACCATGCCGTGCTGGCTGTTGGTTTCATCAGGGGTGAAATCTGCTGGGTTTTTGTGCAGAGCAGCTCCCCATGAACTAGAATTGCTCCTGCTGTGTAGCTGCTGTTAGTAGCCCCTGCTTTTCTTCCTTGTTCCTAGCCATCTCAGTACATCTCAACTTTCTCATATGGGAGGGGTGAAGCCATTGTTCAGTGCCCTGAAAAGACGGAGAAGCTGATTGCTTATCCAACTCTTCCTTTCCTGGAGAGGGGAACTCTCTGCCTGGGAAACTCTCTTGGCACTAAACAACTCTGGCTTGTGGGACGGGATGGTGCAGGCCAAATGAAGCTGTCTTCCTTCTCTTCTTTTGCAGTTATTCTCAGGTTTTTTGTTCCACTGTGGGGCTGAAATTTCTTAATAGGACTCTAGGACTCTCCCAGAGCTGTTTTTGTTTGTGGATAGCTGTCTAGTTGTTGATATTTATAGGGAGATGCAGAGGGGAGGCTGGTGTCTCCGACATCACCATTTTGGTGACATCACTCTTACAGGTGAGATTTGAATGCTACCCAAATGTGAAGGGACAAAACCAACAGAATCTATTTCTAAGCAGAATCAAAAATACATTCTAAAAAGGTAACTGACCTTTGACAGTGTGGTGATTTGCTTCAGCCATAAAGGGAGAATGATTGTCTTCTATTATAGTACTAGTAAATGATGCTGTCATTTCAATATGTAAATGATAACTCTCAAAGTGAAATGTAAATCTAATCAGTAGGCTTCAAAACAGGATAAAGTACACACTTTAACATTGTTCAGTATAAAATTAAAAACATAATAAGGTGGAACCCCCCCCCAATGTCTTACAGTACTAAATTGCAATAAATGGACACCCTTTTAATGCAATTTTGTCATTTTTATTCACATTAATTTCTAAAGCCCACATGTTTTTCCTGCTGGGTCCATTACTAAAAATTATTCTAAACAGTGCTGGGCTAATCATGACTATGAGCTGTGAAAAGGCAGCCTGTCATTGTAGGAATAGGGATAGAGAAGTGTGTTCTTACTCAAGTGTCTAGTAGTTTCTGTTAGAAGAACAGAATACTTGTTGCTATACTTAAGCTTTTTTGTTTGATTTTTTTCACAGAACAAAAGCCCATATCCAGGTTTAACAATAGGACTGGCTTACTTAAAATGAATAAAATATCCAAATACATGTCAATTTTTTGAATATTAAATAAACAGTTCATTTACCTTCACAGTTGGATTCATATATGGTTATCCCAGAATAAAGACATTATGTTTTAGAAAAATATTAAGCTCTGATTTTTAATATTTTCCTTTATGATAGTAAATATCAATTACATGATTTCCAAAAATATACTATGGACACTGGTGCAGCCACTCTGGAGAACAGTTTGGAGGTTCCTCAAAAAGTTAAAAATAGTACTACCCTATGATTCAGCAACTGTGCTACTAGGTATTTACCCAAAGGATACAAAAATACAGATTCCAAGGGGTATATGCAGCCTGATGTATATAGCAGGATTATTAACAATAGCCAAACTATGGAGAGAGCCCAAATGTCCATCGACTGATGAATGGATAAAGAAGATGTGGTATATATATACAATGGAATATTACTCAGCCATCAAAAAAGAATGAAATCTTGCCATTTGCATCGACATGGACGGAGCTAGAGTGTATTATGCTAAGCGAAATAAGTCAGTCAAAGACAAATACCATATGATCTTACTCATGTGGAATTTAAGAAAGAAAACATCTGGGAAGGGGGGGAAAAGGAGAGAGGGAAATAAGCCATAAATGACTCTTAATGATAGAGAACAAACTGAGGGTTGATGGAGGGATGTGGGTGGGGAATGGGCTAGATGGGGGATGGGGATTAAAGAGGGCAGTTGTGATGAGCACTGGGCGTTGTATGTAAGTGATGAGTCACTGAAGTCTACTCCAGAAACAAATATTGCACTATATAACTAACAAAATTTAAATTAAAAAAATAAAACTTAAGGTTTTATCAATGAAAAAAAAACAAAAACAAAAAATAAAAACTGAAGATACTGTAGCTAATAGAGTTATCACATTCCATTACCTTGAGATGTAGTGAATAGACTGACCCATAATCATTTTTACCAACTGGCCCCTTTGTTACTCTTAGGACAGCCAAGCAGAAGCTTGAATTTTACGGTTGGTTGCAAATCCTTGGCCATTTTCTTCAATTTCAAGGCTACAAAGTGCCAAACCATATTTGGAAAATAATAAAGTGATAGAGATCTTCATTCCTTGAGGTGAAATGCTCTATGATATGCTTCATTTTGATTTTAAACTACGTTGACTCTTGAACAACACGGGTTAAAAATGTGTATATAACTTTTGAATCCCCCCAAACTTAGCTATTAGACTATTGTCTACTGTTGACTGGAAGCCTTACTAATAACATAAACAGTCGATTAACACCTATTTTGTATGTTATAGTTATCACATACTGCATTCTTAAAGTAAGCTAGAGAAAATAAAATATTACTATGAAAATCATAAGGAAGAGAAAATACATTTACAGTACTGTATTTATCAATACTGTAAGGTTACATTGTCTCTTCATAAGATGAATTGTCTGTCAGTATCTACATCAATATTGTCTTATATGACACAATACACTATAGATGGACTTATTGCTAACATGAGGTATCAAAAATGAAAAGATAATGTGCAAAGAGATTTATATTTATTTATAGGCATTACAATTCATGCATTAACAAAGAAGCAGCAATGTAATTGCTTTACGTTAGCCTAGTATAATTGATAAGATTGCTTCATGGTAGCAAGCCTATACATTAATAAATGAATTGTTAGAAAAATTTTTATGGCATATAGCATTACAGTCGTATTCATAATACAGTATTGGAAACATTGTTACATTTTTAAAAAGCCACTTACCTATGATGATAGTCTGATACACAGTTTCTTCAATTACAAGAGAGAGGCATACTGTATGTTAATGTAATTCTTTGAAAGCAAAGTTAGAAAACAGTAAAACTAACACATTATTAATTTTATATTAAATATCACTCACCTTAGGCTAACAACTTCCATACGAGACTTGCACACTACGTTCTACACGATGAATACTTACGCGATGATGATGATGATGATGAAGACACAGAAACATACATTTCTTGTCATACGGTTAGATTTTCTTTTTTTTTTTTTTTAAGATTTTATTTATTTATTTGACAGAGAGAGACACAGCGAGAGCGGGAACACAAGCAGCGGGAGTGGGAGAGGGAGAAGCAGGCTCCCCGCCGAGCAGGGAGCCTGATGCGGGGCTCGATCCCAGGACCCCGGGATCATGACCTGAGCCGAAGGCAGACGCTTAACAACTGAGCCACCCAGGTGCCCCTTTTCTTTTTTTTTTTAAGAGATACATATTTTTTAATTTTTTTATTATTACATTCAGTTAGCCAGTTAGTAGATTTTCACATGAAGACAGTCATACACATACACAGCATATAAGTTTATTTAACTGTATGGTTTGATGATTATTTGCTATCCATTAAGTGGCAGTGGACCATTGGTCTTCATCCTGTCTCTTCGTGTCAAGTGGGCTGAGGAGGAGGAGGAAGAGTGGGGGTTGGTCTTGCTGCCTCAAGGGTGGCAGAGGCAGAAGAAGTGGAGTGAAATACATTGAGTGGGCTGAGGAGGAGGAAGAAGAGGAAGGGTTGGTCTTGCTGTCTGAGAGGTGGCAGAGGAAGAGGTTGAGGTGAAATGAGGGGCAGGAGAGGTAGGCACACTCAGTGTAACTTTATAGAAATACATTGTAATTTCTGTCTGATTTTTTGCTGTTTCATTTCTCTGAAAATGTTTCTATATGGTACCAATCCTTCCACTGTGCCCTTTAGTTGCAGTGCCCACATCATAGAAGGGTCCTTCTGCCAGACTGTGTAATGTCCATTTGTTTTCTGCTAAGGGCAGTCTTGGTCATAAACTCCACTGCATTTGTGTTACCAAATCCAAGTTTGGCTGCTCATATGCTGGAAAGGCCAATACTCAAGAGACAAGTTTTGATTGGAAAGGAATTTGATCTTTATTCAGGAGGCTGGAAACCTGGGAAGAAGGCGGACTCTTGTCCAAAAGCCAACTCCCTAGTTTTTGCCTGACCCAGGGTGTTTAGGGTAGTTAATCAGCAAAGGGAGTGTAGTGGTCCGAAACATTTCTTGATTATGTTCAGGCTCAGTGGTGGCCGCTACAGACATTATCTCAGTGCTCAGAGGTTGCGCAAGGGGGTCATGGTTCCTTAGTGCCTGGGCTTATGCAAGAGTACTCTGTTCTTTCTGCAAAGGAGGCCAAGGTCTACGGATGCGCAAAGGGAGGTCAGGAAAAGTCATTTTTGTGACCTTAAAAAAGGAAAACATTTTGCTAAAAGATTGCAGGGCTAATCAGAAAGTTGAGCCAACTTCAAACAGACTTGTTGGCCTCTGTGGCCTGGGAAAATTCTGGTCCTTCATTCCCCAAGGCCAGTGGTCTGCAAATCTCAAAGAAAGTATATTGGTTCTGTTACAGGTCAAGGGCCTTAGGTCAGCAAGCAAGGAGCGTGTTAACCTGAAACAAGTTAACCCTTAAGACAGGTTGGAGTGCTGTTACATTTGCACAAAACGGTAGTTAGCCTAACCCTTCCTGCCTTAAATCCTGGTGCTCATTTCTCTTCTTTACTAGTAAACGTCCTTTGTGGCATTTTTTTTTTTTTCCAGAATAGAGCAGTTTCATCTGCATTAAAACCTGTTCAGGCAGGGCACCTGGGTGGCTCAGTCGTTAAGCGTCTGCCTTCGGCTCAGGTCATGATCCCAGGGTTCTGGGATCGAGTCCCACATCGGGCTCCCTGCTCAGCGGGGAGCCTGCTTCTCCCTCTGCCTCTCTCTCTTTCTCTGTGTCTCTTATGAATAAATAAATAAAATCTTTAAAAAAAAATAACACCTGTTCAGGCAGATATCCTTCCTCAGTGACTTTTTTAATGGCGTCTGGGAACTTCTCTGCTGCCTCCTGGTCGACAGAAGTTACTTCTCCTGTTATCTTGACATTTTTTAAGCCAGACCACTTTCTAAAATCTTTGCTGGTTTTAAATTCTCCGGTTGTAGATCCTTCACCTTCTTTTTGCTTTAAGTGGCATATAATGACTTCCTTTTTCCTTGAATCCTATTAGAGTCTATAGGCATACCTTTCTTAGAGCAGTCCTGCACCCACATAATAGCTGCATTTTCAAAACGAGCTAAAAAGTATTTTGCAAAACGTGCAAGGTTTTCATGCCTGCTGGCGTAGCTGCGGCAGTGGCTTCACGAATTTTCTTTGTTTGCAGCGTCCTTCAGCTGGATTCACTCATCTCGAAATGGTGGGCACCTGCAGCTGCAGACCCCCATCTGTGGTACGTACCAAGCAATTCAACCTTTTCTTGTCCTGTCATGACTTTGCTCTGCTTCTTGGGAGCCCCTGCAGCATCCCTAGTCGCACTTGGTATGGCCCCAGACTGTTAGTCAAGGTTTAGGGCATTGTACTAAACACGATGAAAACTACACGAGGACCGCGAGAGATCACTTCCCCCCCCCACCCCCCCGCGATGGGCAATGTGCCGCAGAGATGATTGGCATCACGTGGCTTTCTCAGTGGCTCCCAGCAACCCTTGAGCTCAGCGCAGTCCCTGCAGGAGGTAGCTCTGGAGCTCCGGCAGGAGCACGGTATGTACTACAGCTCATTTTATGCAGATATGACTTAATACTACAGCCTTACCTTTGCTTACGTTTCTCTCCACTATGAATGGCGCTGTGTACGGTCTGTAAATGTGTGTGTAAGTTTTGATAAACTTTATATCTTATGGTCGTAAATGATAAAATAGACTGGTATCTACATATGTTTTGTGTATTCTTGATATACCTTTTTCTTAATTCTTTTGGTATTTCTAGGTTATGCAGTTTGTCTGCAAGTTTTTTGAAATTGTTACAAATCTCCAAAAATGTTTCCAATATATTTGTTGAAAACGTCTGCATATAAGTGAGCCCACGCTTTTCAGATCTGTGGTGTTCAAGGGTCAGTTGTAGTTGTTGTTTTAAAGATTTTATTTATTTGAGAGAGAGAGAGAGAGAGAGAGAGAGAGAGCACACAAGCAGGGGGAGGGGCAGGAGGAGAAGCAAACTCCCGGCGGAGCAGGGAGCCTGATGTGGGGCTCGATCCCAGGATCCTGGGATCATGACCGGAGCTGAAGGCAGACACTTAACCGACTGAGCCACCCAGGTGCCCCTGTAGTGTGTTTTTATATAGTCAGAAAACTGCTTACTTTTTGGTTTCAGTGTGAAGAAATCCTTTTAGTAAGAAGGATGTGTTCATCCACTAACCAAATCTCCTTTACCTCATAATTGCAAACAACAAAGGACATGGGATGCAAAGCCTGGAACCCAGGTTCATGAATTTAATGGCAGGATGCAGAATTTTGATACCTATTCTGATTTTATAGTCTTCCTGTGCTAAGGGAGACACAAGTTCTTTTCTACCAGAAGCCAGCCTAGAGTTTGCTGATAAACCTAGATATACAACTTGGGATCTAAAAAAGGAGAATAGAATAGAAAGAAGCATAATCAAACTGTCTTTTGAATTGATGCTTGATTCCATTAATGGTGCTCCTGATTTCTAGGCTGTAGAAGGCCCTTATTCTCAGGTAACTATACAAGACTCTATAGATGAGACTAAAATTGCCATCAAGTTCCCACACATTTTGTCCACAGAGTAAAAAATAAAAAGAAAAATGAAATTTTATATCAATGAAATATAATCAACCAGACATGGTGTATGTTTTAACAGTCTAGATTCTTACTTCCCTCCTTTCCCAAACACAATTGTGTATAAAGCTAGCTTTCTAATTAAATAGATACTTGGATGGATTAATTATCATTTTTAGACTGTTCAATGTTATCTAGAGCTTTTATTTTAAACTTAAAACCTTATTTTCTTCCCATTGGTCCCCCAAATTTGGATCAATCAATAATTCAAGCTAATGTCCCTTAGTCCTAAACACGAGCTTTTAAATAATTGTCTATAGTGAAGTTATTTTAAAATTTATCATAGTAAAATGGATGAATAACAGATTTTTGCCTCTTGCCTCCTTCCCTTTTAGATTGGTTTGAGTATGCCATTATACTGAGTTGCATGTAGTCCTCTAGTTAGTGTTCTCTTTTGTATTTGTCACAAAGGATCAGCTAGTGTTCTCTTTTGTATTTGTCACAAAGGATCAATGAAACAATGCCTCCAGAAGGAGCCAGGGAACAAAGGGCGCACTTAAGGAACTAGTTTTTTAATTCTCTGGTTGCAGACCTCTGGTTCACCATCACTTCCTTTTCTTGATACAGTGCTACAAAAAAATGTCTATTCTAGTTCTTTCAAAACATATTATGGCAGCAAAGATATAAATTTTGGTATTTGTCTTCTAGAGTTCTGATTTAGATTGTTCCCAGGGCAATAAAATGTACTCTCTGGGAGGCTTATAATACAACACAGAGAACAGAGTTTAACCTCTGGAGGAGTTAAATTACACCAGGTCAGAGAGCAATCAGTACTAAGGGAAGCATGCCATCAGAATATGTTTTCAAAACTGAAATGAGAAAGGGTTGTCATTATTATTTGCGAACTCTGAGTATTTATAATATGCAGTGTGCTATAGTATGGTCAGTGAGGCATACAGAATTGAGAAAGATGTGGTTCCTGCGCTCGAGGAGTTTATAACCTCTTGGAGAAGATGTGGATACTTATAAATAACTGATGCATAGGAGATAATGAGGTGCAGAATGGGATTGGCTGAATGTGCACTCTGAATAAGGCAGGAAAGAGCTTCAGGGTTCCAAATGGAAACTTGCTGTTATGACATAAGATATTAAACAGAGTGTATGTAATGCTAGACATTTCTATCCGAAGTTTTCTGGAAGCTGTGCTGTACAGTACGGTAGTAACTAGCCATGTGTGGCTGTGTAAATTTAAAGTAATTAAATTCCTTTTCTTAGTGGGACTGGTTGCATTTCAGGTGTTCTCTGTGACTAGTGGCTACTGTATTGAACAGAACACGTACAGAACATTTATATTATCGCAGGAAGTTTTGTTGGACTGTTCTAGAGCCGCGTCTTTTATATATTAAAGATGAGCTGAGTTGATTACTCTCTAAAGTAGTGGGGACAAGTGATTACTTGAAATACTGAGAGGTCATATCATTTTGTAAATTGCAAGACTCAAACTCGTAAAACTATATGGGGATATTTTTAGAATCTAACAACAGATCATTTAAAAGAATAGGAAATACGAATCGCCTAAAAATGTACCTGTTCACTTTTTAAGTATAAATTATGGCTCTGTAGTTTAGAAAAACTGCAAATATAAAAAATAGTCAGATATTATAAATATTAACATTATTAGTAAAAGGAGTTAATTTAATGGGAGTTAAGGCAGATTATCCTCAGCTAAATATAATTGACTTTGAGACTAGACCTAGCACTAATGCACTTGGGGTAATATTGAACATGATTGTTTCCATGGGAACATTCCTGGAGTGGCTACGGCCTAAAAGGGATGTTTAGGGCGTTTTCACAGACAATTTGGTGGTATTTATGCCACCGATTCAGATTCTAATCAAGAACTGATTTTAATTTTATTTATTTCTGAGTTTTTTAAAAACTAAAAGTGAAGTAAAATAGGCGGTGCAACAAGCTAGAAAATGCAGCTTTAGAATGCGGAGGTAGCTCAAGGAGGGATCGAGAGCAAGAGTGACAGCAGAAATTGGCCTTGGCCAGCTGGCGGGCAGGTGACAGCCTGCTTTTTGCAGTGTCGGGATGGAGTGTGTTGCAGTAGGAAACAAAGGATGGAGGCGGTCCTTGGAGGCCCTGTCTGGACACCTGCTGTGAGAATGGAGGGAGGCTGGGTGTATACAGTGAGTAGAGCCTTCACCCAGGCAAGTAGCATTGCAGAAAACAAAACAAAACAAAAAACCCCAAAACTTCTGTGATCCACGAGTGAAATGGCACAGATAGGAAAAGGAGGACCTCAAAAGAGGGAAATCTAGCCGGCAGCCCAGGGATCAGTCTCTCTCCACGTGGCTTGAGGGTTATCACTATGTCTTTCCAGAGGGAAAAGTGGATTCTGGTACCAGAACCCCACTTACGTGTCTTTTGCAGCCATACCTATTTTTGTGAGAGGTTTGATGATTTATGTAGCTCCCAAATCAAGTGACAGGTTCAGTAATTATCACAAAGCCTTTTATCATTGTAAGGTCTTTCTTTTAAGCAAAAGATCCCAACGCTGCTCTGTCCCTAGCTGGATTGAGCCTGCCTGAGGTCTTCAGAAAAGAGCCGGTGAAGCCTAGCGAGCAGCACCAAGAACACAGTGGTGTCCGGGGAACCTGATTTCAGTTCCTCAGCTCAACACCTCTGTGGGGAATCGACTATTATTATTCAGAATTTGCAGATGTGAAAACTGAGGCCTAGGTATAGTAACATCTTGCCTGAAGTCGCAGAGTAAGTGACAAACCTAGAAATGAAATCCTGATTTCGCTGATTCTAAAGAAAGCCTGGATCCTGATCACTACAAGCCATTCCCTTCCTTCCGTAGAGCAATATGAGAAAAATGTGGTTAAAAAAGTATCCAGAGTCTCTCAGGCCTATTGCTGATACTCTGATTCTTCTGTAAAACACCTTCAAGGTTGAAAATATTAAGATGATCATTTTTATTCTCAGGGCCTTTCGGGAAAGGATTTGATTGTTTATGAAACTCTGTGTGAAAATGGTAATATTATGGTTAAATTATACACCTACATACTACATGGCATAAAATTATATTCTCAATATCTATTTAATAACAAAATATTTAAGTTACAAAATGTTACTTATACAGCATGAATCCATGTATATAAAAGAAATAAGGTGAAAGGCAGAGAAAAAAAAAATCTCTGACAGGAAATATGCCAAAATATTAATAGTGGTTATCTCTGAGTCATAGGATTAGAAATTATGTCCAGTTTAATGATTGTGATTATTTTTTATTTTCCCCAAATTTTATTATGAAAAATTTCAGGCCTGTTGTAAAGTTGAAAGAATTTTGTAATTCATTTTGTTTAACTTTTCATCAGTATTTTCTGTGACGTGTTTTTTTTAAATAAGTACAAAGCATTATTTTTTAAAAGAGCTGTCACCCTGTATTTTTCTCCCGTTTGCTCACTATTTCTGTTTTCTCAAATACTTTTTACCCCATTAACGTTTTTCCAAAAGAAGGCATAGAGCTCTAGAAACTAACGACATTTATGTGTCAATCTCAAGTTCAGTCTTGCAGTCTATTGGGAACCACTTTGAGGGCTCTCCTCACAGTCGACTGGCCCTCTTAGCCATAGGTGGGAAGGTAGGATGCTAGTGTAATTGTCAGACTATGATATCTGAAGAGATTGTTGGCCTACCCACGCCTGGTTAACAGTATGTAAAGTGTTATAATTGTGCACTTATTCTTTTGGATGCACACAGTTAGAAGAACCAAAACTATCTTCCACCTCCATTTAAGCTGAAAGGAGGGCAGGGCCAGACAGCTCATACCTCTTTGATGTGTAACCTTAAAGAAAATACATACTGGTACCTTTGCTTGGGGAGGAGATATATGGTCAAGGACACTCTTGAGTCAGCAGGAAACAGGTGATCTTATTCTCCTTTACCTGACAGTTTATGTCAAGAAAGTGAAGGACTTTGTTCCTTTTTTTCCTTCACTAATCATCTCTGACATGCACCTGGCCACCCAATCTGGAATATTGTATCTTCAGCAAGCATGCTGAAGCAAGCATGCTGTCCGAGATTCTGCAACCTACTTTTGTCCCCTGCTTGTTCTCCTCCTGATGTATAGTTAGGTAAGTCAATGTTATCTAGGCTTAACGTGCCACTTGCTGTGGTCCTTTCCTTCATGTAAAGAGAATCAGATAAATGAGGCCGGGTAATTTAGACTTAAAATATTTTCATAGGAATTAAATCATCCTTATGCTAAAATTGTGTGCTTTTTATTTTCTTAACCTGTATAAATCAGCATTCTGTGAAATGTGTACTGTGAAATATTAAGATGATTAATGGCTTTTACTCAGAAAGGTAATAAAGTACTATGGTCACATATGATTGGAGAACGCTAGGTTATGCCAAGTTCAACAGTTTGCTTTACTCAGAGCTTTTAAAGTCTCTGTGCATATCACGTTCTTCAAGAAGGTGGCCATATATTCATCATTTTCCAAACCAGTTTCATTAGAGGAATTTTTCCTTGGCCAACCACCATTAAGCAGGAATACTCTTCAGAGTTCTACCCATTTGTAAAGCAATTCTTACCACACAGAGTGTGGTCTCAGGAACCAGCAACATCAGCATTACCTGGGAAATCATTTGAAATGCAGAATCTCAGACCCCACCCCGGAATTGCTGAATCAGGACCTTCATATTAATAAGCTTCCCACGTGATTCATATAGATGCCTTAAAGACTTTTCATTTCACATCTGTTGAGCACCTACTATAGTCAGATACTGCTAGGAATTTTCAAATATATCATTTACTCCTCAATGTCAGAATGTTCTTGAATGTTCTTACATATCCTAGGGTTAATTTTACAGTAGAAAAGAAGTGATACACTCCAAACTTGTAGGCTATTAGTGAATAGACTTTTTCCACAGATATCGGTGCTGGCATTGAATTTATTAAAAATAGACTTTGCTTGGGGTGCCTTGGTGGCTAAGTCGAATGAACGTCTGACTCTTGATTTTGGCTCAGGTCATGATCTCAGGGTCCTGGTATTGAGCACGTCAGGGTCGCAGCCTCTGCGCTCATCAGGGCGTCTGCTTTTCTCCCTCTTTCCCCCTACCCTGCTCGTGCTCGCTCTCTCGCTAAAATAAGTGGACAAATCTTGAAAAAAAGAAAAATAAAAATAAATTTTGTTTAAAAAGAGCAGTTTTAGGTTCACAGCAAAACTGAGGGGAAAATAGAGTTCCCAGACACCCCCTGCTCCTTCCCGCAACACGTGCAGCCTCCCTCGTTATCAGCATCCTGCACCTATCTTGACACATCATTATCACCTAAAGTCATAGTTTACATTAGGGTTCACTTTTGGTGTTGTACATCCTGTGGGTTTTGACAAATGTATGATGTATCCACTATTACAGTATCATACAGAAAAGTTTCGCTGCCCTAAAAATCCTCTGTGCTCCATCTATTCATCTCTCCCTCCCTTCACCCCCTGGCAACCATTGATCTTTTTAGTGTCTCCATAGCCTTTTCCAGAATGTCATACAGTTGGAATCATATGGTATGTAGCCTTTTCATATTTACTTCTTTCACATAGCAATATGTGTTTAAGGTTCCACCATGTCTTTTCATGACATGATAGCTTATTTCCTTTTAGCAGTGAATGACATTCAGTTGTCTGGATGTGGCATGGTTTATTTATCCATTCATCTACTGAAGGGTACCTTGGTTGCTCCCAAGTTTCAGCCCTCATGAATAAAGCGCTATAAATGTCCATGTGCAAGTTTTTGTGTGGACATAAGTTTTCAATTCATTCGGGTAAATACCAAGGAGTGCAATTGCTGGCTCATAGAGTACGTTTAGTTTTGTAAGAAACTGCCTGTCTTCCAAAGGTGCACTCCCCCCTCCCCCCGTAATGAAGGAGAGCTTCTGAAATTGAATATTAATAGGGATGTCAGTAATCATTGGGGATTTACTTAATGTTGTCATTAGTGTTCTTTAAATTTTATTCAAGAAAGAATTCTTCATGAAAAATAGATATTTGAATGTTTACATTTACCTGTTATCCTAAGGATGTACATAATAAAAGTTTATGCCAGAAGATAAAATATCAAAATATCAAAGCACATACCTACATTTGTTAAAAGACATGCACAGTGTATAGTTAACTCCATTTGTAGTGTTGACATTCTTAAAATTGTAAGAAGATTATCTGCGTTACCAGTGGTTGCGTTCTCAAACTTCTCAAATTCTCTCAAAGATCTCCAATTAGATGTGTAGCTGCAATGTAAGCCATATTGATCTTTTCATATGAAAATTGGAGATCAGATTTCCACTTTCAAAACTAGATGAAAAATATGTGAAGCTCTCAAGGAGCCGTACTCAGCGCAGTTTATAAAGTGAGGGCTTTATGTTTGGTCCACATTAAACCACAACAGGATGCCCTGTTGTGTGTACACTAGGAAATGTACAGAAATAATTTCAATCTTGAAAGATTAATACCTGCAGGAAAAGTGGCTCAGAGTTTGGTTTCCAGATTTAAAACAAATCGGTTTTTAAATCCCAGTTCTTCTAACTTGTCCTCTCTGTGGCAAGTTAAGCAAATTACTTACCCTTCCTGGACTCAGTTACTCCATCTGACACTGAGATAATGGCAGCAATGAGCCCTCCAGTTTGTTCTCCTGAGTCATCATAGCTCCAGGACACGGTGCTGAGCCTGGCCCTTGGCGGCTCTTAGTAAGTGATACCTACTCTTAGAACTGTGGAGAAAAGTTTGGAAATCAAACTTTAGAACCAAGAGTTTTATAACCAAACAACTCATTTTGGAATCTCCTTTCCCCTGGAAATCATATGGAGAGAAAAAAAGAGAAATTAAAAACAAACCTTAAACTAGATTTTCACTGAAAGTGGGAGACCGAGAAAACTCACAGGCTCCCATTGGCATATGGATTACAACAAAGGTGAGGCCACACAGAAGCTGATGATGGTAAAGACTGTGAGGGCAGGGCAGGGCAGGGGAGGGGAGGCGAGGGCAGGCAAAGAGGTTCTGAGGGTTGGTATATCTCAGACCTCTCCAAGCAGATAGTTGCTTCCCAAATGAGTGGAGACAGCTGTGAGTATAGCTGAGACTGAGCCCCTTAAGAGCACTGGGGAAGAAAGAGAGAGACCAGGTTCAGAAAGTGTTCAGGAGCCCAGAGGTGGCAGATGGCAGACATACCCATCAAGAAATAGTGTCTGAAAGTGCCTCATCATGGAAGAAAGGGCTGTGGAGGGGACTAGGAAACCCAGGGCTCATGGGAGAAGGTCACCAGAACCAGGCTGGGCTCCAAGAGAGCAGAGCTAGCTGCAGAGATGACCATATTTAAGACACTCTCTGTGGTGACAGAGGAGGGAGTGGTGAGCTGTGAAGCTAGAAATGATATCCTTGCACATCCCTGTATCCCCTGCCCCACATCTTACTAGAAGTCTAGGAAAATCCACCCTATGAGGGGCTCTGCCTCCACACAGGGATACTATAGAATAAATCACAAATGAGAGCAACATCAATTCCTATAGATAGTAGAAATACTTATCTGCAAATGGTTTCCACAAAGCAGATGAATATTATAACTGAACATTATAGAAAGAACTAAAAAAAAAGTCAAAGAAAACTAACAGATCCTTGAAAGAGCCATTCTCGTTATGCAGGAATGCTACAAAACACAAATAGAGGATCTCCGAGAACAGGTGACCAGAAAACAGGAAGCGATGGCCTGAAAACGGGATATGAAATGTGTATCAACCTAAGTCGTTGAATAGAAAACAAAATTCTAGACGAAGACTAAATTACAAGTAGCGCAGTGAAGAACAGCCACCACAGAAAGCACAGCAAGAGACAGGAAATAAATGATGAAAAGCAAAGTCCATGGAAACAGAAGCCCCCCTCACCCCCCCCAAAAAAAAACCGAGAGAGAGAGAGAGAAACAAAAAAAAAATTAAAATGAAGGCCTCTTGTAGAAATGGCTGATTACAGGGGCGCCTGGGTGGCTCAGTCGTTAAGCGTCTGCCTTCAGCTCAGGTCCTGATCCCAGGGTCCTGGGATCGAGCCCCGCATTGGGCTCCCTGCTCAGCGGGAAGCCTGCTTCTCCCTCTCCCACTCCCCCTGCTTGTGTTCCCTCTCTCGCTGCGTCTCTCTCTGTCAAATAAATAAATCTTAAAAAAAAAAAAAAAAAAGAAATGGCTGATTACATACCTGGGGATGTGGGAGGTGATCTTGAAGCATTTGGTCACAGGAGAAAGAAAGGACATTATTAAATAATCCCTGAAGTACAGAAGCAGTATTCAACTGCCCCTAAAATACTTGCTTCCTCAGGCTCCCTTGCAACAGGAGGTGCCCACCAGACAGCAAAACAACAGAAGCTTGCGTTTTCTGTAATTTCCAGTTGACTGATAGTGTTTTACTGACAGACGATGTTGAAACACTGTCAGAATCAGAGAACACAACATGTGTTAAACACCTTGCGACGTCTCTGGCATTTACTGAATTGGCACCATTACTATTAATCCCTTTTTATACTCCTTCCCATCCTTACATGGACAGCGGAGCATTAACAGTTACATTCCGTTTTGTGTTTCATTCTTTCAAAATGAATATTTTTTGGCGAAACTAAAAATAGTCCCAGGGCGCCTGGGTGGCTCAGTTGGTTAAGCGACTGCCTTCGGCTCAGGTCATGATCCTGGAGTTCCGGGATCGAGTCCCACATCGGGCTCCCTGCTCAGCAGGGAGTCTCCTTCTCCCTCTGACCCTCCTCCCTCTCATGCTCTCTGTCTCTCATTCTCTCTCTGGCAAATAAATAAAATCTTAAAAAAAAAAAAAAAAAAAATAGTCCCACATAGGGCCCCCTAGAGGAAGTTGTGAAGTGAACCAGTGTGGCCTAGTGGAAGAGTGTAGAAAACCTGGACTATGAATCCCACTTTAGACGCTAAAGGCTGCATGTTCTTTCAGAGCTTACTTCACTTAATCTCTTTGAGCATCAGTTTCTTCAAGATGACCCGTGTAAAGCCCTACCCATCATGGTCTGGCATCCAGTGATATTCAGTGAATGACTGCAATCATGTCCAATTTGTTGGACTCTAATAGTCTCAAGGTTTACTGCCTTAGTAACACAGGTACTTGTCGGGGAAAATACCTCCACACTCTGCACCTCACATTCCTTATTTGTAAAAGGGGGAGGGTACTAGTACTTTATGGACTGTATTGAGGATTAAATAATAGAGTCCATACAAACATAGACCAGATGTCCAACAAATGCTGTTTCTGATGATTATAATTACTATTTCTCCAAAGAATTGACCTGGCTGTTGTTGTTATAGTAGTTGTGGTTTTTTGAGTCACTTAAAAGCTCATAGAGTCTGGGGCCCTTGGCTGGCCTAGTCGGTAGAGTGCGTGACTCTTGGTCTCGGGGTTGTGAATTCAAGCCCCACGTTGAGTGGAGAGATTACTTAAAATTAATTTAAAAAAAAAACTTAAAAAAAGAGTTCATAGAATCTGCTGTATGAAGAAAGGGGACTATACATTATGGAATCAAGCTCCAAATTTCCTGACAAATGTGGGTCAGAGTAGAGCCTCCAAGCGGCGCTCCTGCATTAGCTTCGCTACGGAGAGTGTGGAGGCCTCCGGATGTGCTCAGACAGAGCACATACTGCTCCACACAGAGAGAGGCACCGAGGCTGCCATCTCCCTTTCCACGGGGGGAGAACCATCAACCATTAGGTCCCTGCCATTTTCTGCTTTCCAGGCCATTCTAAATGTCCAGATGCCCAAAACACAGCAATGTTGGAGCCATCCTTTGAACAGAGGCATGTTGTCTTAATATTAATGACATATACACATGCAGAGATTCCAAGAGATTTACAAAACCATAAGGGAAAGACCCAGCATCTAGGCTACCTGGACCAGAGGGAGGATTTGGAATTCCAAGTTTGTACGACCAACTTTAATATGATCTTTTTTTTTTTGAGCTGTGCTTGTGTTCTCTCTCTCTCTCTCAGATTGTAAAATGGATAGGAAGTCTTAAACAGAAAGGAAATTTGAAGAGCTGAAGGCATTTGGATGTAAAGCCATGCTATTAAGCTGGATTTTTTGTTCGTTAGCACTCTAGTGGGCTTATTGGGCTGGCAATGGCAAGATCAAGGAGGAGGCAGCAGTAAAATACCCATTTATTGTAGGGACACATTCTCCTTTCTGGTTCCCTTTACAATAAGTTCAGAGATTGTCCCTGTGAACACCAATCCATCTGTAGTCCCTGGAGCCTGATCCCCAATTTTGGCTAACTCCCAGAAATAGAAGTGTGGCAGGCATAGGGCCAAAATTTTACCTCATAAGGAGACAGTGAGTTTTCAAATCCAAGTTAATCTCAGTTCTGAAGGATTTTTTTTTTTTTTTTAATCTAGTAGTGTCTGAAGCTACTCAAGGATCTAGAGTTTCTTTGGGACTAACCCAGCTCCACGTTCCCCCATGAACTAATCATTCTTTATGAGGATAGACACATTTTGTTGTTGTTGTTGGAAGAGGCATGGCAAGGAACTTCACAGTTGGAATTTGGGCCAACTCCAGACCAGTAAAAACCCTGGTCCTCGCTGGTAGTAACAGTGAATCAGAGATGGTTTAATCATTCTGTGAGACATGACTGATAGATGTGGTTACAAAGGAGTTTGCAATCTCATGCCTACTAGGGAAGTTTAATGTTGATGACAAGGGAGGTAAGAAATTCTTTGGAAAACGGGTTAGAGGACTAGATGATCTTCGAGATTGAGTTGGATCTGGCTGAGTCTGAGGGAGGAGAAAGCCACCTTTCAGTCTAAACACCAGTAACTCTGGGAATGCATATTATTCAAGTATGGCCCCCTCTGCTGCTGGTGCCCCAGCATCTTTGGGACACAGTCTGGAAACCCTAGTAAGCAGTGTCTCCAAACAACAAAATTTCAGCCAAAGCCCAGAAGCAAGAAAAAAGACAGTAGGCATTGCTTCAAAACAATTTATCCTTCTTCTTTTTCTTGGGGGGGGGGGTTATGAAAGTAAGGTAACAAATGAGAAGATTATCATATAAGCGTGAGGATTACTCTATTGTCCCTTATGCATTCTATGAGGAATCCCCCAAATGAGCATTTTGATATTTCCACAAGAGGCCACCATTTCCGCACCCCATTTCAGGGAGGGGGGCAGAGAGTGCCTTACTCATTTGTGCCACTCTGTTTGATACTTCCCATTTGTCTCTCCAGATCCACTCTCCTCCTTTCTCTACCAGGTTCCGTGCTCCCAGGGGCTGACCTTAGTGGAAGCATCAGTTGGGCTCCATTGCTCTCTGGCAAAGGGAGATACCAGACCAGGGTGTTTATTCTCTCAGCCTCCTCCCTCGTGGGCCAAGAATTGGCAATGGCTGCTCCTTCTACCAAGGACTTCAGTTCCTGGTGTGTGTTCCTCACTTACACCTGTAGGCTTTCTTGGGGATCTAGTGGCTGACTCTACTTGCCTCTTCAGGCCTTGCTGCTACTTGTGCTCTCTGGTTACAGTCATTGAACTTCTTTACCATCCCTTATCGGTTTCTCTTAACTCTCCTGTATATATTCCTTGGATTAAATCTCTTCAGTAATCCGTCTCTAGGTCTGACAGCTGCTTCCTGCCAGGAAACCGACTAATACCCTTTCCTGTGTAGTACAGTACCTAGCCCATAATGCGTGCTCAATAAAGGCTTCTGTATATTGTTGTTTTTGTATGTACGACATGATTACTACATTTAAATCTGATTTTGCCCACTTTCAAGCCAGAGCATTTTCCTCATATAGTTTTTCCAGCACTGGAGAATTTCTAGTTGTTTGCCTTTGCAAAATGTCAGTTTAAAGAGTACCATTTTGATATTGTGAAGACTTGAGGAGCTGATGTGTGGTTGCATTTCTGAAAGTTCAAAGATTAGAAGTGAAAAATCATAAAAATCTCATTGAAATCAACTCTAATAAGTGTTAACATTTTTTTTCGTTGTAGCAGAATTCATCAAAATAAGTTATTGAAAATATATGTTCAGTTAGCCTAGATCTGAAATTCTGTCCATTTTCATCTTATTTGTTTCAGTGATACATACTGTTATAAGGTCTGGCTTTGAACTTCTGAGACCCATGTTGGTATGAGCCAGAAAAAGAGGCTCAGCCTTAACCATGAGCTAGAGTTGGCCTTTTATTGTATAATGTTTGGAATAGGAAAAGCAATGAAGAAGAAGTCTCTTCAGATAGGAGTTTCACCAACTAGGAAAATTAGGTGACTTAATTATATTTACGGAGGAAAACTAGTATTTCAAGAATTGTTGCATGTAATTGGATCCATGTTTCTCAAAATGTGCTCCAGAGATAGCTGACACCACATCATCTGCAGTTTTCCAAGAATGCAGATTATCTGTCTGTAACTAAGACCTATTGAATCCAAATACTTGGGAGTATGGCCTCAGTAAGTTGAATATTAATTTTTTTAACTACCCAGGTTATATTGCCATATGCCAAATTTGATAACCATTGCAATAATAAGCCATACTAAGACTCTTTCTATGGGGAGGGGCATGTCTTAAAAATGGATTTATCCAAATAGAAAGACCAATGTATAAAATGAAGTTAAAGAAATACAAAAGATTTTAGAATGACAATTTTGATATACCTCATTATAAACTTAGATAAGTTGTCAAATTTAAAATTAGAAATTATTTAAATTAGGGGTTGCCTATAATTCTGTAACAGATAAAACCACCATGGGGTGAGAAGGGGTTCAGGCTGGAAATGATACACAACTGGTTGAAGATGTTGGTTTCAGGTGAGTCATACATCATGAAAAAAAGTGTAGAGACAAATAATGATGAATAAAAATTTGCATACTTGACAGGATGTCCGATTGAAGAGGAGAGTTGAGCAAGGGAGGGTTGTTAGGGTTTGGAGTGTTCAAAGAGCCATGAAGTCTGGGTTTGATCTCATGACTGGCAAGCACTGTAAGCGTGGCAGAACAAGAGTGTTGGATATAGTTGTTTTGCTCCTTGTTGGGAGGGCCGTAGAGCTGGAAGGCCAGAGAGGATACAATGGATTGTAAATCATATAGGCTGTATGGTCTCTTTCAAATGAGTCTAAATGAGTAGGAAAGAAGTGATGTTTCTTCATTCTTTCCTTCTCATTATGGACCCTGGGGCATAAACCAGGCTGTGGACCAGATTTGGAGTCTAGAAATTCTGTGGGTAAGTAGAGGCAATGTGGACTAGCCCATGGGCTCCACTTCTTCGGAAACCTCTGTTTTCTTCTTCTAAATCCCCACAATCCACAGCTCTTGATGGACAGAGATTACTGCAGAGAATGATTTTAAAACAAAACCAGAAACCTTTATTATTGTGAGAGAGGCACAGAGAGATTCTCTTTTGCCCAAATAAATGTCTCTCTTTCATTTTAATCTAATGAATGAGGTAAGATAGTTGGACAGAGTAAAGTGACAGTGTTACAATCGTGATATATCTGCCCTCCGTAAATCCAATCTCATGAGTAACGTGAGCCTGACTAACTGGCAAACAAGCTCTCTTGCTGGAGACCAAGAGCGTCACACATTTTGAACCCGAGCGCAAGTGGTAGAGCAAGATAGGCCATAGTGAGGGTGGGTGACATTACGAAAATAGCAAATAACAGCTATCTGAGTGGGCTTGCCACCCTAGCAAGACGTGATTGCCCTTCTTTCTGTCCTGCCTACTTCCAGACTTTTGCTCATGTCTTTACTGTACTCACCAAGCTGAACTCCTAAGTCAGGCCTAAGATGTTCTATTACTAAACTGTTTTCAGAACAAACAGCATAACCCACCTGCACGCTACAGTGCTGCATACGTGTCTGACCGAAGGGAGCCAATAAACACCCCGTGCACCTGTGTTTTCACAGTTGTGAGGGAGGAGAATGTCACTGTTTCCTAAGGGAAGAGAATAAAGGCAAACATGGCACCTGCTCAGACTCCGAGCAAGGTTAGGTCCAGGAAAGGAGGCTTCGAGGGCCGTGCAGAGACTAATCTCCAAGGCCTCTCATTTGAGATCACAGAAGTCCTCTCATTCCAATTCACAGTGATCTCTGTGATGGAAGTTTCTCGGCATTGTGGCAGTTTAAGGCACAATCAGCCAGACAGTATGGGAGTGCTCACGATGAGATGCCCGCTGCTTACAGAACGCCCAGCTGTGATTTTATTTCCCTGTGTTTGGATAATACAATTCGTGCTTACTACATTCGCTGAAACAGACTGCCAGAGAAATGGCCAGTTTGAAAGAACACACTGAAAAATGAACATTCCTGACGCATCTTGAGATCATGGCAGCAACAGGAACATATTTCCAAACAGCCAGATTGAAACAGCAGTAAGTCGGGGAGAGGATCTGGTCTCTCCAGAGGACTGTGGCATCATCTCGTATGAACACGGGACTGTGGGGAGGAGGGCGGGAATGAGACCTGCACTGCAAAATCACAGATGTCTTGGAAAGATCCATTGTCAAGCACGATCTACTCCCCATTGCACCCACCAATCTTTCAGTAACATCCACTTCCTCCTGGCCCCTTCTCTCTCCCTGCCTCGTTCATTTACTTTTTTTTTTTTTTTTAAGATTCATTTACTTATTTTGGAGAGAGAGAAGAAGGAGTGAGAGAGCACACAAGTAGGGGAAGGGGCAGAGGGAGAGGGAGAGAGAATCCCAAGCTGACTTTCTACTGAGCACGGAGCCTGACTTGGGGCTCGATCTCACGACCTGAGCTGAAATCACAAAGTCAGACATTTAACCAATTGAGCCATCCAGGCGCCTCCCACCGCCTTGTTCATTTTCTGCTTGTACAAAATAAAAAGCATGTTGGTTTCATTTTTAAATCCTAGTATTAGTGTATATGTCCCGGGCAATGGGTTTGGCTAATAAGAGTTTTGCTCATTTTTCATCTCCATATGGATGCTGTAGGGGAGGTAAATTTTCCCTTCTTCTAGATTCTTTGGCTGGTCTAATAATTAAATTGACAAGATGGATTAACAGGAGAAAAACAAATTGAATTTTGTACATATGGGAGCTCATAAAAATATGAAACTCAAATAACCAGAGCAGGCAGCTTTTATACTTTTTAGATCAACAATAAATTTGTGAGGAAGACAAGACCGAGAAGTTCGGGCTAAAGGTAGTAAATTGGTGAAGAAGTAACAAGGTTTGTTGATACAGCCTTCTCAGTCCTGAATTCTCGATCTCTGGTGATAAGGATGTCTCTCTACCTCCCAGTACAGGAGGAAGATTTGTTTCTGGGTTTCTAGGGGACAAAGGAAGGTCAGAGTGTCCTTCTTGCACCAGCTGCTTCTTAAATAACTTTAGTACAAAATAATCAGCATGCTGAAGTGGCCTGTTTTGGGGCAGCCTTGAACCCCACCAATGTGATTCTAGTAATCCCCCTTTGATCTGAAGTTTTGCTTTCCATGGTTTCAGTTACCTGCAGTCATTTGCCCCAGAAGCAGATGATCCTCCTTCTGACTTATCCTCAGAAGGTTCAGAGCAGCTTACCTAACGCTATGTCGCAGTGCCTACATCAATGACCTCACTGCATCTCATCATGTAGGCATTTTATCATCTCACATCAGCACAAAAAGAATGCGTACAGTATAATAAGCTATTTTGAGAGTGAGACCACATTCATATAACTTTCATTATATTGTTATAATTTTTCTATTTAATTATTAATCTCTTGCTGTACTTAATTTATAAATTAAAGTTTATCATGTATAGGAAAAATCATAGTATATATAGAGTTTGGTACTCTCCATGGTTTCAGGCATCCACTGGGGGTCTTGAAACATAGCCCCTGCAGATAAAGGGTATTAGTGTACTCAAAATGTAGGGCATTTGTATTGTCATATTTGTAGCAAAGCTCTTAGTGACTATTGCAAAGCTGATTCCTGCAACATAGTTTGCTGCAGCTTCTTTCTTTTTTAGCATGTCATTTCTGGCATGCTGAAGTTCTTGGTAGGGTGGGTGATGTGCGGAATTTAGGCAGAGATAAGGATGAAAAAATTCAGGGTTTGCAGTGGAGGATATTTCACCACATGAATTTTATCTATTTATAAAGCTTATCCAATAGCTTTAATGTAGGAGATTTCTAAACCGAAGCCTGTCTACCTGTATGTTATCTTTAATATGAGCAAATGGTGAAGGAGCTTTAGCTTAAGACACTCGTCATTCCTTCATGGCATGAACCCGTGCAACCCCTCTCCCCCCTCATTCTTCATGTTTCAGCCATATTTTTGCAGATGAGACATAAGTTTTAAGTGCTTCCCATATGGCAACAGTGTCATCCTTTTCCACTATGGAAAGCTTTCTTCCTTGATATTTCCTATGGAAAAAAATGTGGAAGAGAAAACATAAAATGTGAATAATAAGCAAAATATTTATGGTCTCCGTGCTGCCACTCAACTATTTTCTCACATATCCTGAGCTAACTCTATTTCATGTTATCTACCAGAAAGTTATAAATTTTCCATGTAAACAGATAGAAAAGAAGCTTAGCATTGCACTGGACTGAATTTGAAAACCTAGTATTTACATCTGTGAATTGATATAATCTAACTACAAAGGAACTGGTTAACGGGTTCATCAAAGGCGACAGAATAACACGAGAAGGGAACTGTAGTGTGATTTATTTCTTACTCTTTTGAAGTATGACTAAACTATGACTCACAGCCTCCTACCCTATGTCCTACAGAGCTGTTAACTCCTGGAGTTAACATTCAGCAAGAATCTGAGGGAGAAGGGAAGAGGGCAAACATGTGACAGGTACAGGACCATCTCTTCTCCTGCAGCATCCCTGAGCGCTTACTGGGCAGTTACAGATCACAGCTGACCCACTGCACCCTTGTCATTTAAGCAGTGGGGGTGGACAGGGGGCCAGGAGCAGGAAGGCTTCTATCGAAGGGATCTTGCACAAGCTTCCGTTTGTTTGATTCTGACCTATATTCTTCCTTCTCTATTAGTAACACCTAGAAAATTTAGCACAGTTTCATTTTAAAATTATTGAAACCATTTTTAAAGCAACACTGATATGCATTTGGTTACTGAAGATAGCAGCTTCCCTCTATTTAAAACAAAGTGCCCTGCCTCTCTTGTTACTTGATTTCTTTGACACTTGAGTTGGTACTTTCAGTCTCTGTCCACTGCGCCATTGAGGAGGCACTGGGGCTGAAGACGCTAGTTTGTAATCCAAGACTTCATGCTCCAGCTGCTGGGGTTACCAAAGGAGGGTATAGGGATCAAAGAAGCTTAATCATGCCTATTAGATGGGAATGAACAGCTGATTCCCAGAGCGAGAGCTGGGCCACCTCAAGCTGGAGTGATTCATCCAAAGAAAGAGCAGGTGTGTCAGCCAGAATCAGGGTAATTATAAAGATAAAAGTAATTCTCATGGCCAAGCAGAACAGCAGAGTGGGTAACACTCAGAACGGGGGGGAAACTCAAAGAACAGATTGGAAACAGAGGGGGCTGTAGCTCCATAAAGAACAAGTGGGTCACTCCTCCCTGGGCATTGCTGAAATGATGTTGGAGTAGGAGATTCCCCACAGTAAAATAGGTCAGAAAGAGGACCTTAAGAGAATTGCAATCATTTATTCTGCCATGTTTCTTCTTTTTTTTTTTCTTTGAAACTATCACGAAGGTATGATAATTCTTTCTCTGCCCTTGTGTTTTGTTTTGTTTTGTTCTGGAGTTGTTGGCTTCAATTTCCTGAATAAGAGAGAGTGAAAAACTAGTGAAAGGAATTTCAAATGCTTTTGCCCAGATAACTGTGGGATATTTTTGCCACCCATATATATTCTTATGTTTTATTCATTTTTAAAACTTACAGACAGCAGTCATACTTCTTGTGCTTTTCTAAGAATTTGACAAATGAAGACAGTTGCATGACAATCACCAGAAATAAGATACAAGAGTTACATAAACCCCACGATATCCCTTGTGCTGCCTTTTTAAAATCACTTCCTCACTAGCCCCTGGAAAACTGAATTTTTTTTACGTTTCTATACATGTACCTTTTCCAGAATGTCATATAAATGGCGTTACACAGTATGTAACTTTATTCACCCTGGCATCTTTCGCTTGAGATTTGGCATGTTCTTGTGTAGATCAGAAGTCATGTACATCTGAAGTTCATTCTTTTTATGGCTGAGTAGTATTCCACGTTATAGATATTTCACAGTTTATTCACCATTAATGGACAGATGTTTAGGTTATTTCCAATCTCTGGTCATTAAGAATAAAAGTCATTTTTCATTCCATTAAAATATTTTCTGGTTTTCCTTGTGGCTTCCTCTCTGATCACTTACTAAAATCCTAAAAAAATTTAGTTAATTCCAGTATGGTCAGAGGACATACTTTGGATGATTGCAATCCTTATAAAATTGTTAAGGTTTGTCTTACGACTTAAGACATGATCTATCTTGGTGTTTATTCCACTGGACCATGAAAAGAATGTGTATTCTGCTGATGTGGGGTGATTTATTGTATAAATGGCAGTTAAATCTAATTGGTTGTTAAATGGTGATCTGTTGTATAATTTCACGTGTGTTTAAATTTTTGCATAATATAAAATGAAAATATGTTAATTTAAAAATAAGACAAATCAGTACAATGGAACAATAGTTACTAGAAGAAAATGGGATACAATAATTTCAACATAAAGAGCTTAAAAGGGAATAAAGTTGATAAATATAAAAGAATCACAAGATATTTAGTATTGCTTACAAAAGGAAAATGGATAGTGCAGTATTAATCTCAGACAGACAAGTTAGAACTCATGGTGAATGCATTAAGTAGGCATCAATTGCATACTGATAAAAATTTCAGTCCAAGAAAACAAACACAGTGGCCTTGAATCTTTTGTGACTCCGTCGATAGAGCATATGACTCTTGATCTAGGGGTTGTGAGTTCAAGCCCCACGCTGGGCATAGAGCCTACTTAAATAAATAAATAAATAAAATACTTAAGGCAAAATGAATAATAATTTTAAGGAGAAATTAACCAATCTACCATTTTATCGCATTAAAATGTGATAGATTAAGTAGACCAAAAATACTGATATTGAGGATTTAAATAATATGAGTAAGAAAGATGAATACTGCGAATAAAAGTTTTTCAAACATGTTTGGAAAAATCAACTCTGTGCAATAACTCAAAACAATCTCAAAAAAATTAGAAAAAAGGAAAAAAGTAAAGGAAAAACCTCTAAAAGTTACATTCACTTAATGTAATGCAATAAAAATGAAAAATACAACAGGATAGCTCTAAACTCCAAACTGTCCTTTAATGAAAGTTAATATGTAATAATAATAAATTAAAAGTATTCATAATGGAAATTATAAATATAAAAATGAAGAACAATGAGAATACTTCATATCAAAACATTCAAGTAAAGCTAAAGAGGAATTCAGGGAAAAAAATTTATAGCCTCAAACATTTTTGTGTTAAAAAAGTATACCTTCGAACACATACTAAAGGTGCTCGCTTCAGCAGCACATATACAAACACATACTAAATTATATTTCAAATATATAAGATATATAAGAATGAAATTTAAAAAAAAAATAGTAAGAAGATAAATAAGTGAATTATTGGGAAAAAATTGATAGGGAAACCAAAAGTTTTTTCTTTGGAAAGAGCAGTAGAATAGTTAAGTTTTATTAGGTTTATTTTGAGATTTGGATGAACAGAGAAAGAGAGAGAGAGAATGTACACAGAATGAGAAATGACTCATAGCCAGGTGTGTGGAATATACTATAACATTTAAAAAAAAAAAATAGTTCCTTCTATTACGTCATCAAGGCACTTGAAAATTTAGAGAAATTACTTTTTTGTCCTGAGAAAATATCAGTCACTCAAATTAGGCTGAAGTGATAGAAAACTTGGATATATAAGCAGCCAGGCAATAAATGGAAGAGTTAGTAAAATTTCTTCCCTAAATAGACACCGAACCTAGTCAGTGTTTAAAGGTCAGTCCTACTAATCCTTTAATGAGGGTGATATATAAATTTTTTTTCAGAGCATAGAAAAAGAGACTGACATTTTTCACACTTATTCTCTGAGGCTTACCTATGACTGAAACAACAAATCGATAAGGACAGATCACATGCAGCACACACGTAAACACAAACTCACACATTCAGACAGATACACCATTCAGATAGTATCAATAAGGGCAAAAACTTCTAAATAAAATACTAACACACTGAATCCTTTCTGTAGTAAAGATAAAAAAAATTTTTATTATTGGAATACAAGATTGACTTAATATTGAGAAATCCATTAACATGCACTGCTACATTTTGAAACTAAAAGAGAAAAACAAATGTTGAAAAAGCATCTAATAAAAATATCCTTTACCTCTATTTTTTTTTAAAAGTTAGGACAAATTAGGAACAAAGGAAACTTTCTTAATTTGATCAATCATATCTACCAAATTTGATCACATACCACAATCAATTTTTTTTTAACACTAGAGAATGCTTCCTCTTAAAAATCAGGAGCAAAATAAGGTTGATTCCCACTATCAAATATTACATACATAATTCCTGGAAATAAAATAAGGAAAATAAAGGAGGATCATACATGAGGAAACTATCGTCCTTTGCAGATTGTATGATTTTCTATGTATGATATCCGAAAGAATTAAATGAAAAAATGATCAGAAATTTATAAAAATTTATTAGATGCCTGTGTACAAGACAAATATACAGAGCATCTTTTCCTATATACTAGCACCAATAATCATTTAAAAATGCAATTTGGAATTAAGTAATAAATATGATGTACATAAGAATAAATTGACCAAAATTGTGGAAGACTTTTATGGATATATGGATAAAGCCCTATTGGTGGGTGTAAAGGAGAAACTTAAAAAGGGAAAACATAGCCTTATATAGGAGAAAGTAGGCCTACCCCACTGTTAAAACCATAGCAAAATTCAAGCGCTGTGGCTTAAATGTGCTGCAAACATCATGATTCTTATTAAAATGAAACAATCGAATCAGTGTAAAATTAAATGCAATTTTAATAAAAGAATACTGTATACAACTTAATAGGATTCTCAAATTATCTTGAAGAAAGATTACATAAAGCTAATTATATATAATGAAAAAACAAATGAAGATTTCTCTACTATGTGCAAAGATTTTATAAAGAAACATTATTAAAAGTTTGATAGTGCTAAATGTATGAAAAATAAGGCAGTGAAACAGGATAGAAAATTCTGACACTAATTCATATATATATACATATACACATATATACACATACATATATATTTATATATACATAATATATGTATACATGTATGTCACTATATATATTATTATATGGTGTTGTAATAATTGGGCCATACACTTGGAAAGACACATATACATATATACATACACATATATTTTATGTATATGTGTATATATAAATTTTAATAAGTGCTTAAGATGCCATTTTTTATCAGTGGACAAAGAAGGGAATAGTCAGTGGTGTCATAATAATTTGGCCACACTCTTGGAAAGACATTGTTAATTATCTACCTCACCCCATATATGAGAATACATTTTAGGTGGATTCTAGGCCTACATAATTTTTATTATGGTTAGATGAAAATATGGGAAAATATTTTTATTATTCTTGAATTCAATTTTTTTAAAGATTTATTTATTTATCTGAGGGTGAGAGAGAGAGAGAGTGCACGTGTGAGCGGGGGAAGAGGCAGAGGGAGAGCATACCCAAGCAGACTGAGCGCAGAGCCCAGCCCAGGGTCCTGTCCGATCCCACGGGCCACGAGATCAGGACCTGAGCAGAAACCAAGAGTCGGATGCTTAACCAACTGAGCCACCCAGGTGCCTCTGAATTCGATTTCTTAAGTGACATTGCAAATCTCAAAGATATAAGGAAAACAAAGATTTAAATTTGATTATATAAAAAGGAACTATTTTTGTCTGATCGAAGCAAACACAAAGTTAAAAATTACATGTAGAGTGAACGAAATATTTGCCACATATTCAGGAAAGGCTAAACATTCATAACATTATTGAGACATTATTGAATTACACTAGGGAAAGCAGTAAGATTCAATTCAGTTCTGTAAGTTAAAACAACAGGCAATTGGTTGAAGCATATGATCAGGAAGTGATCAGCAGAAGTTTTCAAAGGGCCAGTACATCTCTGGATAGATCTTCAACATCACAGATAAGACCAGGAATGCATATTCATGTTTGTCTGCCACACAGTAAAGAGTTTTTAAAAATTGACAGTAGGGGCAAAAGGGCGAGCATATACTGAGTCTCATACACTGTTGACTTGAGTGTGTCTTGGTACAAACCCTCTGGGGGATCTTGGCAAAATTTCCTAAAGTTTTAAATGGGTGTGCATTGATTCAGCAATTCCAATTCTGGAAATCTACCTTAAAAATCACTAACAGTGGTTGCCTGGCTGGCTCAGTTAATAGAGCATGCGACTCTTGATCTCAGGGTTGTGAATTCAAGCCCCGTGTTGGGCGTGGGGCCTACTTAAAACAAAACAAAACAAAACAAAACAAAACAAAACAAAAAAACCCCAGAAAACCTCAAAAAGAAAAATCACTGATAGTGTGTTTGGTGATGCATAGGTTGTTTTAATGATATTCATCCCAAGATTGCTTTGGTAACCATTTTGACCAAAAGGCTGTGTTGTTACTTTGAAGAAAGGGTGATTTTACATATTTACTCCATTTTCATTGGTTTTGTTTGAACTTTTTAAGAGCTTTTTGTAACAATGTGACATCTTGAAATACATCTACATACGTCTTACTGTCTTGAGAATTTGTTCAAGCCAGATAAGAGGAATACAATAGATTTTGTTGATTTTATTGCTTTTTTGTAATTTGTGGCTGGGACTAGGGAAATAAAAGTAGGTGAAACTCTTATCTAGAGTGCTAGATATTGACATTTATTAAAATGATTATTTAAATGATACTATTTGTGGAGGAGTCCTGCAGTTTTTAGAAATGCCTTCTGTGCCAGGGAGAGCTTCCTCCTTTGTCAAGTTTGATACCTTTTACTTCTCTTAATGCCGGGCTGTACCACCAGAAGTCCTGCTATGGTATCACACACAGAGAATGACTTTTAGGATGGAAATTAGAACAGAACTGAAAATGGGAAATGGTATTTTTGACAAGTGAATATTTCCAATTTATGTACTGCATTCCGGAGCTAAAAGAAAAGTAATGGAAATTTCTTTGAAATTCAGATTAGTTTTTCAACCAGGCTTACGAAATTACTACCATCATGTCAGCATTGAGAGGCAGAATAATTTTGTAGATAGAAAGCAGGCTTAAGCACTTATTTTGTTTTAGGACCTAATTATATTCTCTTCTGACTTGTGCATTATTATTTTAAATTATAAGTGTCTACAACATATAATGGTATTTTGTTTTTGCCACATGGTAAATATGAGGTGATCATAAATAAATACCACCTGGTTATAAATATCCGGTGATTTGATTTTAAAAGTGAAGTCCAAACAACTCTACTATTAAGTATAAAATGACTAAAGGAAAGGGACCACGTCAAGAGAAAGCGGAAAGTGCAAGATCATGATACTACCTAATGTTATCTTGAGTAGCAAACTAGAAATAATTTGTAAACCTTCCCGATTGATATCAGTATCTTAGAATTATGAAACTTGTATTCACTGCCTTACAAGAACCTGAGATTGAATTTATGACAGAAGGGAGAGGGAGATCTTCCCTAAGTTTGGTCTATAGATTTTATAAAACAACCATTTTACATTCCCCAAAAGAGTGTATGAAAGTGTCTGTTACTGCATTTTCCTGTCAACACTTAGTAATATCAGACACTTTAAGTAGATGTGGATCAGATTGATATACAATGACATCAAAATTTTTTATAATTATTTTTTTCTGGTTGGTGAGGAAGTAGAGTAACTTTTTTATACCGTTGGCCATTCAGGATTTTTCTTCTTTTAAACAGACACACACACACACACATACATATACATATAGTAAATACTTTTACCTATATACATGTATATTTATATCTGTATATTTTATATACTAATACTGAACTCATAAGAATTAAAATCATTCCAACCATCTTTTCCCACAGTGTCACTTATATTTTAACTTTATTTATGGCATCTTTTGAAAGAAGATTTTAATTTGGCCAAAGATAAATTCATAATTTTTATTCATTCTCAATTCCTTTTTTTTGTTTTTTTTTTGTCTTTTCCTTTACTACTTCAATGTCATTAACATATTTCCTATATTTTCTTTTAATATTTTTATGTTTTAATTCTTCTCATCAGGTTTCGATTTATATTAGATTTGTGTAGTATAAGCAGTAAAAAAAAAAAAAAGTGGTTTTCCATATGAATGGCCAGATGTATCGGTGTCCTTTATAAAATCCAATAGCACATTCTCCCTGCCATGCCTTCGTAATGTAATCTCTCTTATACCAAATTCTTGGTGTGTATGCATATGTGTATATGCATGTTAACATATTTATAGACTATTTTTTGCCATTGTCTTATTGATTATCCTATTTTTTGCCATTGTCTTATTGATTATCCCTAAAATTTTGCCAACATGACATTTTAAAAATTACTGTATGCTTTTAATAAGCCATATGTCTTATACAAAATATCCCTCCTAGAGTTCTTCAGAATTATCTTGCCATTATGGCCCTTTTAAATTTCCATATGCATTTTTGGATCAGTTTCTTAATTCCTGCAAAAATATTATTTGTTTTAAATGCACTGAACTCATAGATTAAGAAAATGTTGACATTTTTACAATATATGGTCTTTCTATCCACACACGTAATCTACCCATCTAAAAATGTTAGCATTTACTGTGTCTGTCTATATCAATAAACTTTTATTAATTTGTCCATTATGTCTGACATCTTTTATTAGATTTATTCCTGGGTGTCTTTTAAATATTGTCAGTGTTATTTTAAAATAGTAGGTCTAGGGGCGCCTGGCTGGCTCAGTTGGTAGAGCATGTGACTCTTGATCTCAGGGTTGTGGGTTCGGGCCCCATGTTGGGTATAGAGATTCCTTAAAATCTTAAAAAAATAAAGAAATAATAGTTCTAATTGGTTGTGTATATTTTCTAATGCTTTAGAATGGCAACTGATTACTTGCAAAGTTGTGAATATGCTTTAGGCAAAACAACATGTGATCATGCCATACCTCTGGGCTAGAAACAGTGGGGGGCTCATACTGCCACAGGCCAGAAGGATCTGGCTATAGTTGTTTGAGAGGAGCTGTGGATTCCCAGAGAGGAGAGTAGGCAATCCACAGGAGTCAGTGGGAGGGAGGCTGGGGGTTGCACCAGGGAAAACAGTACTCTGCCCTCACATTGCTTTTTCCCTCCATTTTCTTGCCACTATCTCTCATTGGGTGAATCCAACTAAAAGCCTGAGGGCTAGGGAAGCTATGGATTCAGTCCATAAAGAATAGCCTCTTGGGGCACAGAGCAGAGTATAGAAGGATCCAGAGTAGATCTTGGGGCTAACATGGGAGCTATACAGCACTCCTCTATTTGTATCAATCAGGGTTCTCCAGAAAAGCAGAACCAATAGGATACAGGTATTGGGCCACACAATTATGAAGACTGAGAAATCCCAAAATCTGCCTGTAAGCTGGAGACACAGGAAAGCTAGTGGTGTAGTTTCAAGGCCTGAGAGCCAGATGGTGTAGATTCTAGTCTGGGTCAGAAGGCTGAGAAACCAGCTCAGTCAGGCGGAGAGCAAATTCAACCTTCACCTTTTTCTTATTCAGACTTTCCACAGAGTGGAGGATGCCCACCCACATTGGGGAGGGCCATCTGTTTTACTAAGTCCGCCAATTCAAATGCTAATCTCTTCCAGAAGCAGCCTCACAGACACACCCAGAAGTAATGTTGAACCAGCTATCTGGTCTTCCCTTGGCTCAGTCAAGTTGACATAAAATTAACTATCACAGTGGTTTACACCTATTAACTCGATCCCCACAACACCCCTATGAGATAAATACTTTTATATTCATTTCATAAATGAAAAAATCGGGGTCCAGACAGGTTAAATAACTTTACTGAAGTCTCCTAGTCAGTCAGTGGTGGAGCTGGGCTTTTAAACCTGGCCAACTAATTGCCAAATCCATACTCTTAAATATATTCCCCTTATGTTTTATCTGGTAATGATGGAATAACCTTAATGACATGAATAAATATTGCACTGTTCTTTTATACCAGGTGAAATTTTGATTGAAATTAAATTGGGACTATAAAATAATGTGAGGATATTTTACATATTTATGATATTGTGTCTTCCAAATCAGTCTTCTATTCATTTAGGTTTTCTTTAATAATAAGCTTTACAGTTACCTCTAAAAAGACCTTGTACAACTTTTGTTAGATTTATTCTTAGCTTTATTTTTGTTGCTACTGTAAAGTTAAAAAAATAACTATAAGATCTATGTGTGTATAGATTGAGATATAGTTTATTTTTATATATTATTTCCCAGCGAATTTGCTAAGTTCTCATATTAATTATGTAGATTTAACTATAATTACTTTTGAGTTTGTATAGAGACAGTTATCTTAAGTGAATAATGATAATTTTGTGTGTTCCTTTCCAATCATTCTGTGTTTAATTTGTTTTTCCTTCTTTGGGGTACTAGCTAAGTCCTCCATTACAGTGCTAAAGAGAAGTGGTGATAGCAGGCATTCTTATGCTACTCATTATCTTTTTTTTTTTTTTGAAGATTTTATTTATTTATTTGAGACAGAGAGAATGAGAGACAGAGAGCATGAGAGGGAGGAGGGTCAGAGGGAGAAGCAGACTCCCTGGCGAGCAGGGAGCCCGATGCGGGACTCGATTCCGGGACTCCAGGATCATGACCTGAGCCGAAGGCAGTCGCTTAACCAACTGAGCCACCCAGGCGCCCTATGCTACTCATTATCTTAAAAGGAATATTTCCTTCATTTCGCCCTGAGTTTAATGTTTGCTTTTAAAGAAGTTCCTTTATGTGCCAAATTTACTAGTTGATTTTAAAAAATCAAATGTATTTAAATGCTACTGAAATTCATATTATTTTCTCTTTAATTCTGTCACTGGGGTGAATTATATCCATGAACAAAACTAATTTAACTCTATTTTATGCTTTTTCACATTGCTTGATGCATTTGTGTCTTAGTTCAGGAAACTAAAAGCAGACCGATGTTTGGTTGCAAATGAATTATTGAGAGAGCGCTCTATGGGAGGGAAAGGGACAGAGCCAAGCAAGCAAGGATGTGGTCTCAGGTAAAGTCAGTGCTGGGAGTACCACTCCGGAGGCTTTCTGCTTTGAGCCGAGTGGGCTGAGCTGTTGTAATGTATCAGTTCATCACTGGCTACACCCAGTAGCGAAGCACAGGTTCAGGGCATGTGGATGGCAGGGCGTGAGCACAGCGTGATTTGTAAATAAAGTTCTATTGAAACACAGCTCTGCTCTCTCATTTACATACTGTTTTTGACTGCTTTTGTGCTGCTAGGGTACAGCTGAGTGGTTACGGTGGACATTATCTGGCCCACAGAACTTAAATTATTTTCCATCTGGCCCTTTACAGAAAAAGACTGCACACTCTTTATCTAGACTGATAGTGAGACTGGTCATTTTTAAAAACACTTTGTTGGTTTGCTTTATGGTATCAAGTATATAATGATTTTGATTATTATAACCAAGTAGACTATTTCACATGTTTCTAGTCCTTGGAATATTTTTGAATAAGTTGGTAAAATTTTTCTTAGATCTTACCGGTAAAACTTGCTGAGCATGGAATCTTATCTGTGGGGAAATTTTAAAGCTCTGATACAGTTTCTTTGACTGTTAAGCTGTTTGAAACACTATATTTCCCATATCTTTTTGTGTCAATATTGTTTAATAATATTTGTATACGTGTGTTTATGTGAGCTGTTTTATGTTTATTGATGTGTAGTTTATTTAATCTTCTCAACTTCTTATTTTCTGTAACATTTTTAATGTCCCCCTTTTTAATTTGCTTGAATTTGGTTTTTCTATCTTTTTGTCACTTCTATTAATCTTTTCAAATAATACTGTTGATTTTCTCTGTTTTATTGTTTTATTATTTGTTTCTAATTTATTAACTTGTGCTTGTACCTGTATTGTCTTCATTTTATCTTCTTTGGATTCTGTTGTTCATTTTCAAACCTTTTCACTTGTATGTTTGGATCATAAATTTCAGCCTTTCTAGTTCCCCAGTACAGATACTTGACTTAGATCATTTTAAGTATTTTCCCTATGTACCTATCATATAACTGTCTTTCCAGCATGGTTAATTCATTCACTCATGAGTTGCTTGAAATATGTTTTACAGTTTACAAATAAACTAGGCTTTCCTATTTAGCATTTATTGCTGATTTTTACTTATGTCAGAGAACATATTGTATATGAGTGCAATTTATTAAAATTTTTATTTGCTTTGTGATAAAATATATGGCCATTAAAGAATGTTTCATGTATAACTGAATGACTTTGAGGTTTGGTATATTTCAACAATTCTGGAAAATTCTCTGTTAATTTATCTAGAATTAGATTTCCAGATGGAGAGCATAGAGAAAATGGAAGAACATTACTCAGAGATACTAGGCCTTCTTACTCTATCTTCCATTTTTCTTTGCAATATATCCACTACCTTTTTTTCTCTATTATACATTCTGGATAATTTCTTCATATCTATCAATTGTTAGTTTTTCCTCATCTCTATTGAATATATGTTTTAGCTGATCCTGAGTACTTAAAGTTCAAATTTTATAGTATTTTAAATTTCTAGATATTCCATTTGATTGTTTTTTTTTATTATGTTCAGTTAACATATAATACATCATTAGTTTTTGATGTAGAGTTCAGTGATTCATTAGTTACATATAACATCCAGTGTTCATCACAACACGTGCCCTCCTAAATACCCATCACCTGGTTACCCCCCCCCCCTTCTGTAACCCTCAGTTTGGTTCCTGGAGTCCAGAGTCTCTCATGGTTTGTATCTCTCTCTGGTTTCTTCCCAGTTTTTCCTCCCTTCCCCTGTGGTCCTCTGTGCTATTCCTTATGTTCCATATATGAATGAAACCATATGATAATTGTCTTTTTCTGCTTGACTTACTTCACTTAGCATAATCCCCTCCAGTTCCATTCATGTTGAGTTGATGCAAATGGTGGGTATTCATCCTTTTTGATGGCTGAGTAGTAGTCCATTGTATATATGGACCACATCTTCTTTATCCATTCATCTGTTGAAGGGCATCTCGGCTCCTTCCACAGTTTGGCTATTGTGGACATTGCTGCTATGAACATTGGGGTGCAGGTGCCGCTTCTTTTCACTACATCTGTATCTTTGGGGTAAATACCTAGAAGTTTAATTGCTGGGTCATAGGGTAGCTCTATTTTTAACGTGTTGAGGAACCTCCACACTGTTTTCCAGAGTGGCTGCACCAGCTTGCATTCCCACCACAGTGTGAGAGGGTTCCCCTTTCTCCACATCCTCACAAGCACTTGTTGTTTCCTGTCTTGTTAATTTTTGTATAATTTGTTTAGTTTTATAGGTTCTTGCTGGTATTTTTAATTTTTTTCTTTTATTTCTTTAGATATATATATATATTTTTTTTAAGATTTTATTTATTTGTTTGACACAGAGAGACAATGAGAGAGGGAACACAAGCAGGGGGAGTGGGAGAGAGAGAAGCAGGCCTCCTGCCAAGCAGGGAGCCCGATGTGGGGCTTGATCCCAGGACCCTGGGATCATGACCTGAGCCGAAGGCAGACGCTTAACCGACTGAGCCACCCTCTACCATTAGGTAAAATGCCCCTCTTTAGATATTTTAAACATAGTTATTTTAGGGGTGCCTGAGTAGCTCAGTCGGTTGGGTGACTGCTTTCAGCTCAGGTCATGATCCCATGGTCTTGAGATCGAGCCCCACATCGGGCTCCCTGCTCAGTGGGGAGACTGCTTCTCCCTCTCCCTCTGCCACTCCCCCTGCTTGTGCTCTCTCTCTCTCTCTCTCTCTGTCAAATAAATAAATACAATCTTTAAAAAAAATAAATAAACATAGTTATTTTACATTATGTATCTGATGATTCCTACTTATGAAATTTTTGTGTATCTGATTCTACCTTTTTTCTGCCTCGATCATGGTGCCTCATTTCCATGTATAACATCTTATGAATTTTTATTATATTCACATAATCTTTGCAACATTGTATTTGTGTGGGTATTCCTTAGGCTTGGGGTAAAAGTCATTCATCCGGGAAGGTTTTATGTTTCCTTGTGAGTAGTGTGAAATTCAGCTGTAAACTCACCTGTTTAGGATCAGTGTGTGTTTAGAAATTCCAAGGGGGGCTATTTTTCCTTCTCCAGCAAGCAAAAGTTCAGCGCAGGGCCTCCGTTTAAAAACTGCCTTATGAGGTTGCTCACCTCTCTGTGGTAGTTCTTTCAATTTGTTTTTTGGCATTTTAGGATTTATTACTTTCTTCTTAGCTCAGCAATGATTGAGAAACAAATATCACTCATTGTTTTGGCTTTCCATGGTAGGATTATTCAGCATACTAATGAAAATGGAATCTTTGATTTAATAGAATGATACATACAGTTTCCTAATATGCCATTTAGGATTTAACATTATATTCCTAAATGAGATTGGTATAATTATTTTATTTTCCCTTATTATCTTTTAGTGGTTAAAATATCAAAATTACCCTAGCTTTAGAAAATATATTGGGGAAATTACTTTTTTTTTTTTTTTCTTAAGAACAGTTGTTTTCCTTGAAAGGGTTTCTGGGTTTGTGAATATACCCCTTGTCTTCTGATAGGGACCTCAGGGGTTTCATATTAGACATTAATGTCAAACCATGGCATCTCTCTGTCTCACAGGAGATAAGAATTTCAATCTCCACACATGTGGCAGAGCGTAGGATTTTTGATTTCTCAGAGAACTCTTTTTTTTTTTTTTAAAGATTTTACTTATTTGACAGAGAGAGACAGAGAGGGAACACAAGCAGGGGGAGTGGGAGAGGGAGAAGCAGGCTCCCTGCGGAGCAAGGAGCCCGATGTGGGGCTCGATCCCAGGACCCCGGGATCATGACCTGAGCCGAAGGCAGACACTTAACGACTGAGCCACCCAGGCGCCCCTCTCAGAGAACTCTTAATTATTTCCCAGCCAGAAGACTGGGCAAATGACCATTTTTCTTGATGCCTCTCTATTCCGGAAAGTGTAGTTTTTCCAGTTCCCTTTAATGCAGGGATTTATGTAGAGATTTCAGTTCCATTTCTTCACATCAGACTTCATATGGACACAAGACCGCACCCTCTGTGGGCATTACAACCTTAGCCTCATGCTTCCAGGGCCTATTTTCAGGCTTGATAACATCCTAAAGCACCGTGATATCAACCTGTAGAGCTAACACTCTGGCTTTGACTTCCTTTCTGCTTCTGGAAACTAGAGATATCTTTTTCTCTCTGTATAGCTAAGCTGTGAATTAATGCTTTTGTCCAGGATTTTCATGTTCCTCGAGTTGAAGGGGCATTGGTGCATTCACCACACTGTGCTACCAGAAGCAGCCTTATGTTTTCTGCTAGTTGAAGTAAGGCTGTTGAAATTCTGCTCAAATCTCCATCAGTGACATGGGGAAAAAGTACTGTCATTTTACCTAATGGTATCATATAGAAGAATGACCTAAATCATTATAAAATCACACTATTCTATGAATAGTGCCCTAAATGGATGCCAAAGGCATTGATACTTTAATTTTCTCTTTTATGTTTTTTTTCCTATAATGTCTGCTTTCAGAACCCTGGCTTAACGCCCATAAATGTAATGTTTTTCACGTATGTCATTTTCTGATTATAGCATTTCACGTTTCTCAGTCCAGGGGAAATTTTAACACAAGATTTCATTTCAATAATATCCTCATAAGTCTGTTTGAAAAATAATGTGGTTTCTGTTTTGTCACTATAGATGACAGTCCCAGAGGGATTTTGAGTTTGTGTGTGTGTGTGTGTGTGTATGTATGTGTATATATATATATATGTATATATATATATATATATATCCATCTTGTAACTGATAAAATGGATATCTTCCAGTAGGGATCAAATTAAAATAATAGAAAACTTTCTGCATTATAATGAGAGCATTATCTCAACCTGTGCTTACTACTGTCCTAAGGACACTTTTGATCTCATTGTTGCTGGTCCAAGCTCTGATTTCTCACAAAAGAAATTCACATGGTAGGATTTCTATATTCACTAACTTTTAAAAGATCTTAATACATTAAGAACTATATCTACATGTTTCTAATTCATCTTGCTAAGGTCACCTAGAGAGTCATACGATCATGTGGTAATCATTTCACAATATGTATGTATATCAAGTCATCATGTTGTATACCTTAAATATATATAGTTTTATTTGTCTCTTATACTTTAGTAAAGCTGAAAAAATAAATGAAGAGACCTTAACTTGTTTGATTAGATCTTGGCCTATATACCTCATGAGATAATACTAGGTATTGCCCAGTTTTTCAATAGATTATATAATCTATTATATATGTGTGTTTAGTGGCAGAAAACATACCCTCAAGAGGGGCACAGCTCGGTTTTAGGTACTTTAATAGTGATTCATGACCATATGACTCTCTAGGTGACCTTAGCAAGGTGAATTAGAAGCATGTAGATATTTAGATACCAAGTCAGCCTTACACCTTTATAAAAGAAAAGAAAAAAGAAAAAGCTATGTGGTACATTTTGAGTGCTGATGATGAATGCTTTTCCATATGAACTACATCTGTTGAGAGAGCACATTCATGGTGGAATACTAATAAATCAGCTATTCTTCAGAACGTATTTTGTTCTTTGTTGCATTTGTAGAAGAATAATGTCCACATTAAGGAATTGATAATTCCAGAATACTCAGTATTTGTCAGGCCACATGTGGTGTGTTGGGTTCAGTTCTGGGTGCCACATTTTACGATGATCTTTGAAAGACTGGAATATGTTCAAAGCAAGCTGAGTGGGAGGCTGAAATGATGACATATGAGAATTAGTGAAAATTTTGGAAATGTTTAGCTTGGAGAGCAGAACACATAGAAGGCACGTAAGAATTATCTTTAAAAATTGGAAGGGTTGTCAGTCATTCAGTATACAGTCCTTGAGCAAATATCAAGTATGGGGCCACTGGGATGCCTGGGTGGCTCAGTCGGTTAAGCGTCTGCCTTCGGCTCAAGTCATGATCCCAGCGTCCTGGGATTGAGTCCTGCGTCAGGCTCCTTGCTCAGCAGGGAGCCTGCTTCTCCTTCTGCCTGCTTCTCCCCCTGCTTATGCTCACTCGCTCTCGCTCTATCTCTGACAAATAAATAAATAAAATTGTTAAAAAAAAAAAAAAGCACGGGACCATGAAGGGAGCAATTATGAATAAGAAGGGGGTGCTCTTTTCAAGAAATACACATAATGATTACAATTCATGTTATAGCTATGTAAATTCAACCAAAAACATAGCCCAGAAAAGTGGTAGGAGGTCCTAGGAGGAAAGAATTATTGCAATAGTTCAGGTTGCTTCAGATTTCATAACTAGAAACAATCAGTTAAGGAAACAAGATATATACTTTGAAAACTGGTGTAATGAAGATCTTTCTGATGATTGTTATTAGTCAGTTTACAGAGATACTACACAAGCTAAGCCTTGTAGTAATTCAGAATTATCACAGCAATCCTCACACTTGATGCTCTTGTTATCCCTTTCACAAATGAGGAACCAGAGGCTCAGAAAGTTTAAGCAACTTGCTCGAAGGTCATGTGGCTAGCAAGTAACAGAATTGAATCCAGTCTAGCTCTAGAAAACATGCTCTTTACCACTAAGCTACACTGCCTTTCCAGATATATTATTGATCCCATCTCTGGAAATGTTCTTACATAATCTCCAAAGGTAGTTGTTAAAAGTGATGACTACCCAGATTGACAGGATGTTCGAAGTAACCTTGGACAATTTACTATTTTTTATTATGAGTCTGTGATGCTTCTGGGATAAGCTTATGAACATAGTCATTAGTTCACAATTAAAGACTAACAGTGTGATCCTTATTTTAGGCCATATTAAGAAATTCTGTCTTTTAATTTGTATTAGGAGAGATATCTGTATATCCCTCCTGCTTGCCAGTTCCTGTTTTTATCTCCAAACAGCTCAGCCTTTTCTTTGCTCAATGAAAATACTGCCTGTCTTAATATTGCACTCCCTGAGAATATATTCCTCATGCCACACAACAAGGCTGCACTCCTCATTGTTTGCCAGTGTGCTTTCCTGCAATTTCCCTTTGTCCTTCATGCCTTAACTGCCGTCTCCATGGTCTCCACGAGGAGCTGCTCAGCTGGATTCCTGACATTCATCTCCTAAAGGGGTATGTTTGAAATTCATTGAGCCTGGTTGCAACAAACTTTTTTCTTTTTTGCAACAAACTTTTTCTTATATATTGATGGACTAGCACTCTTCCAAAGACAAACCATTGAAAGTTTTTAGTCTTAAATGAGTGCTTTGTTTTAGTTGCTTGGTAAAGTTTATAAAAGTATTCCATGTGAGGGGTGCCTGGGTGACTCAGTTAAGTGTCTGACTCTTGGTTTTGGCTCAGGTCATGGTCTCAGGGTCGTGAGATTGAGCCCCACTGTCAGGCTCCACACTCAGTGGGGAGTCTGCTTGTCCCTCTCCCTCCCCACTCTGCCCCTTCCCCTACTGGCACACTCTCTGCCTTTCTCTCTCAAATAAATAAATAAAATTAAAAAGAAAATATTTCATGTGATGGGTAATAGTGGTGGATCCATGTCTCATTTGCAGAAAGGATGCCCCATCACTACACATCACTACACAGAAAGTTCACTAGCTTGTCCTAGAGCTTGACGTGATTTGGGTGGCATGCTCAACCTATCTTCCACGATGGCTCTCAGCTGAAGACCTTGCTTCCCATTTCAGTGAATGTGAAAGAAGATCATTTCCACAAATTCCTATCACCACTACCTCCATCTCTGCTCACATGCCATGCTTTCTTTTCAGTCACTGTGAACTGATTGTTCTCTCAGCAGAGATGATCACTTCTACTTGTGCAGATTTAATTTCCTTCTGCCTGCTTAAGGAGTTTGGTGTCGTAATCTCTTCCCTTTCCTGCGACATACATTTATTAAGATTGGATAGTGTTAGGGAGGAACAGTAATGGTAGATGGTGAAATTCTGGATTGTTCTGTGAACTGCATCCCCAGTCCAGTATCCAAGTTGATATAGCACATTGGTAGATGCCATATGAGTCTGGTATACTAGGCAGGTCTCAGGCACACGCGGGTAATTTTGGGAGTCAAAAGTACATAAGTGGTATTGAAAGCCAAAAGATGTGATGGGGAGATACAGAAAACTAGAGGGTCACTGACTGAGTCTTGGAGGCCTCACAGAGAAGCCAGCAAGGTAGAGTGAGTTGGAATGGCCCATAGAGCAGGAAGAAGTGTAAAGTAATGATGAACTGGGAAGAAGGAGGGAGTAGTCAACAATACTGACTCCTTTATTATATATGCTTTTATATATTGAGAAATATATAAAAAATAACAAAGTAGTGAATGTTGTATTTAGCAACAAGGAGGTCATCTTCCTTTGACAATTGAATTAACGAGGAGTAGGAGACACACAAAGTCCAAACTTTTTCCAAAAAGATTTTCTGTGAAGATGAAAAGACAAATTGGGTAGTATGTGGAGGGGGATATCTGTTGTCAAGAGGATGCTGAGGAATGAGTATATTTGGAAAATACTTACAGAACCGACAAAGCAGTGACAAAGTTATACGTGGTATTCAGATGGCAAACATTGATGACATTGTAAAAGGTAATACTGAGAGGGTAAAAAAATAGTAAAGAAAGATAAATATCACATCTAGATTAAGATAGCTTAATAAATCAGTCTCTGTAAAATTGACAGAATTTTTCAGATTTATGGACAGAGAAGAGCTCTGAGTAATATTCTGTAGTAGGTGGAGACAGACTGGTTTTCTACAAGGACAATCAATATTATTGACGCTGCTAAGATCTATCTTTAGCGTACCTGTTACTAAGAAATACTATGTCCTTTAACTTCAGGAAAGGATATATACCTTCTTAGATCAGACATTTATTTCCAAAATTAAAAAAAAATGCACTGGGAGTTTAACATGAAAAATTCATAGGATGGATTCTTCCACCACGATTTTCTTTAATGGAATTCTAAATACTGATAATGAAATAAACTCCCACTGGTTCATGTGTCGGAGCACAGAATTTGCAGTGATCACCCCAAACTATTTAGGTTACTGTTTTCTTCTTTCACTATGACCTGCAACTATTTGCTGATAATAAGGAAAAACCTCCCTGCATCATAGCTACAAATTAAAGCCACATCATGGAAAAAATTAAGATTCAGCAGTTTCCAAGGTTAGGTGATAAAAGTTAATTATATCCTAGTTTAGTGTTAATTATAAACTTTGATATAATAATCAGGGATTTACACTGTTTCTATTGTTAATTAACATTACTGAAAACCAACAGCAATGATAATTATTTTGTGAAGAGCAGTTTTTTTGGACATAACAAATGAGCAATAATGATCTGTCATTTTATTTCAGAAGTGCTTAGAGCTCATGGCAAGATATTTTGTGTTCACTTATTAGGAAACACGATCATTTGTTGCAAGTTAGGCCTTTGTAACTAGATAGTGAGCTATTTGGGCTAATCTTAACATTAGGAAGCATTTGTCTTAAATATACAAGAGGCAGGGTGAGGCCTACTTTCTACTCAAGCTTGGAAAGACAGCTAGGTTAAATTGAATCATGAAGGATGAAAGCTGACTAGTGAGGTAGTTATAGAAGTGTAACTGGAAGACTGCATTGTACTAATCCTGATCTTCCTCTTATTATCCTCTATTTCTATTATCTTGACAGTCACCCTACCTTGAAAATGGGGCCAGTGTGAGAACCTCACTCTCTTCTCTGGTCTCTAGAGTATTTATAAGGGTAAGGCACCCCTCTGACATATACAGATGACACCAGAATTTCCAGGAATATTAAACTTAGAGCATCTGTTGGGCATCTGTGGGTTTAAAAGATGAATATCTGGGAGATGGGTACAATTTCTTCTAAACACATTAATTTGGGGGAGACAGTTGTCCTTCCTTTAAAGTAATTTCAACTATTACAGTGAGTTCTCTTGGTTTGTAATTTTTTTTTTTAACAGTGATGTGAAAGAAGTGAGTGTACTTGTAAGTAATTTCTAATATATAAATAGGAAGATACATGATTACAGAACTGCCTTAAGTTCTGTTATGGTTTCCTCTGGGAAAGGGGAAAATAGAGTGATACAATTTTCATATTAGTACAGGTAATTCCATTCAAAGTTTGTAGCCTGACATTGATCATTGGATCAAATATCAAAGACTAGTTTTTTTGTTATTTCCATTCTCCTTTTTCATGTATGTACTTTTGGGACGTTAAGGCACTTCTCAGCTTTAGCTGCCCTATCTATGAAATGGAGATAAGATACCTATTTTAACTATGTCTCAGAGTTGTTGTAAGGCTCCAGCAAGTTAATGTATGGAAAAGTGGTTTATAATTTAAAGAGCATTAAAAATATGAGGTCCTATTTTTGTTAATACAAGATGGGTTTAGCTTTTTCTCTATTCTACACATTGCTTTAAGATGTTAATCTGATGAAAGATAAATTGGATGGTGTAAAACTTAGGGTAGTTAGCACAGTTTTTATATCCTTCTATTTATTGTGAGGCAAGTGATGTTGCATAGAAGAGATCCAGGGTCATTGCATTTTATAAAGGTGAGAACACATTGTAGAAGCATCATAAATATTAAACAGCCATATAAGATATTTGGAAATATCTATTTAAACATTTTGCTGTGCCTCTGAAATACCCCTTAGCATACTTTGAATAATTAATAGATGTTTTAAGAAAAATACTGACAGTAATGTGAAGCTCATTCATGTCTTTCAGAGCCTTTGGATTTCCTGGGGATAAATCAGTACAATTCTAAAGAAATGTATCCCTTTTCATTAAAAAAAAAGAAAGTCATTCATGCAGTTTTCAATAAGTCATCATTCTGTAAGTTAGAATATTTCATTTTTGTCCCAAGGTAAGGTTAATAGGGATGTGGCACGCAGAAAAAGAAAAAGCAACAAAGACCAGTCACCCACTTATGCATGACACCACATGGAAGTGTGAGTTTAGTGGGATGACTTATCTTCTCTGGGAAGGTTTTTCACTGCTTACTGTGAGGATGACATTGAAGCTTAACAGAAAAGATCTATTTGATTTTCGGTGATCAAAAAGTCTTCCCTACCAGCTTCCACAAATAGGTATCAATTATATATTAGTGAAAGTGCCATTATTTAGTTATTGCTAAATTGCAAGTAATAAGAAATTTGACCAATGTAGCATAGACAGAAGCGATTTCAAGAGAGGAAGCAGCTTTTTCCAAAGGGGGGGAAAAGTGACCAGAGGGAATGCAGAAAGGCTTTAACTTCAAGCAAGTGACAATTTAATTATATACTATGGACGCTGAGGGGGCACCTGGGTGGTTCAGTCGGTTAAGTGTCTGCCTTCGGCTCAGGTCATGATCCCGGGGTCCTGGGATCGAGCCCTGTGTCAGGCTCTCTCCTCAGCGGGGAGCCTGCTTCTCCCTCTGTCTCTGCTTGCCTCTCCCTCTGCCTGTACTCTCTGTTTCCCTCCCTCTCTCTCTCTCTCTGTCAAATAAATAAAATCTTAAAAAAATACTGTGGACGCTGAGGAGATGAAGCTCTGGAATAACTGTCAGTGGTTGACATTTTAAATCCCTGTCTTTTGACCATAAAGTATTATAGTATTATGCCAGTACTAAATATAAGGCAGCTTATCTAAACTAAGATGTGGTTAGAGTCTCAAGGCCACAAATTAAGTGGTAGAATGTAAAGTGATAAAGAAATCAGCCCATTGTTTAGAGAGAATCTGAATTCTGTAGTTGGAGAAATGCAGGAAAGTGTCAACTAAGGAACCTTTAAGTGTTCCCTCCCCCAGGGCAAACACCCCCCTCCTCCCCACTGTCCTAATGTTTTACTGGATACTTACCAGGAGCTCAGTACTTGTGTTATTGGTTCTCTTTCAAATAATCTTTCGAAGTTTGCTTACTTATGACCTACACAATTCCAACCTTCCTTGTCCTGCTGAGTACTCCAAAGCTCCTCTCCTGGTCTGAGTCTGAGGAGAGATCCCTTCCACTGCTGACCACAACACGAGTATTAGAATGAATCTTAGGCCATCTTTCTGTGGGAAATGAAATCTGTGATTTTGGTGTGTTAAGGATTGGCATTTAGGATTGGCATGTGATGGGTCCAAGCCTCTGACTGGAATAATTGATCCCCCATTCTTTCCTACAGTGCAATTTCATTTTTTAAAAGATGATGGTATAGTTTATTATTTTAATAGCTTTATTGAGATATAACTGATATACAAAAAACTGCACATATTTAATGTATATAATTTGATAAGCTTGGATATATGCATACACCCATGATACCATCTTCACAATCACAGTGATTGACCTTTCCATCAGTTCCAAATTTCTCCCATACCCCATTCCCCCTTTTTTGGTTATAAAAAAACACTCGATAGATCTGGTCTCTTTGTATGCAATTTCTTTTCTTAATAAACTCTTTTATTTTGGAATAATTGCAGATTTACAGAAAAGTTGCAAAGACAGTACAGACAGTGCTCACATACCTTTCACTCCGTTTCCTTAATGTTAACATCTTACATAACCTTCCATATTACATGGATTACAACACTAAGAAATTAACATTGATGGATCTCTATTAATGAACCGTGGTTTACAGACTTTATTCAAGTTTCACCAGTTTTTTCACTAATGTCTTCTTCTGTTCTAGGATCAGAGGGATGCTTTTAAAACTTAAGTTGCATGATGTGTTTCCCCTGCTCAAAATTCAACAGTGGCTCAAAGTCAAAGCCAACATCACACAATGTTCTACATCATCTTTTCTCCCCCAGCCAGTTACCCTTCTGGCGTCTCCTCAACTCCTCTGCTTCCAGCCCCTCTGGGTCCCCATGCTGCATTTACAATTGACCTTCTTGCTGTTCTCTATACCAGGCACACTCCTGCCTCAGGCCTTTGCACTGATGCTTCCCTCTGCCTGTGGCACTCTTCCTTAGAGATTTCTATGGCCGAAACAAACTGAGGGTTCTAGAGGGGAGGGGGTGGGAGGATGGGTTAGCCTGGTGATGGGTATTAAAGAGGACATGTTCTACATGGAGCACTGGGCGTTATACGGAAACAATGAATCATGGAACACTACCTCAAAAACTAATGATGTAATTTATGGTGATTAACATAACAATAAAATTTAAAAAAATTCTATGGCCAACTCTCTCATATCCTTCAAGTCTTTGCTTAAATGTCACTTTATCAGGGATGCCCAACCCAACTTCCAATCCTTCCCTACCGTGCATGCCCCATTCCTATTCTTTTTAAAATTTAAACAAACATTCTATTTTAGAATAGGTTTCGATTCAAGAAAAAAGTTGCAAAAACAGTACAGACAGTTCCCATATACCCTACACCCTATCCTTAACGTGTTACGTTACTGTGGTATACCAGTTACAACTAAGAATCCAACATTGGTAAATTCCATGCTTTATTTGGATTTTATTAGTTTTTCTTAATGCCCTTTGCCTCTTCCAGGATCACATCAAGGATACTGCATTACATTTAGTCATGTCTCCTTAGTCTCCTCTGATAGATGACAGTTCCTCAGATTTTCTTTGTTTTTTATGACCTTGACAGATTTGAAAAAATGCTCGTCAGATATTTGGTGGATTGCCTCTCAGATTGGGCTTGTCTGATATTTTTCTCATGGTCAGATAGGGATTATGGGTTTGGGGGGAGAAAAACCACTGAGGTAAAGTGTCATTTTCATTCCATCATATCAAGGGAACATACTGTTAAGATGACTTAGCACTGTTGACATTGACCTTGATAGCTGGTTGAGATAGCATTTGTTGGGTTTTTCTACTGTACGGTTCCTCATTTACCCTTTCTTCATACTGCACTCTTTGGAAGGAAGTCATTATGTGCAGCCCCCACTTAAGGAGTACAGATTTACGTTCCACCTCCTTGAGGACAGAGTATCTATATGGAAATTATTTGGGATTCTTCTACATGGGAGATATGTGTATTCTCCATTTACTCATCTGTTCAATCCTTTATTTATATCCATATGGACTAAAGGAAATTTATTTTATATTTGAGGTCACAATCCAGTGCTACTTTGTTTCTTTTGTTGCTCAAGTTTTTCCAGCTTTGGCCACTGTGAGCTCTTTTTCTTAGCTCCTGTGTCATGCCCAGTACCTTTGTTTTATAAGAACGCCCTTACTTTCTGGCACTAAAAGATGCTCCAGGCTCATCTTGTACATTCTGTCCCTCTGTCCAAAAATGAGCCATTTCTTCAAGAAGTTCTTGTTCTTTTTATCAGAGAATGGTATTAGAAACCAAGATCTGGATGCTGATTATGTTCATTGCTACTGAGATATAATTGCTTCTAGGCCCTCTTGGTGAACAAAACTAAAACTATATGTATACTTTATTTTCATCATTGTTTTGTAGTTTTCCATATATAGATCTTATACATATTTTGTTAATTTTATACCTAAGTACTTTTTTGGTGTTACTATAAATGATACACATATATATATATTTTTTAAATTTCAAATTCCATTTGTTTTTTGCTATTGGGAAAGCTATTGACTTTTGCATATTTACCTTGTGTCCTGTGCCCTTCCTAAGCTTGCCTCTTAATTCCAAAAAACCAGGAGGTTTTTTTAGGGGGCGAGGGGTTGTTGTTGTTTTTGTTTGGTAGGTTCTTTGGGGTTTTCTCAGTAGATGTTCACCTCATCTGCAAATAAAGGCAGTTTTATTTCTTCCTCTCCAGTCTGTATAACTTTTAGTTATTTCTCTTGCCTTATTGCACTAGATAGTATTTCCAGTAACATGCTGAATAAGAGTCGTAAAGGAGGATATCCTTGCCCTGTGCCTGACCTAAGGGAGAAAAGCATTTAGTCTCTCACCATTAAGCATGTTAGCTCTAAGTTTTTCATACCTGCCCTATAGTACATTAAGAAAATTCCCTTCCACTCCTAGGATTTTGAAAATTTTTATCATGAATGGCTATTGCATGTTATTTAATACTTTTCTGCATCTATGGGTGTGACCATGTGATATTTTTATTAGCTTGTTAATGTGGTCAAATAAATTGATTGATGAGGTTTAAACCAGCAGGACATCCTGGGATGAACCCTCCCAGGCCGTGTATGTAATTCCTTTTATACATTATTAAGTTTAATTTACTAATATTTTATGGAAGATTTCTCATATAGTCATAGGATATAATTGTTGTTTTCTTGCATATCTTTCTCTGGTTTTAGATTACTGCTGGCCTCAGAAAATGAGTTGCAAAGTATTCTCTCCTTTCCTACTTTCTGAAAAAGATTGTGTAGTTTTGGAATTACTTCTTCTTTAAAGGTTTGGTAGGGTTCACCAGTTAAATCATCTGGGCCTGGTATTTTTCTTTGGAATATTTTTAGCTACTAATTCAATCTGTTTGATAGACACAAGTTTATTTAGGTTATCTTTTTCTCCTTTTTTTTAAAAGATTTTATTTATTTATTTGACAGACACAGCGAGAGAGGGAACACAAGCGGGGGGAGTGGGAGAGGGAGAAGCAGGCTTCCCACTGAGCAGAGAGCCTGATGTGGGGCTCAATCCCAGGACCCTGGGATCATGACCTGAGCTGAAGGCAGATGCTTGACGACTGAGCCACCCAGGTGCCCTTCTTTTTCTCCTTAAATGAAGTTTGGTTGGTTGTGTCTTTCAAGGAATTGGTCTGTTTTGTCTAAGTTACTGAATTTATGGGCATAGTGTTGTTCATAGTATTCTCTTATCATCCTTAGTGTCTTCTTATTATCCTTTTAATGTTCTGGGATCAGTAGTGATGACCTTTCTTTTATTAGATATTGGTATTTGTATCTTTGCTCTTTTTAATTTTCTTCGGTTGGCCTTGTTGCTAGAGTTTTATAAATTTTATTGGTCTTTGCTTTAAAAAATTTGTCTTTGTCTTTAGTTTTCTGCAGTTTGAATACCATAATGGTAGAGGGGAGAGAGAGAGAGAGAGTGTGTGTGTGTGGTATGTCCTCTTTGGTGTTCTCTGAACCTCTTTGATCTTTAGTTTGGTGTTTGTCAGTAATTTTAGAAAATTTTCAGCCATTATTACTTCAGCTGTTGATTCTGCTTCATTTTCTCTTCTTCTAATGTTGCAATTTTGCATCTGTTTTATTTTTATTTATTTATTTATTTTTTTAAGGTTTTATTTATTAGAGAGAGCACAAGGAGGGGGAGTGGCAGGCAGAGGGAGAAGCAGGCTCCCTGCTGAGCAAGGAGCTCGATCACAGGACCCCGGGATCATGACCTGGGGACCATCACCTCCAGTTTTGCATCTGTTACACTGTTTCATATAGTCCCACAATTCTTAGATGTCTCTTCTTTTTTCACATTTTTTCCTCTTTGTGTTTCAGTTTAGAAAATTTTTATTGACTTGTCTTCAAGATCACTGTTTCCATCTTCAGCCTTGTCGAAGTCTAATCAAAGAAATTCCTAGGGGCGCCTGGGTGGCTCAGTCGTTAAGCGTCTGCCTTCGGCTCAGGTCATGATCCCGGGGTCCTGGGATTGAGCCCCGCATCGGGCTCCCTGCTTGGCCGGAAACCTGCTTCTCCCTCTCCCACTCCCCCTGCTTATGCTCTCTCTCTCTCTCTCTCTTTCTTTCTCTGTCAAATAAGTAAATAAAATCTTTAAAAAAAAAAATTCCTAGAAGGAATTTTTCTTTTCTGTTACTGTGGGAGTTTTGTTTGTTTCTATAATTTCCTCTTGGTACTTTCTCATAGTTACTATCTTTTTGCTGACATCTGGTTTTGCATGATAACCACCTTTTTCATGAGAGGCTTAACACATTCATCTTAGTTATTTTAAATTCTCTGATAATTCCAACATTGGTGTCATATCTGAATCTGGTTTGCTGATTGCTTTGTGTCTTCAGACTGTTTTTTGTTTGTTTTTGCCTTTGGCATGCCTTACAATATTTTTCTGGAAGCCAGGCATGTGGTATAGTGTGTTAAATACTGAGTTAAATAGATCTTCAGTATGAGGATTTATTTTAATCTGGCCAGTAGTTGGGTTGTGTTTGGTGTTTGTTGTAGTTATGGGTACGAGAGGTTTCACATTCCTCCAGTGTCCTCTCTCTCCAGCTCCCCTTTTGCCTTAAGGGATTCTTCCCTTTGTACTACTCGTCAGAGAGAGTGTGTCTCTGTTGTCCCAGCTGTGATCCACTATTATTGTTCCTGGAGACATTGTTGTGGTAGGGATGGGGTGTAGGTAAGGGGAGGCTTCCTCTAATCATCTGATTAAATTCTAGTTCGAGGATGGACCATGGGCCTGTGTTTCTGTCCCTTTTTTAGGCGTAGAACTTTTTCATCCCATGCCCTCTAATCCTTCCCCTACCACAGGACATTGGTTGTCCTCCAGTGTCCCCAGTCTGTGTAACTGAGATCCTCTCCCCTGGACATTGAACCTTGTAGTTTTTTTCTTTAAGTGACACAGGGCGGCTATGGCAGAGTGGAGCTCCCTTCCCCCAGCTTGATTGGGATTTCCCTCATGCCAGCTATCAACGTCAGACCTCTTGGAGATTAAACCTTTTGTTCCCTAAGAGAGAAGGGTCCAGATGGATTTTCACAATGGCTACTCCTCTTCCTCTCCACCAGCTGGGGCCATGTAGTGGAGGGAGCTTTCTCAGGAGTCTTGATTCTGTGACAGCCTGGTGGGTTCCCATGGGGAAAACCTATAAAAGTGTGGGTCCCTCCCTGGGACTTTGGCTCTCAGGAGCTTCTCACTCTCGTGATAGTCCTCACTCCGCCTCCAGCAGTTCATCGAGTTTTCTAGTTTATTGGACCTTCCAGCTTAAATGGCTTCTGGTCCAGATAATTATATGCCTGAGTTGTCTTCCTGGAGGAGCCCATCTCTTTAGATTTGGGGATGGTAGTTTGGCCTGCAGTCTCAGTTCTCTGAGGTGTTGATGAAAAGTTGTTGCTAATCAGCTTGTCCAGCTTTTCCTTGTTGTAAGGACGGGAATTGTGGCTTCTAAGCTCTTCATATGTTTGAACTGAAACCAAAGTTCCTGCGATGAAGTTTTAAGAAATGATGGCCTCTTATTTTTGAATTATTAATCCATGATTACTTGTCTTCTAATTCAGATTCTACTGTCTTCTAAGATTCAAACATTCATTATTCCAAACCACAGTATATAACATCCATCAAATATTTACCCATCATCGAATTGGTGGTTCATTATTACTTAAGTTGAGAATTGAAATGGATTTAGAGATTATTTCCCCATCCCTTTTGTGTCAGATTATTTCCCCAATCCCTTTCATGTTAGAGATTTTCAAATTGATTTGGCTCTATCACCCACTAAAGGTCATTCAGAGTTTGTGACAGAGCTGAAAGTCTGATTTACTTCCTGGTTCCTTTACTGTATGGATGATTGAAAAGCACATTACCTGCCCTCCCATTTATCCCCAGAAGCTGTCATTCTAAACATATCTATGTTTAACAGCTGTATCAGCCTTCTCTTGCACATAGTAGTTACTTTAATAATGACATCTTACCTTCAGATAAAGACACTTTTATATATATTTTTGATGCTTTTTATAATCCAGTTGTACGGAATTATTATTTTCAATGAGTTTCGAATTCCTGTTGGTATTCACAGAAGGTGAATGATTCGTCTAAACACATGAGGCTGAAACCGAGGAAAACGTCAGGACTAAAACTCAGTTCTCATAGTTTTAACCTGCATGCAGACTCTTTTCCACTTGAGAAGCCAAGCTGCCTTTCGCACAATGCTGACAATCTGATATCACTGCCCACATTATTCTTAGTACAAAAGAATGCACACCTCCCTCTCAGCTTCACAAAGTATGCTCCCCAGAACAACCTCCTGCACAAAAGGAGTGCTCGAAACTGTTGTCCATTGATCAGCTACACCTTTCCTGTGCTGTGACTTTTCAGGACTGCGCTGTTCAACGCAACAGGAACAAGCAGGAACAGATTTTGTAACATTTAATATTTTGGGGATTTCCTGGAGTTATAGGCGAATATTTATTGGAATTCACTATGTGTGTTAAGTTTTTTGTTTGTTTGTTTCACAGTTTGGACAGAATTACATTTCCTTTTTGTCCTCCCAACGTATTATTTGCTCTTGTACCATATGTTTGCTATCTCTATTTTGAATTGTGGTTAATTGTGCACACAGTACTTTTCCATGACTGGAAACACTTTAAAAGGTGCTTCATGTCATATTCATCTTCGTATCTGTAGGGCTTAATAAAGAGGCTTACTCAGCATGAGTATTCACTAGTGCTGTGGCTTTGGGGAAAAATGTATTGGTTTGTATTATACTTAGTAGATTCTGTTAGGTTCTAATTCTCAAAAAGATGCTTTCGCCAGTGCAAGACCCTTTCAGCCTTAAATGCTCCAGTCAATTTCTGCCTGGGTAAACTCAAGTGCAGTAGAGAGAGAGAAAAACAAAAAAAGTATAGAAATCTTAAAAGTCTAGTTTCTTGTATACCCCACCCAAAGACTTGGGGGTAGTTAGGGTAAATTAACCAAAGCACATATTCAAAGAATTCCCATTGGATTCTCTCGATTCTGCTTTAAGACTTTTTTTCTCTTTCCAGCTCACACTATCCCTTGCCTTATCTACTCTCATCTGATAAAATACTGCAACTAAGTAGTCTTATTAATCTTATGCCCCCCCGCCCCCTAAAATATGTGACCACTTTTAACTTCACACCTTACCTATATGGAGTGGACTATTGTTGAACTGAGGTTTTCATACTAATTCAGGGAAGAGCAGCTGGAAGTCTCAATGCTCTCTGCAGAACACCATGGCATTTTCTTCTACTAAATTCCATTATAGGGATTACAATAATTTCACTTTCTTAAAATAGGACTTTCCACACATAGCACGTGTGAAAAGTGTTATTGGATATATTTTAAAGAAATTCTATTTTCCCAAAGTTTTGCCATTGATATACGTTCATTATTTTTCCATTTTTCACCCCCCTTTGTAGTATGTTGCACATCTCCACCATACTATATAAGGGAGCGGAGTTACTTGGCTTGCCCCCTCTGCTTGTCATCCAAGTCTGCTCATTTTAGGAATCCCTATGTACAGCAGTTCTTTAACTCAATATTTATTTAGCCCTGGAGGGTGAATTTTTTACACACACACACACTATAGGAATTTTGTTTTATTGTTTTAGAAAAATTAGGACCGTACTTTCCAAAGTTTTCTGCAACTTGGATTTCTCACTCATCATTTACCTTGTAGAGTCTCTTCCTTGCTGACTGGTCCAACTCTAATTCATTATTTTAAAATATTTATTCCCTGCATGAAGTACATGATTGTGGATATACAACAATTCCTCAATTTATGTCATTTAGTTTGTTTTCAACGTTAAAATAAGCATTAAACTTTATATATATTTCAGTGTTATACATGTTTATATGTTATATATGTTTGTTATATAGTTTTATAATATTAAAGTTATTATATATAAAAAATCTCCTAAATCATAAAAGAAGGGCTTTTATTTCTGTGGGGGAGATTTCCAGAAGTGGGCCAAAGTGAATGGAATTTTAACTTTTAATAGATTGTTATGGGTTGAATTGTGTCCCGTAAAAAATACATTGAATTCATAACCTGTCTTTGCAGATGTAATCAAAATAAGATGAAGTCATACTGCATTTAGGGCGGGCCCTCTTCCATTGACTTCTGTCCTTATAAGAAGAGGAACATTTGGACACAGACACACAGAGGGGGCCCTGTGAAGCTGGGGGCAGAAATTGGAGTGATCCACCCACAAGCCAAGGAACATCAATGTTTGCCAGCAGCCCCTAGGACCAAGGAGGTCTTGTGAGGCCCTGCGGACACCTTGATTTCAGACTTCAAGCCACCAGAACCGTGAGACAATACAGTTCTGTTTTTTTTTAAGTCTGTTTATGTTGTTTGTGGGACTTTGTTATAGCAAACCGAGGAAACTAACACATACATGTTGCAAGAGTAGCGTCCCTAAAGACAGGTGTTCTTATTTCCTAATTTATCAGGGCACTTGTTTCAGTGACTATCATTTAGTATATATTTGTTGGTGGTTTTTGGTAAGAAGTCTACCATTAGTAGTTTCCCTTTATTCCTGTTCTATGTGCTACTTTTATTAATAAGGCTCTGAATTTTACCAAATGATTAACATTTATTGTTATTATCATGAGGCTTTCCTACTTTGCTTTTTGATAGAATGGATTCTCTTTATATTTTTTTCAGATAATTTTCCCATCCTTACGTTTAGAATAAGCCCTACCTGGAAATAATGTGCTAGTCTTCTGACTTTATATCCTAATATTTTATTTTGAATGCTTCATGTCTATTCATAAGTGATGGTGGGCTGTGCTTTTAACTGTTGTTATCAGGTTTAGCATTAAAGTCTTGTTGGCTTCGTAAAATGCATTAGAGAGCTTTTCATCTTTTTCTATTCAGTTGGAATACTTTAGATTACATTAAAATTAACCTTTTTTCCCCCCTTAATATCATAGAGAACTCACCTATAAACCACTCTGGTTCTTGTGACTTTTTTTTTTTTTTTAACAAAAATGAGCACTTGAAAACATTTAAACTTCTATTAAAGTAGGAAGTATTATATAATGAACCTCTTCATACCCATACCCAGCTTTAACTCAAGTTGGAACTTTAGGTGGCAGGGAAACTGAAGCACCAAGCAATGATTTGTGATTTTTAAAATAAGTTTTGTGATACCAGTGGATTTCAACTCCTTTCCCAAAGCTAGACATTTTACCCAAGTTATAAAGTTGAAATAATCTGTTACTTCCCCACTTGTCTTCTCAAGTAAATTCATCAAACATTAATTGAGGGTAGTAGAATGCTACACCCTGCCTTCAGAGGGTGGGGACTAAAGGCTTGAACTGGGCTAAGGTCCCAGCTCATTGAGTCTCAGTTTCCTCATCTGCTCTGTGGGATGGTGGTGAGGATTAGGTGAAATAGTACCTAGAAGACACAGAAGGGGGCTGCTGTGGGTTCTCACACAGATAACCGCTTTAGGACCGAGGCACTCGCTCTTACAGCTGCTAGCAGTTGGCTGCCGATGGCTCACAGATGAATCCTTCTTTGGGACTTGTCCTCACCTGAAAGGAACTGCACCGAACAAGGTTGTGCCCCATCTTGAGCGTCAGCACAGGGCCAAAAGTTGTTCAGTTTTGTCTGGCTCCCCTGCGTCCATGCAAGTCACCTCTGAAGGGCCATCCAGCCTCCAAGCTCCCTGTGGCGTTGGCCGTGGCCGCTCTGTGTAGCTGCTATGCCCGAATTCTCTTGCTGCCCGGTCCTGTTTCCCTGAGCCCCCCACAGGAGTTGGTAAGCAGAGACTCTCCAGTAAGACTGCTGCATGCAACTTCGGCCTCAGTCTGTTTCTGAGGGAGCGTAGCCCAAGACGGCGTTTCAAACAGGGCCTGGTAAACATTCAAAAAATGCTGTTACTGTGAACGGCTATTGTAATTCTCATAGATCTCAGGTAATGCTGAACCTTTCCTGCTGACCTCAGAAAGTCTGCCCAGTCGTGTAGCGGTGGGGCTCACTCTCTCTCCACTGCAATCACATTCACTTCGGCGGGTGCCCTGGGGCCCGACTCGGAGCCGAGTGATGACGTTAGGAAGTTTGACAGCTCCTAACGTAGAGAGGATTTCTGCACCTGAGCAGAATAATGGCATTTGTTGCGTAACACCGTCACATACCTACCAGGAAGCAGTAGAATTGGGCATTTGTGTTTTGTAATTCAGTGTTCAATATGTTGTGGGCTATGTTGGTGCAAGCCGGCAGACAAAACTCCTCTGATGCCAAAAGTTAAAGGGAAAGAATCATATGGAGTTAAAATATTGAGAAAATATTGATTAACATTTTCTACAATTCTGATTTAGTCATGAACCTCCTCAGTCTGGCTTATGGGAGCCTACACTGAAATCTGTGTGTGTGTGTGGGTGTGGAACATGGCCCTATGTGGGTAAGTGCAGACTATTTGAGATATATAAGCAGATAGACTTCATTCAACATATGTAAATCAAGGAAGTGAATCAGTCAGTTATGTGACTATTGTGGATAATTGAAGATGGGGATAGTGCCTAAATTTGGTATGGGGGGGTGGAGTATTTTTAGTAATTTGACTTTTTTTTTTTTCCTAAACTGCCTACAGAGCAGATTTAACATCTATCTCAAAATACTCTCAACAGTAATTTACAGAAGTGTCAGAAAAACCTGATAGGCTAACATATTGGCATCAACATAATTCTTTAATTTTATTATTATTATTTTATTTAATTTTTAAATTTAAACTCTTAACTCATCACCATGGAGCTATGTGGTCCAATTATTCTCTGGGCAGTGATCAGAGGGTCTTTTGTCTACAGCACTTCTTTGTACTGAAAGGAGAATGTACAATACACATGAGAGCACTTTTCTTACATCCTTTTGGAAACTCATTATTAAAGTTTGGTTGTCTATTCCTCACACTTGTGCTGGCATTTAATGGTTTAATTATGTTACTGATCAATTAAGCCTGTATTAATATTCCTTTCAAGAGTCCCTGGAATCCTTGGCAGTACTGAGAGAACAAGGGAGACTGGTAGGGCAAAGAGGTTATATACTGACCCCAGGAAACATAATATTTGCATTTTGTATTGAGCATTTCAAGGAGAAAAAAAAATAAAGCTAATGCCTTTAGTTATCTAAACTAGATGTGTATAGAGGATGAGCCACATGGAGAACAGGATCTCTAATCTCTACCAGAACACTGGATGGTGTAAAATAGGAGGGCTAAGCATACTGCCCCCCAAACCCACACATTTATTATTTTTTTTTGCAGCCAGTTTAATAAAAGCATCCTGATTTTTTAAAAAGCACACAAAAACTTTTTAGTAATAATTTGGGACTGGTCATGCAAATTCCAGTGCAAGACACATTGATAAACATCAGGTCTGGCTTTTGAGATACATTTACATTTCTAAGAGGAAAAAAGAGTGGGATAAATTATTTCAAACCACTCTCCTGGTCCCCCCAAGCAGCAGTTTTATTTCATGAAGAGTGTGGATGGGCCCTGGAAACAAAACAGAGCTATTGCCATTGATAGATTTGCTTGAAATTTGATGTTTATAGTTGTGCTCCAATTTGGGCGCCTTCAAGTAGAGAATAAGGAGTCAAGAGGAGGGAATTATAAGAAAATTTGGGTCTGAAATACGGTGGCTTTGGAGACTATTTGGTAAATACAGTTAATCTCAAGGCCAGGAAGTTCTTTCAACGTATACTATGGCATGTGCCAAACTAGAAATTGGAGAGTCAGATGTGATGTCCTCTGTGTGTCCTGTCTGTTCTTTGAAACCAGAGCTGTAAAACTATTGAACTGCTACATAAGGAGTAGAACAGATACAGCATGATTCCGAATCCTCCCAAGGATAGTTCAAAATTTGCCTTCAGATTTTTCTCTAGGTACATGTTTTCCTGCAGGATTGTGGTGACATAATTTTTTTTAATTTATTCAATAGGATAGGAAATGGCTTTAATAATAATTTTGGTCCATGTTATTCTAAAAAGTCTGGAATGATGAACATATTATGATGACAAGTCAGCAAATATTCAATAATCACTTGTTATGAACAGGGAGGAGGTAAAAACCTAATAAATATGGAGTGTCTCTACTGGGCCTATCCTAAGAAATTCTACATACATCATATCTATTATTCCTCACAGAACCCCATGGAGACCTGTATACAGGTCCTCATTTTGACAGTTGAGAAAAATGCGGTTTAGAGAGTCACAACATGAGAAGCAGGAACACTTTTGGTGTGATATAAGTACCCCCTGCCTTCCTCAAAGAATCTGTAGACCAACTGGAGAGAAGAGACAAATATTTGAAATAAGAAATTATCTATGTCAGAGTAGACATTTTATTGAAGGGAGTGCTTGACATATCAGTCAATATTATTGTATTTGAGAGAAACAGGATTTCACAAAGAACTATTCTGGTGTTCAGGAAAGATAGGATGGACAAAGTGGGACTCAAATTCGACACAGATCCTTGAAAACAGTAGAACGAGAGGATGTGCGAGGCATTGCCAGCGGTGGAATGCTTCTGTTCAAAGGCCCATAGATGCATAATCAAAGGTGGGTTAGGCAGAAAATGGTTGACCATTGTGATGGTAAGGGTTTTTGGGGAGGAAAAGCTAACAGTAAGGTTAAATTTAGTCTATAGATGTTATATTTCAGCTTGTGGTACCCTTTTGTTTAGTATTTGTATAGTATCTGTAGAACAATCAACCTAAGGTTTTCTGTTAATCTGACATGGAGAAACAGAAGAGACAGAAAGATCATGGACACGAGAGAGGAGACAGTGTGGATGATGTCAATAAAAATTTTATAAACCAGATATTTTTGCTGTGGATTTAAGATTGAGAGATTTTTTTTTAAGATGGCTGCTGTGTACACATCTTATTCCATTTTATTTCTATTAGTTTCATATTACCACTCTAGCAAATTACCATAAACACTGGTATTGGAACACAAATTTGTAATCCTACAGTTCTGAAGGTTAGAAGTTCAAAATGACTCTCATTAGGCTAAAATCAAGATGTTGGCAGAGTTGTGTTCCTTTTGAGAGCTCCAGGAGAGAATTTATGTCCTTGTCTTGTCCAGCCTCTAGAGGTTGCCTGAATCTTCCAGCAATCATACCCTGACCTCTGCTTCCTTTATCACATTTTCTTTTCCGACTCTCCTGCCTCCTCCTTTCTCTTATAAGGACCCTTGTGATCACCCCATCTCAAGATCCTTAATCACATCTCTAAGTCCCTTTTGCTATGTAAGGCAACATATTCACAGGTTTCTGGGATTAGGACATGGACATCTTTGGGTGGCCATTATTTTGCCTACTACACCATCACATGGCAAAAAACCACTACTTTAGATCGATCAATTGATCCATCCATCCATCCATCCATCCATCCATCCATCCTCCATTCTAAATGGGGAAATGCAGCATGTGCATAGATGTGAATTGATGGTTCATATCTCTGTCTTGACTATGTCACTCTGAGCATCCATTAAATCCTCTGAGCCTCAATACTATCATTTGAAAAACTGAGGTATTTTACCCATCTCTACGTTCTGTTGTGGGGATTAATGAGATAATGGAGGTGAAAATATATGGAGCAGTACCTATTACAAGCCATTAACTAAAACCAAGCAGCAGCAGTAGTAATGGCATTCTGTGGGGGTGCCAAAAAATTTAAAAAATAGTTAGCCTGGGTGGCTCAGTTGGTTGGGCGACTGCCTTCGGCTCAGGTCATGATCCTGGAGTCCCGGGATCGAGTCCCGCGTCGGGCTCCCTGCTCGGCAGGGAGTCTGCCTCTCTCTCTGACCCTCCCCCCTCTCATGCTCTCTATCTCATTCTCTCTCTCAAATAAATAAATAAAATCTTAAAAAAAATAGTTATACTGAAGCACATAGAATAGGTATAGAGCCAGACTGAACAACTGTTACTAATTCAAAGAATTATTTTGATACAGCTGAAACTAACATAACACTGTATGTTAACTATATGGAACTAAAGTAAAATAAAAAGAAAATTAATTTGAAATACAATAAAACCATTGTTGAGAATAACAGGGTTTCTTTATTCAAGTTTTGTATCAATTCTGTCTCAGCTTCATATCACTGATGAAGGTTCTCAAATTTCTTTTTAGTATTTTTGTAACAGGGAATGAGTTAGGTGGACCCAGATATTTCCCCAATTATAAATCATCTGAAATTCAGATTGATCCTGGCATTTGTATCCTCAATGCCAATCTTCTAAGGATGCCTTTGAGTGAGTACAGTTTGCCTTCAGTTCAGGCACATCCTCTTAAAATTATGCCATATCAGTGGGTAAGATGTTTGGCAGCTTAGCATATTTTGAGGTTTACAATCAGTGACAGTCACAGACACTTACAAGATGATTCATACTCCTAAATCCTTGAATATCTTCAAAAATTCTAACACAATTCCCACCAAATAGTTCTAGGATTCTTTAGAATAGGTGATTTCTTGGTTTCAAGGCAGTTTGGTAATGAGAAATAAATGTAGTCTCCAGATGTCATCTATTCCATCCACATGTCCAATTTGCATCTGTATACTTGCACTTCTGTGAATAAATAAACACTCTCTCTCTCTTATTCTTGAGTATTCTTTAAAACCTAAAGTTTTAAAAGTTCATTGTGGCCCACTGTCTTCTATCAGCAAGAAAGCAAAATCCTGGAGGCCACTGGGGGTTTAGCAAGTTGAGTCTTTGGGAGTCCTTGAATTCCCCCAAAGACTGGTTTAAGAACGTACTCTAGTAAAGCTTTTTGCCTGAACATTTGACTGCATTCAAAATATCTATACTCTATCTCAACATCTTAAAACTAACCAGTGAATAGAAAATATAGGACACCTCCAACATTACACCTGCAATGATCCAAATGGAAAATTTTGCAACATAAAGTTTTATGACAAATGATTTAATGACAGCCAGGCACATCAACATTTTCTTTTGACATGAAACCTTATTTAAAATGTTAATTTAAAATGTTTACACCTTTCAATATTGGCATTAAATCTGTGACCAGTTGAACCTGTTTCTTCTTCGTTTAACGTAAACATCTAAAATTTCGTACTGGGGCGCCTGGGTGGCTCAGTCCATTAAGCATCTGCCTTGGGCTCAGGTCCTGATCCTCAGGGTCCTGGGGATCGAGCCTCCAAGTCCAGACTCCCAGCTCATTGGGGAGTCTGCTTCTCTCTCTCCCCCTCACCCTGCTCATGCACATGCGCGCTCTCTCTCACTTACTCTTTCTCTCAATTAAATAAATAAAATCTAAAAAATAAAATAAAATAAAATTTCGTGCCTACTGTGCAATGTGGTTTACTAATCATGTGTAATACAGCATGTACTGGAGGGTCTAGGCCCAAAAGACAGAGAGTTGTATCAAGTTAGGCTGTGTTTGGGGATAGGTGAATATATCATCTAACCGTATGGGAGTAATGAACAATTGAGCTGAACATACAATATGAGTGTTGCCATTTATTAAATATCTTATATGATGAGTCCTGTTCTAAGAACTATACATATACAATTACATGATCTCTTCCTAATAACTCTTAAACATAGTCCTTATTTTAAACATAGTCCTTATTATTGTCATTTTAAAATCTGTATGGGGTGCCTGGCACTGAATGAGTTTGTGGTGATAACAAGGTAGACATGCTTTTAGCCTCATGGTACTTCTAGATGTTGAAATTGAATATCAGAACATTGAAAGAATTTGCCTGTGGCTATACAGTTCTTAGGAGAGGAATGGGGATTCAACCTCAGAACACTGGGGCTTTTCTGCTACTGTTTTTGTTTTCCTACTACAGGGCTCAGAAGTCAGTTTGAAGAATCATGTAACTGGAAATTCAGGGCTAGGAAAGCAGTAATATTGTAGTCACCGAAGACAATTAAATAGCAAAGAGGTAGAGAAGAAAACATTTTCTTAACATATCAACTGACAATTTATCTACGGACCAACGACAGAAGGACATTGGAAATGATTAGATTATCTTTACAATGCTAATTGGTGTTTTACTTACTGAATTAGTTGGTATCATCCAGCTTTTATGTCCTGGTTTCTTGGATCATAAGGATAGCTAAGACAGGAGGTTTGACCTCAAAATGTCACAGTTGAAAAAGGAGGAGACAGACATGTAAGCAAGCAAGTGAATAAACTAGTTTAGTTGCTATGATAGAAATCTATACAACTGCAGTGGAGCATATTAGAGGGAAAGGTACATTCCAGCCAGGGATAACTTCTAGAAGGGAGGGAATCAGAAAACCTTTGTAAGAGCTAACACTTTACTAAGAATTGAAAGATGAGTATTCACTAGGTGAGGAGGGAGGATAGGGTGGAAGCAATAATGAAAACACAAGGTTGGGACATTGCATGTAGTTTAACATGGCCAGTGGAGAAGTTTTCAGGGACTGATGCAGCATGATATTTATTTGGAAATATAGTTGAGGTGAGAAGGGGACATTTATTCTGCAGAAGATAAAGGATCATTGAATAGTTGACCAATGACTGCCATCCTTGGCTGCACATTGAATCTTCCCATATCATGCCAGGATCCCATTTAAGACCAATCCAATCAGAATTATGTGAGTTCCGTAGGTGATTCTAATGTGCAGTCAAGAATGAGAATGGCTGTGTTACTAGATGAGTACCATGACACTCTGCGCACATGCGCGCGCGCACACACACACAGAGCCACACATGTTTCTACTCCCCAGGTTTCAAGATGAGAAATTAAATGAGGGGCATCTAAGTGGCTCAGTCAGTTAAGCATCTGACTCTTGATCTCAGGGTCATGAGTTCAAGCCCTGTGCTGGGCTCCATGCTGAGCGTGGGGCCTGCTTTAAAAAAAAAAAAAAAAAAATTAAGTGAGTGGAATTTTGCAGGGAGAATGAATAGGTGTGAAGAAGATGAAGATGTTAGAGATGGACATTATCCTTAGTGAAATAAGCCAGACACAGGATGACAAATACTGTACAATCTTACTTATATGTGGAATCAAAAAAACTTACAAAAGCAGAGTGGTTGTCAGAGGCTGAAAGGTGGGGAAAAAGGGGAGATGTTGGTCAAAGGGTACAAAGTTTCAGTTATGCAGGATGAATAAGAGATCTGGAGATCTAATGTACAGCATGGTGACTCTAGTTAATAATACTATATTGTACACTTGAAATTTGCTAAGAGAGTAGATTTTTCCAGTTTTATTAAGATATAATTGACATATAACTTTGTGTAAGTTTAAGGTCTACAACATATTGATTTGATACACTTATATATTATAAAATGATGACCACCATAGTGTTAGCTAATACCTTCATCATATCATATAATTACTATTTACTTTTCGTAGTGAAAACATTTCAGATCTATTGGCAACTTTCAAGTATGTAATACCATGTTATGAGCTGTAATCACCATGCTGTACATTAGATCCCCAGAAATTATTCATCTTATAACTGAAAGTTTGTATCCTTTGATCTATATCTCCCCATTTCCCCCACCTCTGTAACTGGTAACCACCAGCATACAAGAGAGTAGATCTTAAGTGTTCTCAACACAAACACACACACATAAAACTATGTGAGGTGATGGATAGTTCATTGCTGGATTGTGATGATCATTTCACAATGTATATGCATATCAAAACATCACATTGTACACCTTAAATATACAATTTTTGTTATTTATGCCTTCATAAAGCTGGAGAAAAGTTTAAAAATAAACTGTGTTATACACCCAAAACATAGATGGTAGAAGTGGCAAGACATAGCCTTTGATGTGGAGGGCTAGTTAAGGGAATGCAGGAATAAATGATGACTTTCATTTTCATGGTTATGATGCCATTACCAGGCTGAGGAACACAAAAATGGGGAAAGGATTTGCTGAAAGACATTGAGCTCTCTTTGAGATAGTGAATTTAAGGACCCTCTAGGATATCTAGGTAGGAATGTTAATTAGACAGCTGATGTACTAGGATGGAACTCATGAGAGAGGTCTAAGCTAACAATAGACATTTGAGAGTCATCATCATATATGGTGGGGAGGCCATGAGCATGGGTGAGATTGTTTAGGGAACATGTGTATAGTGACAAGTAGAGCCGAGGACAGAATAATTTAGCTAATGACACTTTGGGGTGTAGACTAATCTAGTGAGGTCTGCAAAAGGAACTGGGAAGACATGATCAGAGAAGTATGAAGAAACTCAGGAGATACCATTTTTAAGAAGGTTTCGAGTGGTATTTAAGACATGAGAGTTGGGGTGCCTGGCTGGCTCAGTCAGTAGAGTATGCAACTCTTGATCTCAGGGTCATGAGTTTGAGCCACATATTGCTCATTAAGAGAAATAATAAAAATAAATGATGATTTAAAAAAACAGATTTGAGGGTTATTATAGTTTTATGTGTGGCCATGTCTAATTTGAGGCCATAATAGACTAGTGGTTGAGTACCCAGGAAATCAAGAAACTTAGTGAGTAGGAAGTTGGATAGAAGATCTGAATGGATATGGAAACCCTCTCAGATGATGCTGGGGCTTGGCATGGAGAACAGAACTAGTACTCAAGTTCTGAATGCCATACCAGTTCAAAGAGAGTGATAGAGGCTTATTTAGACGCACCAGAAGGCATTTTTGTGCATTGAAGGGTTGCATCTTTCCCTTGGAATTGTTACAAACTTATCAGTATTTATTTCATGTTGGAGATCATGAAAACTAATTTTCTCTTGAGGAGAGCTCTAAATACAAGCAATGCCAGATTCTTTGTCTAGCCATTGGGCAACATCCTTGTAGTTCTCCGAACCTATTCTATGCTTTGAATCTCTGTACCTCAGACCTACTGTTCCTTCTACTGTTCCTACTGTTCCTTGCCCAGGTTTATTCATTAACTAATTATTTTTTTGTTCACAGATTTTTTTAATTTTAAGATAAAATTTATGTATGTTGATATTAAAAATATTAAACATACACTTGTTGAGTTTTGACAGATGCATATACCTACGTAATCCAAACCCCTATCAAGATAGAGAATATTACCATCACTGCTGAAAGTAACCTCCTACTACTTCCCAGTCAACCACTTCACATACACCCCAGTGAAAACCACTGCCTTGATTTTGTGCCACCATAGACTAGTTTTGCCTGCTTTGGAAGTTCATACCATGAATAAATCCATTATTTTATGGATAGACACCTGGGCAATTTCCAGTTTGGGGTTATTACAAATAAAGCTGCTATGAACGTCCATGTAAAAGTGTTTTTGTGGGTATTTGTTTCACTTAGGTAAAAAGTTAGGAGTGGAACTGCTGGGTCAGAGAGCAGGTGTTTAGTGTCATAAGCAACTGGCAGACCTTTTACCAAAGTAGTTGTACCATTTTGCACTGTCATCAACAATGTTTGAGAGTTTAAGCTGCTCCATGTCCTTGCCAATATCTGGTGTTGTCAGGCTTATTAATTTTAACCATTAAGGTGGATAATTCCTTGGGTTTTAATTTGCATTTTAACGACTCATAATGTGGAGCATCTTTTCATGTGTTTATTGGCCATTCATATATCCTTCTTTTGTGAAGTAGCTGGTTAAATTTTTGCTCTTTTTTTTTCATTGAGTTGTCTTTTTGTTATTCAGTTGTAGGAGTTCTGTTATATGCCCTGGTGACCAGTTTTTACCTGATAGATGTGTTAGGAATATACTTGGGAATACTCGCTCGTAGTCTGTGGCTTACCTATTTTTGAAATTTTTTATATTTTTATTTTAAAATGTGTAAAATATATTTATTTAAATTTTTTAGAACACTTAACATGAGATCTACACTCTTAATTTTTTTCACACCTAACAAAATTATTATTTAAAATATTATTCCAGGCAATGTTCAAATTTCTTTGATTTTCTCAAACATTTTTTAAAATTTATTTTTTGAGTATAGTTGACACACAATGTTATATTAGTTTCGGGTGTACAACTTACCGATTTGACAGATTTATACAGTATGCTATGGTCACCACAAGTATAGATACCATCTGTCCTGTTACATTGCTGCTGCAATATCACTGACCATTCCTTATGCTGTGCCTTTTATTCCTGTGACTTATTCATTCCATAACTGGTAGCCAGTATCACCCTCCCCTCTTCACCCATTGTGTCCAACTCCCCACCCCCTCCCCTCTGGCAACCATCAGTTTGTTCTCTGTATTTATAGGTCTGATTCTGCTTTTTGTTTATTCATTTGTTGTAGGGTTCCACTTATGAGTGGAATCATACGGGGTGTGGCTTTCTCAATCTGACTTATTTCACTTGGCGTAATACCCTCTAGGTCCACCCATGCTGTCTCAAATGGCACGATATCATCTATTTTTATGGCTGTGTAATAGTCCAGTGTGTGTATATGTGTGTATACACCAGATTTTCCTTACCCATTTTTCTATCAGTGGACACTTAGGTTGCTTCCATATCTTGGCTGTTGTAAATAATGCTGCAATAGACATAAGGGTTCATATTATCTTTTCAAATTAGTGTTTTCATTTTCTTTGGGTAAATATCCAATAGAATTATTGGATCCTATGGTAGTTCTATTTTTAATTTTTTTGAAGGCCCTCCAAAACCTCCTGTTTTCCAGAGGGGCTGTACCAGTTTGCATTCCCACCAATAGAGAATGAGCAGTAAGAGGGTTCCTTTTTCTCCACATCCTCACCAACACTTGTTTTTTCTTGTCATTTTGATTTTAGCCATTCTAACTGGCATAAGTGATAACTCATTGTGGTTTTGATTTGTATTTCCCTGGTAATTAGTGATGTTGAGCATCTTTTCATATCTCTGTTGGCCATCTGTACGTCTTCATTGGAAAATTGTCTATTTAAGTCCTCTGCCCATTTTTTAATTGGATTGTTTGGTTTTTTTGGTGTTGAGTTGTATAAGTTATTTCCATATTTTGGATATTAACCTCTTATTGGATATATCATTTACAAATACCTTCTCTCATTCAGTAGTTTGTCTATTTGTTTTGTTAGTGGTTTCCTTTGTGGTGTAAAAGCTTTTGATTTTGATGTAGTCCTGATACTAAATAAATTATTATTTTTGCTTTTGTTTCCCTTGCTTTAGGAGAAATATCAAGAAAAATGTTGCTATAGCTGGTATCAGAGAAATTACTACCTGTGTTCTCTTCTAGGATATTTATGGTTTCAGATCTCACATTTAGGTCTTTAGTCCATTTTGGGTTTATTTTTGTGTGTGGTGTCATAAAGTGGTCCAGTTTCATTCTTTTACATGTGGCTAGCTGTCCAGTATCCCAGCACATTTATTGAAAAGACTGTCTTTTCTCCATTGTATATTTTTGCCTTCTTTGTCATAGATTGACCATATAATTGTGGGTTTATTTCTGGGGTCTCCATTCTGTTCAACTGATCTATGTGTCTCTTTCTGTGCCAGTACAATACTGTTTTGATTGTTACAGCTTTGTGGTCTATCTTGAAATCTGGGATTGTGATGCCTCCACCTTTGTTCTTCTTTCTTAGGATTGCTTTGGCTATTTAGGATCTTCTGTGGTTCCATACAAATTTTAGGATTATTTGTTCTATTTTTTTTTTTAAATACTGTTGGTATTTTGATGGGGATTGGATTGAATCTGTAGATTACTTTGGATAATATGGACATTTTAACAATATTAATTCTTCTAATCCATAAGCATGAAATATCTCTCCATTTGTGTCATCTTCAATTTCTTTCATCAGTGTTTTATAGTTTTCAGAGTACAGGTCTTTCACATTTTTTTTTTTTTAAGATTTATTTGTTAGAGAGAGAGAGTGTATGAGCAGAGGGTGGAGCAGAGAGGGAGGGAAATAATCTCAAGCAGACTCCCTGCTGAGCGTGGAGCCCAACATGGGGCTCAAACCCATGACCTTGAGATCATGACCTGAGCTGAAATTAAGTCAGACGCTTAACTGACTGAGCCACCCAGGGCTCCCCCCACCCCGCTGATTTTTGGTTAAGTTTATTCCTAGGTATTTGATTCTTTTTGGTACAACTGTCAGTGTGTTGTTTTTTGAATTTCTCTTTCTGCTTCTTCATTGAGTGTATAGAAACATTACCGATTTCTGGGTATTAATTTTGTATCCTGCTACTTTACTGAAATTGTTTATTACTTATAGTAGTTTTGGGGGGAGTCTTTAGTATTTTCTATGTATAGTATTATGTCATCTGCAAATAGTAACAGCTTGACTTCTTCTTTACCAATATGGATCCCTCATTTCTTTTTCTTATCTGATTGATGTAGCTAAGACATCCAGTACTATGTTGAATAAAAGTGGTGAGGGTGGACATCCTTGTCTTGTGCCTGACCTTAGAGGGAAAGCTCTCAGTTTTTCACCATTGAGTATGATGTTAGCTGAGGGTTTTCCAGTATGGCCTTTATCATGTTGAGCTGTTGTTCCCTCTAACCCCACTTTGTTGAGACTTTTATCTGAGTTGATGTTGAATCTCGTCATATGCTTTTTGTGCATCTTTTGAGACAACCATATATCTTTATTCTTCATTTTGTTGATGTGGTGTATTATACCGATTGCTTCTGATTAACTTTCATTTGAGGAAAAGCTATCCCAGCAAAAAAAACCCATGTAACAGAATACATGTTTCTGTCTACCCCTCTCTTCCTTGGCCTGGTTCTCTAAGAAGACAAACTGAGGCTCTTGGGGATTGAGGGTGCTGAGATGGGCAAGGTGGAGGGGCTTACTAAGGGCAGTTGGCTTGTGTGTTTCTGTGTCCTGTGCCAGGATCAGACACAGACATAAGGCAGAGCCTTTTGAGATCTTCTTTATAACCACTTTTAGTAGTATTGTTCTGGAAGTAGAAGTTGCAAATCCCTGGATGCTCTTCCTCATTCCAACCCACAGTTAGTGGATGTTTCTTTCAGCTTTGGACTGTCTTTTTCTCATCCTTAATTTCTACTGCTGCTTTAAAAGTTAGCCTTTCATATTGCTTTACTCTAATGATATTTTTATATGTTTTACTGCCAAAATATATTAATTGCAAAAAATAAAAGAGAAAATAAACTAAAAGAAGAAACTAATGGAAATCACATAGCATCCCACCACTCAGGAATATTTGGGGCTGTTTTCCAATTATTTTTAAATTTTATATATATGCATAAATCAACTACATATGAATATCCAGTAGTTTTGATGTGTAACAAATGATCCCAAATGTTGTGACTTAAAACAACAACCGTGCATTTAGATTATGTATTAGTCAGCTCTGGCTGCTATAATAAGATACCACAGACTCAGTGGTTTACATAACAGGAATTTACTTTCTCACAGTGTTGAAGGCTCTAAGTCTGAGATCAAGGTACCAGCATGGGTGGTTGGTGGTGAGAGCTCTCTTCTTGGCTTATAGATGGCTACCTTCTTTCTGTTTACTCTCAGCCTTTTCTTGATGTATGTGCATATGTGCACACACACACATACACACACACACAGGAGAGTACAGGAGTGATCTGTTTGGTGTCTCTTTTTATAAGCTCTCTGATGTCTTTCATTTGAATTAGAGCCACACCCTTATGACCTCATTTGATCTTAATTATTTTGGTAAAGGCCCAGTCTCCAAGTACAGTCATATTGGGGCTTAGAATGTCAACATAGGAATGGGGGGGGTCACAAACATTTGGTCCATAACAGATCATGATTTTGCAGGTTGGATATTTGAATTGGGTTCAACTACACAGTTCTTCTGGTCTGAGCCAGGCCTGGCTGATTTCATGTGTCTGTGATCAGCTGGTGGTGACTGGGGCTGGCTTGTGTATGATAGCCTCATGTGGGAAGGCTAGGATGACATTAGTCTGCCTCTATGTTGTCTCTCATCATCTAGCATGCTACCTTAGGCTTATTCACATGATTTTCGGAGTGCCCTAAGAGCAGCAAGTCCCAATACACAAGAACTTTTCAAAGTCCTTACTTGAATCATATTTGCTTCTGTTCTACTGGCTAAAGTAAGGCCACAGTCAGTGTAGGAGGGCACTATCAGTGGACTAGGATACAGGGAGGTATGAACTGCAATCAGTCTACCACATATATGCAACATGCATATATTGTTTTTCCAAAAACAGGGACAAACTTTGCATACTGTTTTGTAACATTTTTTTACTTAATAAAATACTGTATCTTTCTATGTCTTTAACGTTCTTCTGTAGCCACATATTATTGCTTTGATGTACAAGAACATGATCCTAAAGAGCATTATTAAAACTAAAGTTCAAACAATGTTTTTCCTGAATCATTAGAATGCACTGACTTCAAAAATGAGTATTTGGAAGGAAACAAAAGTCTTTGGATCTGTATGTTCTGTAATATTTCTTAAGAACTAATCTCAATCAATTTCCTTAATCACAGCTAGCACTAAGAGGAGGCTTGTGATTGAGTAAGGTACAGGGTCCACAGAGACTCCTTTAAGTGGCACTTTTTTCTAGTAAACAGAATAGCAAACATGTTGATGCATTGCAGATTGTAATATGAAGTGACTGTGTTCATCAGCACCAAGAAGAGGAGAATGTGAGATGAAACACAAGCCAGAGAAGTCATTCTTGACTCTTACACTTCTCACACCTACATTTGATCTGTCAGCAACTTCTGTTGGATATACCTTCAAAATACATCCCAAATCTGAACACTTCTTCTACCTCTACTGCTACCGTCCTGGTCCAAGCCATCATCCTCTCTTGCCTGGATTGTTGGTCTTTTAAATGATCTGATCTCCCTGTTTATATGCTTGTCTCCTTAGAGTCCGTTTTCAAAACAGCAGCCAACATTATTCTTTCAAAACATAAGTTAGGTCATGTTACTGCTCAGCTCAAAACCCTCCAATGGCTTTCTGTTTGATTCTGTACAGATATTGGCAGAGTAGAAGAGATTGTCTGGGGGCGCCTGGGTGGCTTGGTTAAGCGTAGTCTGACTCTTGATTTCAGCTCAGGTCATGATCTCAAGGTCATGCGATCCAACCCCGTGTCAGGCTCTGTGCTGGGTGTGGAGCCTGCTTGAGAGTCTCCTCATCCTCTGCCCCTCCCCCGCTGCTCAAGCTCTCTCTGTCTCTCAAAATAAATAAAGAAGTAAATAAAGAAATCAATAGTAAAATTGTAGACGAGATTGTACAAAGTAGTTAACTGAATAGAATTTAATGAAAAGACTATAAGAACTTAAGGAATTAAGGAAAACAAAGAGCACTGAAAGAAGCAGGGGCCAGCAACAGCTGGAAAGCTTTCCTTGCCCAGGTCTGAACAAGGAAAAGGGAAGGAACGTTTTCGCCAGGACACCTTGAGAGTTAGAGCCATGGAACCAGGGTGCCCAAAGGGAGCTGCGGCCACACATGACCACAATAGAGGTTCTTATTTCTCCACTCCTGCCAGTGCCTCCTTCCAATTGGCCAAAACCAAATGAAGGCCACGGGGCAAAGGATCCAGGGTGGTGCATTCTGTAGATTCCACCTCCCAAGGCAGGAAGGACAAAGGTGGTAAGGAGATCTGCAGGGACAAGTAGGGCAGGCCGTCTCCATAAAGGTAAGGGCTACAGCATGGGGTTGGATCACATGACCTTGAGATCATGACCTGAGCTGAAATCAAGAGTCAGACAACGCTTAACCTGCACTCTTTATCCACCTTCCTTGCCTAATTGTTCTCTAGGCACTTATCTCCATCTAGTGTAAGAAAGATAGGCTTTTTCTTTGATTTTTGTTTCCTACCACAAACATGTAAGCTCCAGGAGGTATGTCTGCTTTGTTCACATCTCTACCCAGCACCTGGAACAATGACTGGCTCACAGTACATGCTTTCTAAATATTTGCTGATTGAATGAAAGCATGAGTTGAATTCAAACTCATTTTATAGTCCAGTAAATGGAATTCCCAAGAGACAATCAAGATAAACCAGAGTATCGCCTTGTACATGTGAAGAATCTCTAACAAATAGCTCACCTTAGGTGTGCTGGGATATTCTTGTCAACCTTACAATTTTGCCTAGTTCCACTGTTTCTGTAATGCAACTGATCCTCTATTAATATCTCACTGCCTGCCTATCATCAAGCCATACTTACCGGTTCCAAGGGCAGTATTACCAAATTGTACCCATTCTGCCTGTGGCCTTTTAACAACAGATTCTTGTGCCCAACCTCTACACCATTAGGAATACAGGAAAGCTCTCCTCAAGGACCCCCATGTTGACAATGATCCCCATGGGAAAAAAAAAGCCATATTTCAGTTCTCACCTTATTTAATAGTAAAATTTGCCACTGTTGGTCATTATCTCCTTCTTGCCACACTTTCTTCTCTTGGGTTCTAGGACAATGCACTTTAATGAATTCCTTCTTACTTTGCTAACTACTGCTTTTGGTTTCTTTCACTGGTTCTTCCCTTGTTCCCAAGACATCTAAATGTTAGAATGCCCCAAAGCCTTGTCCTTGGATCTCTTTTCTTTTATGTTTAATTTTTAGATGATTGCATGAAATTTCATGACAGATGACTACTGCATTTTTATCTCTAGTTTGTATTTCTCCTTTGAACTCCAAACTGGTATCCACATTGCTTATGTGTCTCAACTTAGTATGCCCTGAACTGAGCTCCTTATATTGTCGTAGTAAACAACTGGTGTAGTCTCCTCATAATGGTTAATGGCAATGCCTTTCTTCTAATTGCTCAGGCCAAAACCTTTCTGACTCCTCTCTTTTGCTCATATTCCATATATAATTGGTCAAGAAATTCTGTCAGTTCTTCTAGTTTTGGAATATTAAAAGTGGTATACTGAAAGACCTTGTTCATATATAGTACCTTTCTTATAATAAATTCCTATAAAGAATAATCTGAACAAAGGTTCTAAGTTTATTTCATTGCTTTTGACAGTTGCCTAATTGCATTTCATACATTTATTCATTCATTCATTCGCTTAACAAATATTTGTTGAGAATATGTGATGTTGAAGAAACTCTTTTAATTGTCAGCAATAGACTTGAGGCCTGAGCCCTCATGATACTTACCTGCTTGAGTGGAAGACAGAAAGCCAAATAACCAATGACAAACTCTGGTGAACAGTAGAAAATAAACTAACAGAGCCTGGTATAAAATATAACTACAGGAACAGTCATATTATAAAGTAGTATTAAAAATCTCATCATCCTGAAACTTGTCCACCCTGAGTGTTATAACTGATTGAGTCTTTTGTTTATTCCTTGTTAAATTTAATTGCTTTGGTATTTTTAATTTCAGTATAGAGGATCAGTTTGAGAGATGAAAATTGAAAAAAAAAAAAATCCCCTCAACTATGGATTGTTTGGCATTCTTCACTCTCAGTGTTGGTAATCTAAGATTTAGCCCTGAGCTCTAAAGTTTTAAACTGATTAGATGCAAAACAGTGCATATAGTCTTTTAAATATTGAGGCAACTATGAATGATCAAAGAATAAACAGGGCTGCTATTCCTGGGACCATAAAATAAACATTTTCAAAATATATGAATAAACATGAGAGGGAGACAGTGAAGCTATGGTGACATATAAAGTAAGTACTGAAATTGCTCATGTTGTAGTGAAAAGGCAAGATCCTCCAGCCACCAGTGACCCTGTCTCAGTAACAGCCTCAAATCTTCATAAGATTTGCTGCTGAGTCTGTTTTGAGCCTGTGGAAGGAATTTATTACAGTATAGATTGGAAATGAAAGTTTCCAAAGAGAATATAGATCTAATTGTGTCTTCTCATGGGGCATATGATTGCACCGAGAGGACCACTACATCCCAAAGAATGAAAGCTAGTTGTGTTTTCTGTTTCTTCTAACAGGGCAGGACTGAACTAGACTGTCAACCCCAAAATTGTCCTGGGTGAATATATTAAGTTTTAAACAAAGTCTTTTCTTAATATCACTTCAACAACTTTGCATTTGCTATGAGAGGGATGTCAGTTGGCTGAAAACATCCTTCTTGTCAGATGTGAAACCTAAACTTGGCAGTGACTCAGGGAAGGCCTGGCTGCCCTTGTGACTCTTCCTCCCTTAGCTCAGTTTCAAGGGTGAATTCATAGCTGGGGACAGATTTGGTGCAGTCGAAAGTCTCTTGAACCAGATGGTTACAAACAGGCCAAGTGTCCTGTGCCTATTCAGCTCTTCATTTGGGTCTGGAATAGAAAGCTTGCTGGCTCAGTGCTAATAAAACTTTTTTAATGAAAGGGAGGTCAAACACTCAGCCATGCCACCTGGCACCATTAAAAGAATCAGCTTGAGCTGACCATGTTCAAATAAATACTTTGAGTATAAAATGAACAGAACTAAAGGAGAAGGAGAGAGAGAGAAAAAACTCCATGTCATCAAAGAGATAGTTAAAATAACCTTAGGAGAAGTTGAAAATGTTTTCCATTTGGGATTATAAATGCCAAAAGAGTGACTTCTCTTTACATTTCTTTGTAGCAATCCAGACTGGACGAAGGTAGATAAGCCCTTAGTAAATGAATGAAAAAACCCAAGGGTGAATGGGGAAAACCAGTGTCTTGGGGGTGTGCAAATCCTTCAAGATCTGGTGGCAGCCACCGTTCTGGATCCAAGTTGGAGTTTTAGTTGGTAGGGAAAATGCAACACCAAATGACTGAGATTTTCTTTTGATAACTTTCAGGATATCAGTAGATCGCCATTCTTTTCCAAAAGCTATGTAAAAAAAAAAAAAAAAAAAAGTAAACAGACAAAAAAACAAAGGCTATGCTGTTGCCCAGATATCAAATTGAAATAATCTGTGACTCCCCGCTTGTCTTCTTAATTAAGTTCATAAAACATCAACTGGACTGCTTCCTTCTAGAGGAGAAGGAAGTATGTATTGTGTCTAATTAATATTATTTTAAATGTTTTTTGTGATTCAAGTTTGAGAGTAAGGGAAGAATCCAGGAAGCTAGATTCACTGGGATGTTTGGGGGCCAAATAAATGGGGTTGACTCAGGGAATGTGAATTAATACAAAAGAATGCCCTCATTGATAAACTGAAGGCCAGATTGGAGCTGGAATTCTGATTAAGGACAGGACAATTTCTAGTAAAAGTTGGGAGAAACTTTGTCTTTATTTTGTCTACAGAAGTGTTCTCTTCATTTTCAGGCTCTTCAGTAACTCAGTACATAATCTTCTCCCCCACAGTGATGGGTATTTCAGGTAGAACTATTTTCTGTATAATTTTAATTCCATGTGTTACATTGTATGTAGGCTATTTCTATTTAGGGCTTTTGGTTCATCGCTAGACAACAAAATGCTTTATTTTTGGTTAAAAAAAAAAGATAACTAGATTTCTAGAGTCCATTAAAGAAAGCTCACTTTGAAGCTCAGAGCAACTTTGCTGGCTTGGGAGGGATTGGAAGGAGTAAATGTCTTGGCTGGCTTGGAGTTGCTGAGAGGGCACTGCATGGAATCATTGGGAACCTACTGCATAGCTCAAATTCTACATTCTTGTTTCTCTAGTCGCCATTTTCTCATTCTCTTTTCCCTTGCAATAGACCATATTTAGCCCAGAAAGTTGGTGTCATGTGCATCTACATCTTTTTTTTTTTCTGTGTGAAACTGAGGAGGTGAAGGGTTATTTTCATACAGATAAATAGTGTGTAGAGAAAGGAAAATTAAAATAAAGAAAAAGAACAACTAAAATTTAAAGCAGGAAGGAAGATTTCCAGAACCTTTCCAAATACTTGATTGCAAATTTGGACTCATAGTTGTGCAGTAGTTGGCTTTACCTTTTAGAGTAGGGGATAAAATGCACGGAAGAAAGTTTGTGTCTCTTATCCTCAAGAAGAAGAATGAGTGCTATCATTTTCATGTTGATTATGATAGCTATTTCTGGTAATTCCAAAGCTATTAAATGCTATGAAACATAAACTAGTTCTAATACACTCAAGGAGCAGCCAATTTACACAACAGCTGGGAAAGAAATTCAAAGCCACTCCATTGGACCAGCTGAATCTGTGAGAGTCATTTCATACCCTTCCAGCTGACACAGCATGTAGATCAAACTGGCAGCTGTATTTTAGGGAAAATATGTCACAACAGACAAATGTAAGAAAAGGACAGATCCACAAAAAGGATCTTCTGCATATGAATCACACTAGTAGGAAAACTGCAGAATGAGTAAGTAAAAAGTTAGGCATCATCCCCTCAATATTTAGAAAGCCCCTCGTACCCATTGCAACCACCATGAGATAAAGTGAATTTTTAGAATTCTTTCTCATGGAAACAGAAATCAGAAGCCAGAATCTCCTAAACATATTTACCATTGGTCTCTTTGTGCTATCTTTAGATATAAAATTCTCACAGAACTGTCAATAATGAAATCTACATAAAAGACCAAAAGATAAAAGACAAGGGGGAAAAAAAAACCCATCGGGTATATATTTTTTGCATTTAGCTACAATTTCACACCTTAGAAATGTGCTGAATATAAACTGTTGTCAAAATGATCTTCTCACGTTGGCCAAGTGATGCACTGGATTGAGCTTATCATGTGGCAAACATTATTATCTGTGAACCAGGTACCTTTATTTGTTCCATTTGTACTGATGAGGAATGGTCACAGAGCACTTAAGTAGCTTTCCCAAGGTCACACAGAAAGTGGTAAAGATTCGAATCCAGATCATTGGGATTTGAAAGGTTGGAGTCTGCCTCATTTTACTCTGCCTGGTGGTTGCCTAGTTTTACTTGAACCCTTTTGTAATGGAGGTTGTGGGGAGAAGTCCTAGTTCCCTAAGGCGGTGTTCATTCTTGAACAATCCAGAATGTCATCCTGTCTCCTCCACTCATCGTTCATGGCAAGATGTTTGGGAGCCATGGTGATCCAGTGTAATCTGTCCTTTGGATGTCAGGCATCTGTACATTTGAAGGTGGTCATCAACCTGATTCTATTTTGAATCTTCCCTTTTCCTTCCTAAATTCTCCAACTGTTTCTTGTATGATGTATATTGGGGTTCCTTTGACTTTCTGGATATTGGGAATGTTACATATATCTTTGTGCTTCAGTTTCTTTGACTCTAAAATTGGTACTATAATATGTCCTACCACTCAGTTTTGTTGAGAAAATCTAATACCAAGTTAATATGTGCAAAACTCTTAGTATCTGGAATATAGCAAGTGTTCGATAGTGTCTGTTAGTAATATTATTATTTTTGGTATCATGATTACCCTTAGGGCTGTTGTGGTGATTAGAATGTGATCACATAGGTAAAGCCATTAGCACAGAGCATGGGGCAATTTAATCACTCAATAAATGTAAAGTTCCTCACTTTTTCCCTAAGCATTTAATGTATGGGTAGGCTATATGACTCCTTTCAATCCCTGTGAGAATTTATTTTCTGATTTCTCACAGTTGGTGGTTTGCTCCTACAGTAGACCATTGAGAATTCCATCTCTATTAGCAGTAGATTTTTGTTATGTATATTCCTTTATGATCTCTGACTTGAGAATGAATCTCATCCCATTCTATTGCATATCAACTGTAGAAAAAAAATCAACAATCTGCTGCAATGTCTTGATAATGATTCTGGAATATCTGAAGAATGTTCTTGAAGACAGTGGTAGACATTCTCCACGCCCACCAGTAGGTCAGCACCAGGGCCTTGGCAATGAATTTCTGTCACAGTACAGATGCTTTGGATTTTCATTAGGTTCCACAGCTGCAGCATTTTAAGGGATGCTTTCTCAGGAGAAACATAATGGTGTGAACCTCCATGCTGAACAGTAACATATTTCAGTGAGAATTTTCATAATACAATTTTCTAGGCTACTTTTTCTTTGGCTTTTTTTTATTGGTTTGATTAACTGAATGATGCCTGGAACTATGTCATTCACACACACACACACCTAATTGGTGTGAGAAAAACAACAAAAAGCACCGGGTGTTTGCCTTGCCTACTCAATAACTTCCATGAATCATGTGCATGGTAGGAAGACAGGTAAAGCCAAGTGTTGACAAGGGATCTGGTAGTACCGGGTGTAAGAAGGCCTACATCATGGCTACTGTTAAGCACATTATAAATGGTCTTCATGCAACTGAGTCATAGAAACTATGGGCACTTTTCTATGTTGAGAGGAGGGAGAATTCTGTCATTCATTCTGAAAATAAAAATCACCATCTTTCTTTTACGACTGCTCTTTCTGTACAGAAAAAAGATCATTTAATTCAATCACCATTTCAAAATCATAGATCTATTTCTAAAGAGTAGGAAAAATATATTTTAAAATATTGAGCACACTGAGACATTTTACAGTTAACATAGTTAACATTTAACAATGTTAATTAATATTGATTTTTGGCTCCCGGAGTATATATAATTGCAAACCTTTAATTCCTTAACATGGTCCATTATTTTCATAGCTCTATAACAATTATTCAGTCCTCGGGCTCAATCTAATCTTTCAAAGTACAAGTACTTTCAATTACCACCATTTTCACCCATGCTCTCCAAAAAATGATTTCCAAAGAATGATTAAATAAAAATGATACAGTCTTACCCATGTGGGGAAACTATCTCACTCCTTGAAATTTGCTTGGAGGTTGGCACTCAGTGCTTTAATAAGTGCTTTAAAGTTACTGCCTTTCATACACTGGACATACATAAGATCTCGTTCTTTTGAATTTATTTCATGGCCTTTTCCCTCCTTTACCTGTAGAGAGTTCATAATTTATTTACTTGTGCATTGTAGATGCTTGCTGCCTTGGCCCATCTACACTCATGTCTCCTACCAACCCTAAATTATCTATCTCCCAGACCTTAGCTGAAAGCAAAGAATGATTTGGTGGAGTTGTGTTCTAAGGGTAGCCAGGGTTTGTCTTAACTGGGAATGGTAAGACACACAGACATGGTTGTGACTGCCATGAAGGAAAAAGTTTGCTCTACTCACACATCCCTAGAAACAGGAGGCACAGCAACACCATGCTGGGCCACATGGGGGAAGCACAAGGGTCAGTCAGGGATGCTTTCTCAGGATAAACACAATGATCAGACGGAGAATGAGGAAAATCAGACGGAGAATGAGCAGACGGAGAATGAGGAAAACATGGTCAGGAGCTTTTATTGTGGTTTCTGTGGGAAGGAATGCATGGGACAGGGTGAGCAGGTTTAGGATTGGGTAGTTTGGATAATCTCAGTGGACTTTGGGGCATAGGGGCTGTGCCCAGTTGTCTGGTACCTGGCCCTGGGGTGATTAGGGCGGGGGGATAGGGGCCCAAAGGTAAGAGCCTGATAAAAGGAGTGGTTGGGGGTACTGGCTCGGGATCAGTTGGTGTGGATATGAAAGGCATGTTTCCCACGTAAGTTGCTTGCTATCTTTAGGAATTAGCCAACTGTGGGAGGGTCAGCCAGGCCCCAAGGTGTCAAAGCATGAGAATACGAAAAATAAAAGTCATGGTTAATAGAAACTGGTGCCCACAGTGAGAGAGACACCTCACCTGTATGACTTACCTGTGAGCTCTTTGGAAGAAATGGTCTTAGCTGTCATGACATGCAAAGCCAGAGCACAGAGCCTGGCCCACGGGAAGGGATTATTGATAATCTGGTGTATTCCAGGGCCTAGGCTGCAATACTAGGAAATTGTGCTTGCCTCTTGAAGTTTACAAAAAATATTTGGGAGGAAAACAAAAGGCCAAGATAGAACCCTATTTTGGTTATCTAATAATAATAATAATCCGTAACACTAAGATTCACTAATTCCCTACTATGCTTCCAAATAACTAACAGATATTAATTTCAAATGGCACACAGGGCTCAGCTCTTTGATGAGCCCTAACCTCCTCCCCTTCCCTGCCTCACTTCCTAAATCCGTCAGCTTCTCCCTTTCAGCATCTGTGTATCTGTGCTCCCTACAGCAGTACTTAGGAGATCAAACACATCTGTCAGTCAGTCCGACAGCAGCCATTTATTGAGCACCCAGGGAGTACATAACCCACAGAGTGTATCAGAGTAAATAACAAAAACCAAGCTAAATGATTATTATCGAAATGAGTAAAAGCAACAGGCTCCTCTTTAAGGATGAGCAAATTCAAGTTGGTCTCATTTTTTAAAAGTATATTTTAGGAGTAATAAAAATCAAAAGATTTGTCAAGCACTATTCCTTTTTAGAAATTAGATTAAAGGAAACTGCATTCAATTTAAGTTTATGTCGTATTATACGATCAAGTTATAGGTTTATAAAAGCTGGTTCATGTTCTGTAAAACCCACTGAAATGTCTTAGTAAAAGTTTTTCTTTTTCATAAAAGCAAAAAAAAAAAACCAAACCAGAAATTAATGTCAACATTTGAACCTTGATAATTATTGAATATACCTCTTATGAGTTAAGGTCCAAGCAAATCATATCTTTTCCAAGAAAGGGACTAAAGTTTGGGGTTTGCTTTGGGAATGGGTTGGTGTTGGTTTCTGATTATAGTCCTTAAACTCAGCTAGCTGGAATAAAAGTATATATCGTATATCAAATTTACTGACACAGTAATTATTTTAAGGAGTCCTGGGTCTCACATTTTTAATCTTCATTGTTTGAGATTGGTCTGTAAACCTTGAAACTAAATCAGGAGATCAGCATGTACAGCTCTGCTCTGTCCTAACTCACAGTGTGGTCTGGGGCTGATCGTTGAACCTCTTGATATCTCAGAATGGAAGTGTTCTGAACTCAATTATCTCTAAATCTCCTTCCTGTTTTAAAATAGTGGTTATAAGTAGAAACATTAACATAGGTAGAAGATGAGATATTGAGGGTATAAATGGACTGAAGGATTCTCCTGAGGTTAAATGTATCATGATTTAGGTAAGACTGGTTTCTGAACTACATGAAATTATCAATAAACTACAAAAAAAAAAAAAAGCTTCTTATATGTAATATATTGATCTCCTGGAATCAGTGGATTCCAGGAATTCTCACCCATGAGTCAATATCAACTAGAAGTGAAATGATCCATCAGCATATTCTTTAACTCACTGCATTATTATTAATTGTTACACAGATGCCCGGGAAACATGGTTATTGTGTAAACATATACTAAAGAGAGAAGGAAGCTGGTTTTACAAAGAGTACATTTAAACACTTAAGCAACTGTAGCCAGTTGTAAAAATGGGTTTTAAAGTAGACCTTTCATACATGTTAGTGCATTGGAAAGAGAATATTCCACTCATTTGAAGATGGTGAACTAACAGTGGAATGAAAGCAGTTAATATCGCTCTTCTATATTAAACCTTTGAGTGAGTCATCAAAGGCTTTAAATGCTGCTTAGCCATCTAATATCTGGCCGCCGCTCCTCACCTAATTTCCAGCTACTCTCTTCCTTTACCTCTTCTGCCCCCATCAGTATGCTGAGCATGTCATCATGGGAGCCTTCTTTGAATCCCGGATTAGGTTACATCTCCCCATTATATTCTCCCTTGGTGGTATTCTGTATTTCATAACAATCATCCTGGTTTCAATGAAATGTTTAATGTCTATCTTCCCTCCTGGAATATAAGCTCAAGAAGTCATGATTAATGCCTGACTTTTTGAAGGGATATATCCCAGTGGTTTAGCACAGCATCTGCTCTGTGATATGCCCTCAGTAAATGTACTGAAATAAATAAATTAGTGGCTGTTTTAAAATCTCATCTAGGTATGTAGAACATGCAAATAGTAGTACCTAATGATTTGTTAGTTAAAGCTAAAGAAGGGAAGATTTTGAGTCCTTATTCCAATTACTCCCCAGTTCCATAAAGTTGGGAGGTGTAAACACAGAGAAAAATAGGATTGGGGTGTGTGTATGTATGTATATATGTGTGTGTGTGTGTGTTGGAGGATGGGGAGGAAGGAAGTTTAGGTAGAAAACCCTCTAGGTCCCTGTGATGCTGACAAATGGCTAACACAGAGAAAATACAATCATAGGCTATTTTTGAAAGCATATAAGCCAACCTTGGTGAGTTATACAAACAAATAAATAAAAGGCCAATTTACTAATGGCTGAAGAAAAGAATATAAATCTGAAGGAAAGAAAGATAACTACCTTGATTTTATGTTTTCTTTGCTGTTTACTCTGTATATGCTGTCTCTTGAGATATTGATTTTCTTTAGTTAGCAAGCAAGGTTTCTACTGTGGTATCTCAAAATAGTTTTGTTTTTAAATTTTGTGTGCAAAATGGTTTATCTCTGGGATGTTTCTCCCACCAGAAGCCTGATTGGTCACACTTACTTAATAGCAGCTGTTGGCTTTAGAAAATGGCAAGGAGAATAGAAAATGAGGGCCGTTGATATTGGAGAAGAGGGAGCCGGAGAGTTTGAGAAGGAAGGAAGGAAGGAATTGACTCTTTGCAATTTACTCAAACCCCTAGCAGGCCTTCAGAATATAGACTGAACAAAGGTGCAGCCGTAGCCAGTGGTGTATGAATGCCCATCCCTGCTTCATTACAAATTGCCTATTGGAATTGTTCAGATCGAAGACTCAGAGTGTATCTGCACGGGGTGCCAGAACACTCTATAGTACAAAGAGAAAAATCCATTTCATCCTAACATTCTCTTTTCAATGATTCCTCAACACCTCTCCAAAACTAGGCGCATCAGAACCATGTTAGATGGTTATTAAAAATACAGAACTTGAGCCTTGTCAGAAACCTCCTGAGGCAGAATCACCAGGTCTGTGGCCTAGGAATATGCATTCTATTAATCTCCCCCGGACGATGCTTATAAGCAGTAGGGCTAACAACTCTTGTGAAATGAGCAATATGATTGATTTTCTATTAGCGTTTGGACCATTTATTGTTTCTAAGCCATATATAAGAAGTCAGAAACCCCACTTTCCAGAAGTTTATAAACTGAAAGATTGCCAGCCTAAAAATGCAGTGTAGTGAAATGGAAAGAGAACAGGATCTGGTTTTTGGAAGACCTCAGTTCAAGTGGGGTCTTTGCTTTGTTACTAACACTGTGACTTTTGGCCAGAAAACACTGAATAGGAAACTACAGATATTTGCATTTATGAGCCACAGAAACGATGATTTTTATGGTTCAGCCTAATGGTTTAACTTGCTGGGCATTGTTTCCTGTGTTTGAAACACAGGGATCACATTATTATCAGAAGGCTATTTTTTAGGGTTACATGCGCTTTTATAAGTGAGCCCACTTTAAAACTATAATGTGAGCTGTTCTTTCATCTCCTTTGGAAACCACACTACTAATAAATGTTGGTCTTTATGTTTGGGCATTTTACACCACTGAAACATGGTCTGTGGTAATTTTTGTCGCATATACACATAAAGCCTCCACACTTTGGAAAATTTAGCAATGACTGTACGTCCAAGCCATCATATGAGAGTTTGCACAAAGAGCTGTATCTTCTTATATGCCTTAGCTAGAATGGCTCCTTGGAGCTGCTGTCTTTCTGTATGTCCTTCTACGGCCATTCCTTCAGCCCGGGCTCCCTTCATTTTCTTAACTCAGCAGGCCACAGAGCAGCTGCTCATTATGTTGCTGTCTCTCATTGTCAGCTGCATCCAAGGAAGAGATATTCAGTTCCAGCAAGAGCGCCAATATTAGCATGCTGGCCAAATTCCAGGACCTCAGGATGGTCATTCCAACCAGCTACTGAAACTGAAAGGGGATTCATTGCCATACGTTACCAAATTACTGCCCATAATCACTGAGCAGTCACTGAATAAAAAGTGGTGGTGGTGCAAAGAGTAGATGTTCTGCTCTTCAAAAATGTGAAGATTATAGTGTGTCCAAGAAAAGATTGGGGGATGAGTTCTGAATACCCAGAAAATGTTAGAAAATGATTCAGGCCGAGATGAATTATGGGTACTGTTACGGGGAACCAGGGCTTAGTTTACTAAGAACAGGTTAAAGGCATTACCAACTGAACTTTCTTTTTCTGAGCAACTTTATTTGACTTTATAATTTAGTTATGTCTCTCTCAATGTCCTTCTGAAAAAAGCTGGGAAAAAATATGTGTTTATGATTGAACAAGTGGGATCATCGCCTACTGAGAATCACACTAAATGAGTATTGTTCAGAGAGATCCTAAGCGGTCTCTGTGCAGTGATATGCTGGAGCCATGCTAGTTCTTGAGAGGTTATTGTACACATCTCTTCCTAATGCCTCCGTCAGTGATATTACATCGGTAGGGTGAAATTGGCCATGATGGGATTATTCATACCAAGGAAATTGGTCAACAGTACAAATCTGGGCTTTATTTTCCTCTAGAGAATCAGTTGTTATACATTAACCAGCACACCATTGGAACTATTCCCCCCCCCCCCCCGTTTTGAAGTAAGTCACTAAAAAAAAAAAAAATAATGTATTTATGAGTCAGTGTACTAGAGTTAGGGGAGAAAAGAATGTCATATACCCTATGCTTAGGTAGCTCCTTGTCTAGTATGAGAGAAAGACATATGGCCTGCAAAGCCCTACATAGTCTACTCCCTTGATTTCTTCTTTGTTCTCATCTTGTACCAGTTTCTCTATTCATATCCTGTTTTTTTTTTTTTTTAAAGATTTTATTTTATTTTTTTTTATTTAGAGAGAGCGAGAGTGTGAGCAGGAGGAGGGGCACAAGGAGAGGGAGAGAGAGAATCCCAAGCAGACTCTGCACCGAGTGCAGAGCCAGATGCATGGCTCGATCCCACAACCCTGAGATCATGACCTGAGACAAAATGAAGAGTTGGAAGCTTAACCGACTGAGCCACCCAGGTGCCCCGATATGCTATTGTCTTAACCACACCAGTCTTTTTGCTATTCCTTAAACACCCGAAGCTCATCCTTGCATCAAGCTTTTGCATCTGCTATTCCCTCTACAAGGAATACCCTTCCTCCAGACTCTGCATTCTTGGCTCTATCTAGATTCAAATATCACTTCTTCAGAAAAGCTTTCCCCAACTACCTCCAGTCTAAAGTAACCAACTCGCTCTTCCTCTCAGTCACTGTACTTTCACAAAACCCAGTTTTTAAATTTAAATAGACTGTTAATTTTAGAATTGTTTAAATGTACAGAAAATTGGCAAAGATAGTTCAGAGTTCCTCTTATATCCCACATCCAATTTTCCCTATTGTTAACATCATATGTTACTGTGATATATTTCTTACAACAGGAAAACCAACATTAGTGCATTACTATTAACTAAATTCCACATTTTATTTGGATTTCACTAGTTTTTACCTACTGTTTTTTTTTTTTTTCTGTTCCATGATCACAACCAGGATGCCATGTTATATTCAGTTATCATGTTCCCTTAGCCTCCTCTCATCTTGGATAGTTTCTCAGATGTTCCTTATTTTCAGTGACCTTCACAGTTTTGAGAGGTACTGGTGAGGAATTTGGTAGAATGTCCCACAATTGAGGTTTCTCTGAAGGTTTTCTTATAGTTAGACTGAAGTTACAGGTTTTTAGGAAGAAGACCACATGAGTGAAGTGCCATTCTCACTAGATTTTATCAAGGGTACATGCCACAACATGAGTTCTCACTCAAGACAATAACCTTGAACAGCGGGCTAAGACAGTGTTTATCAGGTTTCTCCATAGTTAAGCTACTCTTCCCCCGCCCCTCCCCACACCTTTCCATCACTGGTCTCTTTGGAAGAAAGTCATTAACCACAATCTACACTGGGGGTGGGGGTTAAGCTCCATTTCCCTGAGGGGGAGTATCTAAATAAATTATTCTTCTGTACCAGAGATTTGTCCCCTCTCCCCCATTTACTTATTTATTCATTTATTTGTATTAAACATTTACCAGGACACCATTGGGTCTTTGTTTCTGTACAGATTCGTGGATGTTTATTTACTATTTCTAGTTATAATCCATTACTCTCTTATTCTTTTTGGTTGCTCAAATTGTCCCAGTTTGGCCCAATGTGAACTCTTTCAGATTGACTTCTATGTCCCTTTGATATACTTTCATCTTTT